>NW_012150618.1:3531382-3545910 GCF_000956105.1 Propithecus coquereli | reverse complement strand
ACAATCTTTTTTTCATATTTTGAAGAAAGTGTTTGAATTTCTAATCTTATAGGAAAACCAGAAGGGAAATACTTGACTCTTTATTTTAAATTTCTGAAGAAAAGTTGTTTTCTTGACTAGGTACTTTTTTTTGAGTTAATTTTTACTTCTTTAAAGTCTAAACTTGTGATTAAAACCTCTTGACAATAAAACTGGAAAGAAAGAAATGTGAGAGCTTTTGTGGTAGAGGTAAGAAGTGTGGCCTTGAAGTGAAGGAAGGAAACCTTTGAGCTAGGGCCTTAACTTACACTGTCTTATGTGATCCTCATGACATTTCATAGAATAAGTGAGAAATGTGGGTTGGAGGAAATGGTACTCAGAATGCGGCAAAGAGTAAATAGCAACAAAGAGACTAAAGAGTTGGAAGATCTAAGGAGAAATAAATACCACATCCTATTCCTAATGAAAAGATAATTAGTGACATTTTTTAACATAGTAAGTATTTAGTATTTGTGCTACCAAACCAAAAGGGCTTTTTGCACAGAAAGCCAGTCACTACAACAAGTATTGGGGGAAGAAGGGCTTCGTTGCAGGTGACTTCAGCTAGGAGATGGGAGATAATTCTCAAGTCTGCCTTTCTGACTAACTGGGGATGGAGGTTTTTATAGATGGGTAGGGAATGTGGCTTCATGCTGCAGCAGGGATTGTGTGTAAGCTGTGCAGAGGTATGGGTCATGGGATCAGCAGGTAGACTAATATAGATGTCAAATGCCTGTGATGAATGGAGGGTCTTGGCATCATGGAGTCTGTAGCAGGAGGTCTGGAAAGTTTCGGTTCCTCGATGTTATCTTGAGAGCTGGTAGCTGTTTTCTACGAAAGCAACACAAAGACCACAGAGTTAGCAAAGTTTAATGGTCATTTGCAACATCTGGTTGCTGAAATGCCTCATAACATATATTCTTGTCAGCAGTGTGAAAGCACAAACCCTGGTTTATTATTTCAACATATTTCTCAGGGGTCAGCTATCTAGGCCATTAAAGGGGCAAAACTTATCAAGTGCAACAGGAGGGGCTCTCTGTAAGGTTGATATTACTTGATCGTTAAACAGAAAATGGAATATCTTGAAATTTGTAGTTGTCCCATTAGGTCCATTTCTCTCTTTCTAACTCTTACTGTATTATGATTCCCCAAGAAAGGGGACTATATCACATTTCTTTGATTTTAAGATGCACATTTTTAAAAATTAATAGACTTTATTTTTATAACAGTTTTGGACTTATAGAATTATTGAGCAGAAAGTACAGAGAGTTTCCACATACCTCATACACCACCATTTCCCCAGCTCTCCTTCCATCCTCGTCTGACGCTTGTGCACTCACAATTTTCCCTAATATTAACATCTTGCATTATTGTACTTTTGTTATAATTTATGAACTGATATCAATATATTATTCATTAAAGTCCATAATTTATATTAAGGTTCACTCTTGGTGTTATACAGTTCTATGGATTTTGACAAATGTCTAATGTCAAGTATCGTATAGAATTACAGTATTATTACAGTATATACAGTACTATTACAGTATCGTATAGATTATTTCACTGCCCTAAAAAGCCCCTACACTTAACCTGTTCATTCTTCTTCCTCTCACCCCAAACCCTTGACAATCACTGATTTGTTACTGTCTCTATAGCTTTTACTTTTTCCAGAATGTCGTATATAGGCCTGCAATGCATAACAATGTTTCAGCGATGGACCACACATATGATGGTGGTCCCATAGGATTATAGTGCTGTCCTAGCCGTCGTAGTGTTGTAGCATCTTAGTGCAATGCATTACTCACTTGTTTGTGGCAATGCTGGTATGAACAAACCTGCTGTGCTGCCATTTGTATAAAAGTATAGCATATACAATTATGTATAGTACATAATACTTGATAATGATAATAGATGACTGGGTTACTGGTTTATGTATTTACTATACTATACTTTTAGTTGGTATTTTAGAGTGTATTCCTACTACTTATTAAAAAAAAAAAGTTAACCGTAAAGCAGCTTCAGGCAGGTCCTTTAGGAGGTGTTCCAGAAGAAGTCACTGTTATCAAAGGAGATGACAGTTACATGCATGTCATTTTCCCTGAAGACTTTTTAGTGGGAAAAGATGTGGAGGTGGAAGACAGAATATTGATAATCCCAACCCTGTGTTGGCCCTAGGCTAATGCGTGTTTTTGTGTCTTAGTTTTTAACAAAAAAGCTTAAAAAGTAAAAAAGAATTAAAATAAAAAAAACTTATAGAATAAGGATATAAAAAGAGGAGAGATTATGGCAGGAGCTAGAATTCCAGTGGAAGAAGACCTCTGATACTACATTTGCCAGTGGTGTGTTCATATTCCTCACAGGGCATAGGAATGTGGCAGTACATGGTCCAAGTTCCCAAACACACTACAAATTGTCATGGTAAATCTTCATGGAGAAAGAATCAAACCTCAAGGAGTGCCAGAGTCAGGAGTTGATGATGGTCAACTTTTTTTTTTGGGGGGTGTTAAATGATCCTTTATTGAAATATTTTCCTTTGTACTTTTAAACTAACTGGGCATTCCACTGCACCACTGTTGATGTCATCTATGATATCATGTGGGTGGTGGCCATCAACGAACGTTGCAGCCCACAGACTGGGCAGTCCCCAGGATCTCTTTAATGGTTCCAGAGAGTTCTCTGGCTAAAGATCGGTGCTGCATCTGTCTGGCAATGTTGACAATCTCATCAAAAGTGATATTTCCATTGTGCTTAATGTTCTTCTGTTTCTTTCTGTCTCTTGGTGGTTCCTTGAGGGCTTTGGTGATCAGGGCAGAGGCAGAAGGGTCAGGTAGGGAGTACATCCGCTTTGTGGTGCCTCTACAGATGGTCTCCCATAAATTCTAGTAAACATGGGTGGGGAACTGTAAGCTGCCTGTAGGCACATGTCTTGGCACACTGAAGTGCAAAAAAGTGATTGTTCTTAGTGGATGCAGCCTGACCTTGTCCATTAGTCCCTCCTCAGTTAGGTGCTGTTATGCAGGGCGTAATCTGAATAATTGTATGAAGTAGTCCTGAAAGTTACAAATGAAATTAACTGATGGATTTTCTAGTTTTGAGTCCATAATATGGTTTACTCAGCTAACCAGCAGAAACTGTTGGGGCCTGTTGAAAGTTCAGCTCCCCCTTGGCTTTCATTAGGGCAACAGTAAACAAGGAACCGTAGCAGGAGTACTTGGTCTTTGAATAACTTCTCTCGATGAAATCCCCTAGGACAGCTACAAACTTGTCTGGCAGCCATTGAACTTAAAATGCCAAGGAATGGACTTGGTGCCTCATGGATGAACCTTGTCATATTCTCTCAAGACTGAAGATTTCCTCAAGTGGCTGAAAGGATAGAGGTGGCATTTGGGAGGAGCCTAGTTTTCCTCAGCACTATCCTACAGGTGCAGTGGGATGGCAAGATGGAGGCTGTCCACCAGCTCTAGGAGCCTGCTCCCGGCAGTGGTACCTGTTCTGCCCCTCAGCCTGAGTTCTGTGGCATTCAGAACTTATTTCATAACACGCTGCAGTCTGTACCCTCGTGGAAGCCTTCTGTCGGAGTAGCTTCCCCAGGCAGGAGAAGGGGCGGAATCCTGTCCTTCCCTTCCCATTCTTTCACCCTTCATTTGTAGGAGTCCAGCCTTCTTTTCCTTATACAACTGCTTTACATTCAGTGTTTATATTCTGTATTAATCAGGACAATCTGAGCTATGCTATGGTGACAAATACTCTCAAAATTTCAGTGACTTTGAACAATTTATTTTTCCTTACACCATGTGTCTTTTGTGGGTTTGCTGGGAACACTGTTCCTTTTCATTGTCGACTTTACTCCAGAATCCTGGCTGAGGAACAGTCAGTCTTTAAAATATTGCCAGTCTCTACTTCTAATAGGTTTCTTGGAAAGAAAAGAAAAAGTAAAATAAAACATTACCAATCACCACCAAAGAGGTAGAAAGAGAATGTGGTAAAACACGTATTAGCTCTTAAAGCTTCTGCCTGGAAGTGATATACATCTCTTCTGCTCCTTTAATTGGCCAGAGCAGGTCATGTGGCCATTCCTAATTTCAGTTGTACACCCAGGAAGAAAGGTAACTGGAATATTTGTGAATAGTTGTAGTGACTATTACACTGTTTATTTTTATTGTTGACATTGAAGTACAGTAAGCAATAGCCTAGTTTCCCCTTATTCTGCAATGGATTTGAGTTAACTTAATATTTAAATTATTATGTTTTACTTTTATGTTACTTGCATTTTTACTTATAAAACTAGGAAAGGTAGGGAAAAATATGAAAAGTTTATAAAACTCTGTTTTATTAATATTTTTTCTTTTAAAGATATTTAAATTAGGAGGAAGTCATGGGTTGAGAAACAATTAAAACTATCTGCTAGTCTTGTTTCATCACCATGATTTACTATGACCAGTATTCTCAGCCATGTTAAACTTTTACATAAGTTTTAAAATAATAATATATGAAACCTTTTAAGACTGAGGTCTAAACTATGTGTGTGATTTTTCCTATTTGGTACCCAATATATATCTCAATTTATATAGTGACTTACTGTTTATATAACACTTTCACATAAATATTATTTATTTTCAAGGATCAAGAAAAGTTTCTCTTCTTGAAATTTTATAGAATGGATATTTTTTCCCATAGGTATGTTAAATACCTGTATAGCGGAGTCATAATGTTGAAATTATTAATTTCTTCTAAAGATATGTTTTTCCTTTATTCTAATACTCGGATTTACAGTTCAGATATGGCTATTCCATTTAATGATGCATCTATTAAGTTTTGAGAATAAAATAAGTACGCATGCATTCTAAAGTAGTGGAAAGGAAAATACATTACATGGAATACATTAATAATCAAAATTTTATGTCAACTTAAATATAAATGGAGCATTCGTGTCTACAGACCTCTTAAGGAAAAAAAATTACTTGAGAAATGAAGTAATCCATTCAGATACCAACACAACAAGTGATTTGGTGCTTATAATGTATTGCAGGAACTGGTTGCTGCCCTAGCATCTGATTTCCTAGTAGCATAAATAAGTTAATGTAGAAACAAAACCTCATTTTTCACATTTTACTCTTACTATATTACATAAATATTTTGCTTTGCATAGTTATAAAGCTTATAATTCACTCAAGTATGCACATGAACAAGACATGAACTTATCTGTAAGAGTGTTGGGATAAATACCAGCCCCCCACCCCCAGAATCTATACAGGTTTTACAAAGATTTTGAATTAACTCACTGCATGTATTAAATAAGAAAAAAATTTAATCATATTATTGGAACAAATTAGAGACCTAGACTTACAGTTTCTGTGGTAATTGCATGATATTGTCAAAATACTTTTCTTTGAAAGCAGCTTAATGAAAAGTGTACAAGCATTAGAAATGATGTAGTGCGATGAAATTAATGACTAGAACACAGGAATGAAATGATATCCAAGCCTGATAAAAAGGCAGATAGGGGATCTGCTACTCTGGAACTAATTCTAACCTACAAAGAGAATTGGTAGGTAATATGGAAATGATGAGTCATCTTGGGAATTCTGGGTATTGAGAGCCACATATTCAGTCAACATTTGAAATGAAGAAAGAAACAAAATTCTTTTAATACTCAGAGGACAGACAGTTACAATTTGATGACCTTGAAAATGTAAAAGGAAAGATGTTCAGGAAGTTTTGGATAACTTCCTAGAATAAAATTATCCATAATGACTAAGAAATTCTGGCAAGGAAACGGGGAGAGATAGAGAGACTGGTCTGGTTTCATAAGGGCCTTACAATGTTATATAAAAAGATTATATAAAAACATATAAAAAGATTATATGGAGGGAGGGGATATATAACCAAAGGTAAACATAAGAATGATTAGAGCTAAGTCTTATAAAAAGTAGTAACAAAAGAATTAATAAATGAAAGCACTTTTTAAAAAAAATTTAAGACAAAATGCTAAGTAGTTTAATGGTAGATATGATTAGGGCATATGTAATTTTTCTAACTGTATTAATGCAATATTGGCCCAGACAAATTATGTCTTAGATTACCGAATGAACTGACTCCTGTACCATTGTTGGTTGGCCTAGGAGGAATGTAGAGTGAGAGTAGTGCTTCAAAGTTGGAAATGAAAAAAAAAAAAATTTAGAATCTAAATTAAGTTCAGTTCACCAAATATTGAGTGTTTACTATGTGCCAGAGATTATGCTAGATGTTGGGATAACAAAGAAGAATAAAATTCTTGAATAGCTTACATTAAAGCAGAGACCCAGACACATATTACAGTATGAACATATGCCAATTTTAGAGATTTATATTAAAACATAAATGCAATAATTAACCCAGTCTTTTTTAGTTTTTTTTAAGAAGACAAAAGTCAGTAATCAGGAAAATTCAAACTAATTCTACAATTCTACAATCAGAATGCCTAAAAGATCGGCTAGATTTGTGATGCAACTGAAACTTCTCATAACCTACTAGTGGGAGTTTTAAATGTCACAATCACTTTGGAAAATATTTTGGCAGTATTTGCATACACCATGACCCAAACATTCAACTGCTAAATATATATCTGTGGTAGGCAGAATTCTAAGATAGGTCCCAAGATATCTGCCCCCTGGTGTACACCTACATACTTCTCATTATTTAAACAAATGCCTATCTAGATGAGGGCATTTTGCAGATGTAATTAAGTTCCCAAATTAGCTGACCTTAAAATAGGGAATTAGTCTCAGTAGGCATAACTTAATCAGGTGAACCTTTAAAAGACACTAGATTCTTCCTGGCAAAAGGTTCAGAGCCTGCAAAGGAGTCAATGGAAAGGAGATTCTCCCCTGCTGGCCTTGAAGATGGAGATGGCCACGTAGGAATCAGGTGGCCTCTATGAGCATACCCTCTGAGACGGCACCGAGAGACACAGACTCAGTCCACAAGACTGTGATTGTCATCCTGTGTCTGTTTCATCACTGCATGCTGGGAATGTTGGGGCAGATAATTTGTTTCTTTAGTTTCAAAGGACCACAGATGGAGTGCAATTGTGCCCAAGAGCTATACTTAATGGGTTACATCCAGAACTCTCATCTACAACAAATTTAGATGTTTAGATATGGGATTTTTCAGCTGATGATACTTTGTTAAGATTTTGGACTTGATTTGATGCTGTAATTGGTTGAGACCTTGGGAATGTTCGGTTGGGGTAAATATACAGATGCTCCTTGACTTACAGTGGGGTTGCTTCCCGATAAACTCATCTTAATTTAAAAATTACAGTCTTCCCTCGGTGTCTCTGTGTAATTGGTTCTGGAACTCCCTACGAATGCCAAAATCTATGGATGTTCAAAGTCTTAAGCTTTTTAAGACTAGAACTTTTAGTATATAATTTGTAAGTATATTCGCTTTCATCCATGATTATTAGTGCTTTATGTTTTCCTATTTCTTAAATAAATTTTATGATAAAGACTGTCATGAATTTCATTAAGATTAGAGGTTTGTGTACCATTGTATTCTTAAGTACTTACATTCATTTTTATACTCACTGTAGTTTCTTTCTCCCTTTACCTTATTTCTGTTAACATGATTTGTCAGAAGTTGATCTGTTTAATTGTATTTTAAAAGAAGTAGTTCATGGACTTATTAGTTTTACTATTTTACTGATATGTAATTTATTATACCAATTTTTATGTCAATTCTCTACTTTTTGTTTTTAACTTCTTGAGTTAAAATTTATTTGCTTAATAATAAACACGTTACAGCAATGGAATTAGTATAGTAAGAGAGATGATGATGAGGATGAAGGACAGAGGTTGGAGGGATGGCATTTCAGCCTAAGAATTACAGGGTATTTGTTTTTGTGGTAGAAAAGGCAAGTGAAAACAGAACAATGGAGGGAGAAGAAGTGATCAAAGGCATAACTGAAGAAAATTTTGTTGAACCAAAATATCTTACATTGAAAGGGCTAATTCCTGGCATAATAAATAGAATTAAAAATACCTTTGTAAGTTATATTCTGATGACATTATCATCTGTGAAAGAACTCAGAAAATGTAGCACTTAACCTGACACTCCCATCCCCCTCAAATACTCATTCTTTGAGACTTTGTTAGAAAGTTATAAAGTTAAACATGTGTCTTAAAAGTATAAAGGTAACCATGGAAGGATAAATATAAAACATAAAAACCATTAGAGGAGTTAAAAAAAAGAATGAAGAAAATGAATCAATAATGGTTAGGAAAAGAGATAAAATGGTGGAAATAAAAAGAATGGGTAAACGAGATAGAAGAAAGAAGATCAACTTAATTGGTAATCAAAATCATAGTAAATGGTATCAAATTTGTGTTATTAAAATTTTGACATTTTTAAGATTGGACTTACGAAAGCTTAAAATATAGCTGTTAAACTGTAATAGATAAAATGTAATTACACAAAGTTCAAAAGTAAATGGGAGGAAAAAGGAAAAAATGCACAGATCATGAAAAAAATATAAGGTCTGTGTGGAGAAAATATTAAAATTTTATTGAAGAATAAAAGAAGATCTAAACAAATGAAGGACTTCATAGGAAGAAATAATCAAATTCTAAATTGTCATTTGTCCTCAAATTAATCTATAAATTTACTATTTTTGGTATTTAGTCGTATTCCAATCAGAATTTTTAACAGGGTTGCTCATGGGACATCATAAGCTGATTTTAAAATTCATACGGAAAAAAGAAAGGCACAGAATAGCCAACACAATTTTGAAAAATAAAAATGAGATAATGGAACATATTTTATTAGATATCAAAAATTTTTATAAAGCTGTGGAAATGAAAGTGGTATAATAATTATAAGGGGAAGACAAATGGACCAAAAACACAATGTATGGTTTTCAGAAATGTGTATGTCGAGAGAGACCCATTTAATATATGATAGAGGTGGCATTGCATGTAAGCAAAGGATGCTTGCAATAAATGAAAGATGCTGTGACAATTCTTATCTAAATGAGGAAAAGTGGTTCCTACCTCATAACCAAAATGAATTGCAAATTAGTTAAAGACTAAACTGTGAAACGTCTGCAGAAAAATTACAAGTAGAACTTGGAAGAAAGTAATGTAGGGAGTATCTGTAAGACCTGGGCAAGGAGTGCTTAAACAGCTTATGCAAAGCACAAGCTATGTAATAAAGTAGATGTAATCTCTATATGAAAATTTAAAAGTTCTGTATTATACATGTACCATGAAGTTAAAAGACAGACTCCATCTACCAGGTGCTGATGGATAAGAACACAAGATTCAGAAAAATTTGTACATCTTCCTTTTTAAAAGTGACTCCCTTCTCATCCAAAATGTCTCATGTCTTATTTGTATAGTTTATGAACATGAAGGAAAAATAAGGAAACATATGTTCCAGGTTGTTAATAAGACTTATGGAGAGAGTAAATTTTGGGAAAGGGAGAGGCAAACACAATAAAATAAGACTAATAAAAATCATTTAAGATAGTAAGCTTACATATATGCACAAATAGGATCATATTTGTGCATTGTGTATGTGTGTGTATATATAGAGAGAGAAACCATAAATAATAAAAAAGACATAAGCCATAGATTGCGAGATGTTTAGAGTACATCTACCTCGTAAAGTACAATAAAAGGCAGTCTTATATTAAAGTAGGAAAAAAGAGTTTTCATGGAAAAGTGAAATTTAACAGTTGCCAATGAGTATCAGGTTGCTTCAGTTTATCATAGCCCTTACCATATAAAAACACCCTGGCATCTTTGTCCTCCAAGATCATTAATGACAGATCTTTAAGAAATCCCCTATACCTGCGGTCCCAGCCCCCAGGCCACAGACTAGTACAGTCAGTGGCCTGTTAGGAACTGGGCTGCACAACAGGAAGTGAGCAGCAGGTGGGCCAAGGAAGCTTCTTCTTTATTCACAACTGCTCCCCATTGCTCACATGACCACCTGAGCTCAGCCTCCTGTCAGATCAATGACGCATCAGATTCTCATAGGAGCACGAACCCATGTGAGGGATCCAGGTTGCACGCTCCTATGAGAATCTAATGCCTGATGGTCTGAGGTGGAGCTGAGGTGGTGATGCCAGCGCTGGGGAGTGGCTGCAAATACAGATTATCTCTGCTAATGCAGAGAGGTTTGACTGCACAGAGACCATAATAAATCAGTTGCTTGCAGAGTCATATCGAAACTCTATCAGTGAGTGGCAAGTGACAATTCTTGGTAGGACACGCTGATTGATTTGCTTTCCTAGTCGTATATTTTGGTGAATCAAATTTTCTTATTGATCTTTCCCTCATATCACTGACACGGTATTATTTTATTTAGTTACAACCAGAATTTTAGTTTTTTCACTCTTCCTATTCGTATGTGTTCAGAGCCATGACGATTTGCTAGTTAAAAAATTCTTGAGTTAATTGCGACAAAAAACATTCAACTTTTCCCTCCTCTCAGTTTACTTAAATAAAGAGGGTTGTTATGGAGCAGAGTAATTTTTATTAATAAATTTCGTGGTGCTTTGTACAAACATACTCTCATGATTTCTATTTGTTAAAAAAGCATATACGAGTCATTTTAGGGGCCCTATTAAATAAAGTCTTCGTACCAAGATAGTTAAGTAAGCATTTAAGTTCCTTGTTTAAGTATTAAATACTAAATAGTTTGTTTTTCTTACTTCTGGAAAACGTAAAGGTGTTTCAAATATCTCTGCAGTGTAAGTTGGTTTTATATTATAGTTGACTGAGAAAAAAAAAATCATAGGATGGTAGCTAATACTAAGAAAGTGAACCTTGTAAAATAACAAGGTACTATAAAATGATTTTGTTTATTCAGTTGACATGTCTGTACTTTGTTAAGTTTACATAAATTCTCTAGAAAGAGGACATATGTTGTTATATAAAACATGCAACAAAAATTATGAATGTAGGAAGCTTAAGTAATTATCTAATTGAACATTACCTCTAGGAAAGGATGAGAATTTGAGTTGCATGTACATTTATTTGATAAGTGTTTTCATCTTGAAAATTCTCTGTAATAAAATTTTTCGTTAATGAGAATAGCAAATATTCTGTATGCTCTGTGTTGCCCAGTGCCTCATGTTAGTATTGACAGTCTAGTAGTGATTATTATCATTGTCTATTATTTGAAGTGCTATTCCAGTGAAATTTCAAAGTCTATTCTGAGAAACAAAATTAGTGGTCTGTAGAAAAATGAGCATTATATATTTTTACATCATGCTACTTTTTTTTTTTTCACTAAAAATAAATGTTCCAAGAAAAGGGCAAGATATTATCCATTCTTTACCTTGAAATCAAATAAACTGATATAAAAGGTATCTGAAACTGTTGGAATAATAATAAAGTTTAGTAAATGCATATGAATCATTATAATTTCTTTTTTCTGGTGTTTTGGTTTTTTTTTTGAGACAGAGTTCTCTGTCTGTCATCCTGGGTAGAGTGCAGTGGCATCATTATAGCTCACTGCAACCTCAAACTCTTGGGCTCAAGCAATCCTCCTCCCTCATCCTCCTGAGTAGCTGGGACTACAGGCAAGTGTCACGAAGCCCTGGCTAATTTTCTATTTTTGGTAGAGACAGAGTCTCGCTCTTGCTCAGGCTGGTCTTGAACTCCTGACCTCAAGTGATCCTCTTGTCTTGGCCTTGCAGAGTGTTAGGACTATAGGCATGAGCCACCACACCTGGCCTATAATTTCTTAATGAAGTCTTCCGATATCATCAGGGCATAGGAAGAAATAGTTCAGAAATACTGTCTAAGGCTAAGTGTAAGGGATCTCTGTCCTTCTAGAGGCTTACAAGTTAGTGAGGAACACAGACCCTAACTATCGTGTAAGGCAAGCATGACAGATACAAAGAATTGGGATATCAATTTGAATGAGAGTGGTATTTGAACTGAATATTGAACAGAAGAAAAATATAAGAAGGAGGAGCATTTTGCCAGGAAGGAATAGCAAACACGGGTACTTAGATAAATTAGTGAGTTTAGTGACTCCTGAGAAGTACAGTAGTATCCAGGGGTGATGTGGATATTGGAATCCTTTAAGCTTGTGGCTTAAAGGTTAGTTTGTGATGTGCCCAAGGTTATATGGTTAGTGGATGACATACCCAGATTTGAAACACATTGTAACTTCCAAAACTCATCTTCTTTCTATTACGCCATGCTGTTTATTTACTGTAAGACCTTATGTTGATGTATAAATTAAATTAGCATAATTAAATATTAATCACAATGAGAAGATAAATCTGATGATTGTATATCATTTTTGCTTTTCCTGAATTACATATATTATGATTAACCCTCTAATGCAGTCAGTAAAATTTATCAAACATTTTTCAGATTTTCTTTTTGAATATATTTTCTCTTGCAGGGTTACATTTTGCCATCTGCCTTTCCAGAGTAAGTGGCTCTATGTGGGCACTGAACGAGGTAATATACATATTGTCAATGTGGAGTCCTTCACACTCTCAGGCTACGTCATTATGTGGAATAAAGCCATTGAACTGTGAGTTTGAGCAGATATTTCATATCTGAAAGTATCAGTACCTATATATGATAATATCATATGATAGTCACTAACTCCATATGGAATTAAATATGTGTCAGACATTCTTGATACTAGATATAGATTTATTAGCTTTTCGTAAGTATTATCCGATTGACATGGCAGTTCGTAAATTTAAATTTTACAAATTATATATGCATAAATTTACAAATGTAAATATACATACAAACATATACAAATGTAGATATATATACACACATTATATAGGCATATATATAAAACACAAGTTTAATGAAATAATCATTCTTCTTTCTAAATGAAAAACACTTTAAATTTTTGTTTTTTTATTTTATAATTATTTTTATTTCTAATGCTAATCATGAGCAACAAATGGGTTGCTACCAGTGTTTGAAAACACTGATTAGTTTATTTGATGTGTTTTAAGGATCAACAAATATAATGCAAATGTTTGCTAAAGTTAACATATTGTAGAATTAATCTTAAGGTTGATTTTACTTAATTTTGAAATGATTGTTTTCATTTGCCAATTTTAACAAAAAAAATTATAGGTTTTATAGGTCCGCGAGCATCTTTAATTTTAACTTTTCACTCTGTCTTAAATTTTACATGTCTTATCTTTTTCTACAAATAACACTGCTAAGACATAAAAATCAAAGTTTAAGGATATTCTCATTGTTTCTTTTTGTTTTTTTGTTTTTTTTTTAAATAGTCTTGTATTGTTGCATTCCACAGTATTTACACCTTTTTGAGATAAGGATAATTTTGTGATATATCTTTTAAGAAAGTAATGTCTTAGTGTAGTTGTGATAGTATATTTATCCTGGTTTTTCTTCCTGTGGCAGGGACATTATTATTATATATCTGTCTCTTGGTGGTAGTGTGGGCTTTCGTGGTCTTTTATTTTGAGTTGATTACAACTTCTAGTGGATAGGCCTGATTCAGGTGACTGTATGGTTTCACAGATGGCTCTCATGAAGTGGAGTGATCTCTTAAATTTAGGAGTTTCTGAATTAGGGATATGATTATGTATGGGCATCAGTTCAGCCATATTCTTAACTGTATTCACTTCTTTTTCTCTGAGCAGGTATAGGTAGCAATACTTTGTGGATTTTTAAAAATATAATAGAATTTTTCATATTTCTGATATTAACTGTGGAACTAAATGGGATATCCCAATTGGAGGCTAGAATTGGGTAAAATAAGAGAGTAATATTTTAGATGCTGCATTGTTTAAAACACTTGCTTTGAGAATTCTACTCGAGGATAGATTTTCTGTGCTGAAATCTTTGACTAAATTGAAGATTTTTTCCTATACAGAAAGTGTACTTAACTGTAAATTTTGCTGACATGTGTCAACATGAATTACCATTTTATTCCTGATTCCTATTTTGTTCCATATTAAGAACTATGTATCTGTTATTGATCACTTGCTGCAATTCTTTCTTTATAAATATATCTCTATTTTCTTTTCATTTATTCTTATTGTAATGAATATATAGTCATATCGAAATTTTTAATTGAGAAAACTTATTAATGTTTTCTTTTTTAGGTCATCTAAATCTCACCCAGGACCTGTTGTCCATATAAGTGATAATCCAATGGATGAGGGAAAGGTAGAATTTTTTCCTAAAAAAATACATTCATCATTTTAATGCACGAATGTTTGTATAATAAGCAAACTATTCCAGGACCACACTTATTCTGCAAAACTGAGGTTGCTAATAAAGGTTGTATATCAGATACACTTAATGCTTGTTATTCATTATGAAAAACAAGTGAAGGAATTAGAATTTTTTATAATTTTAAAGGACAAAGTACCCTAAAACGTAATTCAAAATTAATAAATACAATTATAAATCCTCCTCCCTCATCCTCCTGAGTAGCTGGGACTACAGGCAAGTGTCACGAAGCCCTGGCTAATTTTCTATTTTTGGTAGAGACAGAGTCTC
>NW_012150618.1:3520832-3531076 GCF_000956105.1 Propithecus coquereli | reverse complement strand
CTAAGTAAATACCAGGAAGTTTATTGCTGTAGAAATCAGTGCAGTGAAGCCTCTGAATTTCGTGCAGAAGTTTAACCAGGTGTTCCCTTTCCTCAGCTGTGGGAGAGGTAAATTGATTAACATTGTTCTATTAGTTTGCCACTGGGAAAACTAAAGGATAACTGGACTGTTTGGAGTTAGCATATAATCATAAAGCAAGTATAGAGTAACCTAGATCCTCATTTTATATTCTTTTTATGTAAGATACTTGTTTAGAAGCCAAGCCTTTGGGTGGGAGGCATGGTGGCAGAATTGAAAACTTCCCTTTTACATTGAATCAATCGCTGAGTCATATTAATGCTTCATTTAATCCTTACTTTGCAATATCTCTTTTCTCATAATGACCACTGGAGTTCAAGACATTACAACTCATTCTTGAATCATTTCCAGATTAGTCTTCCTAGAGTGCCATTTTAACGTGTTCTCCTGTTCAAAGGCTTTCAGTGGCTCTTTAGTATCTAAAAAGCAAAATAAACTTTCCTTAAAATGTAGCCCTTGGTTTCTAATCTTTCAGAATATCTTTACCCAAAGGCTATGCTGAAGCAAATAGTTATAGCTTCCCAAATATGAACAGCTCTTTGGTGCCTCTGTGTTTTTGTTTTTGTGAGTCCTTCTGATTGGAATTCTCTCCCAACATTCTCTCTCTGCTGAATTTCCTACCCTCATTTTAAGGCCCAGATTGAATATATATCTTTTGTGATGTCTTCCCTGATAATCCTGACAGAAAATGCTTTCTCTTATGTCCACATTCATTAGTACTTTAGTTATGCAATTTTATGGTATTTATCACATACTGCCTTATATTAGAAATGTGTGCATATCTCAGCTCCCTGTACTTGAAAGAGTCCTTGAACACAAAGGTAGTATTTATATAAGTTTGTATTTTCCATAGCGTCCAGCGTACAGTAAAAATAGTAACTATTCATTATATACTTGATTTATGTAATGAATAAATTATATATTAATATAACTGTTTTTATCCCCAGTATTTTCTTTGAAACCTTGCATTATATTATTCTCCTTAGTTCCGAGAGTTAATCTCATCAAACATTGAAAAAATATTTTGCTAAAGTAAATTATATCATCTAATCTTTGATTTCTTGTAGACTCTTTCCAGATTCCAAAGATCCCTGTGACATTTTGTCACTGAAAAAAGATATGAGGTGATAGGGCAAATTTATTCAAAGCTAACCTTACAGGTGAATGCCACCACACTAAGTGGCCGTCTTGGCTAAGGAAGGTTAGGCATCAGTGTAAAATTACTTACAATAGTAATATCTATCATTTATTGAGTTCTGTGTGTCAGGCACTGTGCTAGCCACTTTATATGTACTATTTCACTTGGATCTCCCATCACGTTGTAAGTTAGAAATTTTCCCTGCTTTGTAGATGATGAAGCAGAGACTTGGCGGCATTATGTGTTGCAGAGGTACAGAGCTAGATATTGGTGGAGCTGGGATTTGAACATTGATTTCTCTGATTTCAACCCAGGAGTACTCTTCATTATGCTACATTTTTTTCTCTGGATGTAGATCAGTTATTGATGCTATAGAGAATTATGTTCATATTCAGTGCTTTTTATAAGAGAAAAATTAGGAAATTAGTCAATAGTACATAAACTAATTAATATCTCTATGAGTTATAAAATATTCCAGTAGGAATAGGCATTGAAGGGATTTTCCAAGTTTAATTAAGTACTATATATTTAGTTTTCTGTTTTTTAATATTTATTTATAATTCTCTTGCTTTTGTCAAGAAAGGAAATAAAAAGCCAGAAGATTGTGGCCATTAAAGTTGAACCTGTTGGTACATATTTCTAACATTCTTAGGATGTTAAAGCTGGCTAGTAAGGCTGAAGTTCCCTATAACTCTCTCAGGTTATTAAGATCTGGATAGGTAAAATTATTTTCTGAAAGGTTCGTGGCTACTAAGTGGCAGATTTAAGCCTAGAACTCAAGTTACCTATGTCCTGAGCAATGCAGTGCTGATTACAGCTGTACATCAACTCTTAAGTTATGTTTTTTTCCTTCTCTTTCCTTATTCCTGAAATTCCTCACTTCTTCCATGTGAAAATCCCATATTACATGTCCAGGATATTTGGAAAGACTGGGAAAAAGGAAAGGAAACAAATACCAGTTTTTTCTCAGAAGATTTATGTATCTCAGATTGCATAGGAAAGAAGAGTTTGGGTTAGGAAAATTGACTATACTCCCTACCAAGGTGGGAAAACCTATTTTTTTTAGCTTTAATAACTAGCCCCTCCACTAGAAATGGAAAAAAAAAGGAAGTTCTCAACTAATGAATGAGCTTCAGAGAGTATTTTGATTATCCTGTATTGTTAATGTGAGTAAAAAAATTACATAAGTGAACATCTATTTTTTTTTTTTTTTACTTCTCTGCTATGCACAAGCTAGGCAAATATTTTTTTCCATGAATGTATTTGCTTCATGTTTTTATTAATGGTATTTTCAACTGGAATTTTTTTCCCTATGGATGAATATTAAATGAGGAAAGATTCTTACTTGTTTTTCTTTGACTTTCATATAGGAATAAAAATCTATATAGCTATACTAAGTAAAATTTTTTTTTTTTAAATGGCACCTCCAACTGTACCTTGTGATCTGAAATCCACCAAATGGCTATTTTGTTAAAATTACTGGGTCTATCCCCAACTTTGTTCACATCCCCAGATTACATGAATAGGTGTAGACTATCTACTCATCATGTTTATATTCGTTAAACAAATATATGTTGAGTGTCTACTATGTATTAGGCAGTACATTAGATATTAGAGATATACAGATGAAAATATGTGTACTAGCATAAGAGAAGGAGCACTTTATTGGGTCAGGGTAGACTTAACCAAGGAAACAACACTGAATTTAGGCTTAAAAAATGAATAGAAGATTGCTAAGTGAATGAATGGGGAGGAGATTTCAAGCAGAGAAATATTGAGATTTGGAAAATACTGGAGTGTGTGTGTGGGGAACTGAGGTTGGATGGGCAGTGCACATAGTCTGTGAGGGAGGACCATGCATTCCATTCTGGAATGTATTCATTCATAAAACATTTTTTAAGTATTTATAACATGCCAGTCCCTGTGTCATATGTCAGAAGTATTGTGATGAACAAGATAAAACTAATCCTTGCCCAAATACACCACTATTATGATCTGCAAAAGAATTCACATATGGAAAAGACCATTATTATGTTGTGTGGTGACTCTTCAGTTTAAAAATGTACAGAGTGTAATTGGAGCACACAGGAAGGGCATTGATTTACATTTAGTAGGTCAGGGAGAGAGGAAACAATAGCTAAAATGACATCTGAAAGATTAGTAGTACTAGTCAGGCAAATAGTAAAATATTGCATTCAAGTGGAGTGGCCTAGGTAGGAAAGCAGCTTGTGTAAAGGCTCAAAGGTAAAAGAGAGCATAAACTTAAGCATATACTGGAATGTGGGTAGCAGGGATGTGGTAAGGGATGAAGTTGAAGAGGTAAACAGCAGTCAGCCCATGACAGATCTTGTAGGTCACATTACTGAGTTTGGACTTTATACTAAAAATAATGGTGAGACATTAAAAAGTTTTAAATAGAAGCATTTATTACCCTATCAGGTTTGCATTTTAGAAGTGTTATTCTAGCTATAATATGAAATATGTTAAAAGAGGAGGAAGACTGGAGTCAGAGAGACCGGAAAAGAGATCTTTGTGTCTTGAACCAGGAAAGAGGTGCAGGAGATGAAATGAAGTAAATTAGTTAATAGAATGTAATTTTAAATTTACTTTTTGATTTTACCTGTTGGAGGGGAGACTAGAGTTAAGGATGACTCCTAGTTTTCTGGCCTGAGCAACTGAATAAATGTTGTGATAAGGAATGGTGAGAGAGAAACTGTGACAGGAAGTGCCAGAGAAACAGAGTAGAGAAGAATACAATTGATTCACTTTTGGGCACATTTATTTCGAGGTTCTGGTGTAGATAAGTGGAGATGTGGCCACTGGAATTATGTGTCTGAGTCTTATGAGAGGGATCTAGGCTGGATGTGATTTAAAACTAATCAATGCATGTGTGGAGTAGATGAGATTGCCTGATAATATGTAGAATTTGGAAAGTTTGTAAACTCTAAAGCACATACAAATGTTAATTTTTACTAGTAATTTATTAAAATATTCTATATTAGTGAAGATGTACACTTAGGACTTCAAAATGGTACCTTTTTCTTTTTCAAAAATCAGTTGTACGTTGAGTCCCTAATTATCAAAGGCATATAAATATGCAGTGCAGTATTCTCATTTGTCAATTATATCAGCAGTCCCCAAACTTTTTGGCACCTGGGACCAGTTTCATGGAAGACAAATTTTCCACCATAGGTGGATGGAGGAGGTGGGGAGGCAGAGCTCAGGTGGTGATGCGGGCAATGGGGAGTGGCCATAAATATAGATGAAGCTTCACTCCCTTGCCTGCTGCTCATCTCATGCTGTGCGGCCCCGTTCCTAAGCTTTGTGGAAGATAATTTTTCCACATGGGAAGTGGACCTCACACAGTAACACACCACCCAGTTCCTAAACAGGGTATATACTGGTACTGGGCCCTGGCCCAGGGGTTGAGGACTATAGATCTATATGACTAGTAATCAGCAGTGCAGATGTTTAATTATAATTTATATAATTTATACTGAGAGCATATGAATAATATTATTAGTTATCTTTATTATCATCAAATAAATGATTTATAATTGATATAATTCCTAGGTAATGTGGATTTTTTTTATTACAGCTTTTGATTGGCTTTGAATCTGGAACAGTAGTCTTATGGGACCTCAAATCAAAGAAAGCTGACTACAGATACACATATGATGAGGTAATGACATTATCTTTGCTAATAAAAGCTATTGCGATTTCTCTAATTCAAAGTAGCTTCTCTAAGAATGTAATTGGTAATTTATTTTATGCGACCTTTGTAATTGCAATAATGTACAACTTATTTTTTTTACAATAGATAATATGTTCACATAGTTTAAAAGATAAAAAAATCTCCTTCCCACTCAACATTTGGTCATCCTGTTCCCTTAAAGGTACCATGTTACAAGTTTCTTTTATGTTCTTCCAGAGAGATTCTGTGAATTTACAAGCAGATTCATAAATATATTCTATTTATTCTTTTATACCAATGATATTATACTGTAAACATTCATAGTTTGTGAGCTTTAAGATCCAAATAAGGATTGATGATGATTGATTGATAAATCTTTTAATTCTCTTTTAATCTGTAGGTCTCCCCTTTTCTTCTTCACTCTCCTTTCTTAGCTTTCTCATTCTTTTTTGTCACTAATTTGTTCAAGATAGAATCTCCCAAATGCTGAATTTTTCTGACCGCATCCTCATTGTCTTTAACATCTTTTTTTTTTCTTTGCCTTTAGATGTCCTATAAATTGAATATTTCACTGAGGTTTGATCAAATTCACATTCATTTTTCATTGTTAGCAAGACTACTTCACAGGTGATGCTGATGCTCTTCTATCTGATGGAACCTTCATGTGTGTGTCTATTTCTAGTATTGGCAGCCAGTGGTGCTCAAGGCCTAGATCTGTTATTGTGTAGTGGTTACAAAATGTGGTGTATTCTAATTCTATCATTTCTTCTTTATTTATTAGCTAGGACACTTTAGTAAAAAGAAACTACTACTTCTATTTGTTTATACAGTGGTACAGTTCATATAACAAAGGCAGAATAGATGCTTGATTCTCTTTATTTTAGTATTCACTCTAAGGAGTTGTTTTCTAGTAGTTTCAGTGGTAAACAATTCTTACTTTTGGTTTCATTGTGTTCTCAAATGATTTAAGCATATTTCATGTGCTTCAGTGCATCGAAGTTCTTATCCTTATTGCCTTTCCAGTTATCCCATCTTTGGTCAGTGAACCTCCTCCAGTTGGCTCTTGAGACCTTTGGTGATAACTGTAATTGTCTTGGATAGCTGCCTTGCTATCTGGTATAACAAAATATATGTCTTGTATATTTATGGTCCAAACTTAGAGTAAGATATTTTTCTGTGAAACTATGGCTTCTTTCAGTGTGAAATGGTATCTAGTGACGATAATTGGGGTACCAGAAGTGTTCATGGTTTCCAATTCAGTGACTAGACCTATAGCTAGAAAATGTATAAGTGATTTTTCTTGTTTGTTTTTAAGATAAAATACATCATGTCTTCATATTTATATATTCAGTTACAGCAGAGTACATTGAGTAATTATAGCAGTACTTTGAATACTTTTCAAATATTTGTATATTGTCTTTGTAAGCATGACTGAGGGAACATCCTTTGTTTTTTAATAGCTGTATACTTTTTGATGCTCACCAGTCATGATCTTCAAATTGAAAAACAGCAAACAAACATGTTTTGAATACAGAATTTCTGTCTTTTTTCTGGAAGTTTTGGCCTGTAGATCTATTTTCTATGTTAAAATGAAAGCAAATTTTAAAAATTGATTTTTTTGGTTTTGCTTTTCATAATTTTAAATAGTGATCTTGGCTTGAGCCATTATGAAGTCACGGGAACTCCATGTACCTTCTCACTTTAAACAAAGAAACTGGACAGATTATATGAAACAACAGTTTTTAGCAGTTTGACAGCAGGTAGTAAGTACAGAACAGGATTCCTTAGAGAGGGGAAACAAACAAGGTGAGCTCTTCGATCACTTTAGCTATTGGCTTGGAAAGATTTTCTAGGTCTCAGTACATGAAGGGGGAACCTAGGTAGAAGCCAGGCAGTCTCTCTCACTTGAAGAGACATAATTGGGAAATTGGGGAAGCCAAGGCATCTGCAGCTTATAAGGCAATGTGCTAGAGAGCAGAGAGCTGCCTACAAGGAGAGTTTGAGATGACTACAGAAGGCCCCCTGCCCCAAGTCTTCATTTGAGTACAGATTAGTGCATGGGTGCAAAGCTTGGAAAAGATCCACTGAACAGGAGAACCATTTCTGTAACACACACAGGACTGAGAACAGTTCACATTTTGAAAAGAGTAGAGAAACTTTATAATGCACATAATAGAAAGAAGAGTATTCGGAAAGATACTGCCTCAGTAGTGGAACTAAAGTAGCCCTACACTAAAGGCTAACCTAGTCCAGACTGACAAAGCTTAAAGCAAACTTTGAAAGGACCAAACTATTTCTAAGTACATAAACTATATCCCAGAAAAAATATACAAAAACATTAAAAAGAATATAATAATACTCCCATATAAATTTCACAATGTCTATTATCCAAATATAAATTTATGAGGTATACAAAAAGCCAGAAAATACAACCTATAATGAGAAGAAAATGCAAATAGAAACAGACTCAGAAATGGCAAAGATGATAGAATTAGTATCAAGGATATTAAAGCAAATAATTTTAAATATACTCTATATGCTCAAGAAGGTAGATTAAACCATGAACGTGTTGATGAAAGATGTGAAAGACTTAAAAACCACACAAGTAGAATTTCTAGAGATGAAAAATAAAATGTCTAAGATGAAAAATTCTCTGAATGGGATTACCAAAGGATTTGATACTGAAGAAGAAAAGATTAAGGAATTTGAGGACATAACATTATAAGCTACTTAATATGAAAGACTGGGGAAACAACAGAATATCAGTAAGCTGTGGTACAACTTCATGGAGACTGATATTTGTACTTTGAATCCTATTAATAGAATGACAGGGGTGGACAGAAAATATATTCAAGAAATCATGACTAAGAGTTTTCCATTTTTATGAAAAGTATATTAGTAAACCAGAGATTCTAGAAGTTCAATCAATGAACTCTGGGCAGAAGAACATGAAGAAAACTACACAAAAGCACAGTTTTCACTTGCTAAAAACTAGTGATAGAGGACATCTTATGAAAAACCAGAGGAACAAAAAAACACATTAAATACAGAGGAGCAAAGAAAAATGATAGCAGATTTTATTTTCATAGTAGAAACAATATAAGCCAGAACAAAGTCGAACAAAACCTTATAATAACTGAAAGAAATAAATTTGTCAACCTAAAACTTTATACCCAGCGAATGTATCTTTTCAAAAACAAAAGCAAAATAAAGACTTTAAGGATATTAAAAACTGAAAGAATTTATTACTTGCTTCACTACAATGTATATTAAAAGAAGTCCTTCATGCAGAAGGCAAATGATATGAGATGGAAATTTGGATCTTTTCAAAGAAATGAAAGACACCAGCAATGACAAATATGTTGTAGATGTAAAAGCCTTCTTATTTTTATATCGCTTTAAGAGATCAGTAAGTATTCAAACGAAATATAAAAATGCGTTGTAGGTTTTATGACATACGGACATCAATCGCACAAAAGTTCGAAGACAGAATACTCTTGTTAGATTATTATACTGTATGTGAAGTAGTGTAATATTATGTGAAGGTAGGCTATGATAACATAAAGATGTGTATTGCAGATCCTGAAGGAAACACCAAAACAACAACAGCAACCCAAAAAATTAAGCCAAAAAGGAAATAAAATGAAATTTACAAAGTATCAATCCAAATGAATGCAGGAAGAGGAGGAAAAGGGAAAGAAAGAACAGATGGGTGAAATAGTGAACAAATGGCAAGATGATAGAATTAAATCCAACTGTATCAATAATCATATTAATGGTTTAAATATGCTGATTAAAAGGTAGAGATTATCATATTGCATAAAAGAGCGAAGTGTAAATATATACTATCTATAAGACACCCACTTTTAAAAACAGATGTGTTAGAAAAAAGGATAGATGGAAAAAATAATATTAGCAGTAATCAAAAGAAAGCTGAAATGACTTTATTAATATCAAAGCAGATAGCAGAGTGCTTCCCCCTCAACAACAGAATATACATTTTTTGAAGTATACACGGAACATCACCAAGACAGATCATATTTAGTGCCATAAAATCAATCTCAATAAATTTTATAAGATTAAACCCATACAAAATATATTCTTTCACTATAGTATAATTAAATTAGAAATCAGTTATAAAAAGGTGTAGATGGAAAAATATTCAAATATTTGAAAGTGAGGCAACATACTTCTGAATAACCCATGGGTCAAAGAAGGAAACACAATGAAAATTAGAAAATATTTTGAACTGAAAAAATAAAAAGACATACCAAGTCTTGGGGGATGCAGCTAAAGTATCCACTGTAGCATCAAATGCTTTGTATTAGAAAAGAAGAACAGTCTAAAATCAGTGTCCCCAGCTTCCTCCACAAGAAACTAGAAAAAGAGCAGATTAAATCCAGAGCAAGCTGAAGAACTGAAATAAGCAATAGAGAAAACTGATAAAATTAAAGCTAGATTTTTTTGTGAAGGTGAGTAAGATTGGTAAACATGTGGTCAGAGTGATGAGAAAAAAAGACACGAATTACCCATTCTAGGCATGAGAAAGAAGATATGTTATTTCAATTTCTACAGAAATACAAAGGGACTGATAAGAAAAAATGTACAACTTACTGCCAGTAAGTTCAGCAACTTAGATGAAATGAACAATTTCCTTGAAAGATGCCAACTTTCTTGAAAGAACCAAAGCTTACGCTAGAAGAAATGCTTAACCTAAGTAGTTCTGTAATTACTAAAGAAATTGAATTTGTAATGGAAGTATTTCCCATCAAGAAAACTCCAGACTCAGAAGGCTTACTGGTGCATCTTACCAAATAATCTTGTACTCAGACTCTTCCAAAAACAGCAGAGGAGAGCACATTTCCTAACTCGTTTTATGAAGCTAGTGTTACCCTGATACCAAAACCAGAAGAAAATTGTAAGAAAACTGTGGACAAGTATCCTTTATGAACAGAGATGCTAAAGTCATAAAAATTATTATTAACAAATATTAATATACATAATGACTAAGTCATGTGTTTTAAATAACAGTACTGTGGGTGTAAAATATAGCTTCTAAATTGACTTGTTCTAAAGTAAACTGAGTAAAAATTTCTGGCTGTATTTCCATGAGTTCATGCTATTCTATCATTGTTCTTGGGTCATGTTAAAATGTATGTTTGATTCTCAGTACAGTTTTTGCCAGGTGTACAATTTTAGACATTCATGAAATTATTATAGGTATAATTCTCCCTCACTAGTGAGGGTTAAAAATTTAAGGCTCTAATAAAATACTACCCCCCAATATTTATGTTCTGTTCAATGGTCCATCACTCTAGACATACTCATTTTTTT
>NW_012150618.1:3506054-3520362 GCF_000956105.1 Propithecus coquereli | reverse complement strand
TGTTTACAACTTACAGCATTGGAACCAATAGCAGCTTTAAATAAATTATTTTTCGTACTACAAATATTAATGGAAGCATTTGCTCGTTTAAGGGTGTTCTCCCATTTTTAGACCGGGATGGTTTTAAGAAAGCTTATTTTCTTCACACACACACACACACACACATACACACTCACACTCCCTGCAAAGGTAAAAACAGTACTTAAAAGAATGAATAATATGGTCACATTTTCAAAATATCTAAGAAAGTTTCACTTGAGTTTTATTTTTAATGGAAATTTTAGTGGCTTCAGTTTATATCTGCTTAAAATCTTTAGAGAGAGAGGGAAAAAGTTATAAATCATTTAATGTCTAATATGTAATTTTTATCAACTACCTTACAGAATATATGATTTAGTAATTATCTTGTTTCATTATACAGTATTACTGTTGTTTCCCTTCTAAGGTAGAACTAATATTGAAAAGGCTGAAGTCTATATTATAAATTTTCTTTTATCATTTTTGTTGAAATTTTTGTAAGGGTTTTAGCAATTATAGATAATTACATTGTGAATTTTGAATAGAATGTTAAATCATATTTTCTAGGAGAAAAGAAATTATTTTTGGTGTAAGTGTGTTAAAAATGTTAGTTACTATTTGTCTAATGTAAGAGCAGCTGGACTAGGACTTATATATAGCTTTTACTATGAAGCGATTTTGATACTACCGATTAGTTTTCAAAACCAGTAGGTAGAGAATTTATTCAGTTTCCACATATTTTGGGTTAGTGAGTATAAACTTTGGTAGATAAACAGCTAACCTGTTTTGTCTTTCTAGAAAATTATGCTTCAACGTGTCCTCTTGTTTGATAAGAATAGCACAAAGCATCATATGTACTACTTTTGCCAAAGCCTAATAATTAGATATTACTGCTTTTAAAAAATATGTCACAGTAGACAGTGCTTTTTCTTTTCCTTTAATTTTATCAAAGATGAAAATACTAATGTCAGATTTTTAGTTCATTAACTGTCTCGTGAACTTTTTTATAATTTTGAATTTTGGTCAGATACTGCATTTTTTAAGGATCTTTTAGAATTGCATATACCGTTTCTTTGTGGATTATGCCAATAGCTATATCATCACCCCTCCTCCTCTCTTCACTTTTTTCTCTAACCTGAATTCATCTTGTTCCTCCTTGTTTTTATTTGTAAGTTCCAGATAGCACTCAAGACCTCTCTTGTATTTTCCCTTATCGATTTAAAAAAAACCCAGACATTTAAATAGCTTTGTTTATAGCTTTTTAGTGCTATTATTTTGCAGAAATAATTTTATCTATAAAGACTACTAAGGGATTGCTTATATTAAGATTGAGTTTTTGAAATAGTATATGTATGTTTTAGAATCAGCTTATTATTTTAAGATTTTAATTGGAATTATTTTAGAGGCATAGATGATGTCCAATTTATGATGATTTGATTTATGATTTTTTGACTTTACAGTTGGTTGTCAGGATGTAACCCCATGGTAAATCAAGCTCCTTAGGACTTAACATTGGTGTTACAGTTTCTGTTGAAGGAATATCACTTTTCCACCATTTTAAAGTTGAAAAATTGTAAGTCGAACCACTGTAAGTCAGGTTGAGTTTTATTTTTAGGGAAATGTTAGTGTTTTTAGTTTATATATGCTTAAAATATTAGAGAGGAAAAAAGTTATAAATTATTTAACATCTAATATGTAATTTTTATCAATTGCCTTACAAAATATATGATTTAGTAATTATCTTGTTTCATTATACAGTATTACTGTTGTCTCCCTTCTATGGTAGAACATATGCAAAAGTGATATGCATTCAGTAGAAACCGTAACACCAATGTAAGTCCTAAGGAACTTGACTGACCATGGGGTTACATCCTGATAATCAATCATAAAGTCAAAAATTGGTAAATCAAATCATCATAAATCAGAGATCATCTGTGTCTCTAATAGCATTAAATACATTTTCAACTTAAGATATTTTCAGCTTATGGTGGGTTTATCAGGATGTAAACCCATCATAAGTTGAGTACATTTTGAACGTTTTAAATGAAAAACCTGTGTCAAATATTGGCATTTTGAAGTATAACTGATTGTATCTTTCATCATTTAATGTTTTAATCTGATTTATAATATGTCTTATAATATCTTAAATTTATAAGTATATGAAGAACCCAAATAAATGGGCCTTGAATGAGATGATAGAAAATGTTGATTTTGTCCATAGCAGAACTTTTAAGTTTCAATTATGTGGTTTTTTGTGTTAAGTTCTGCAGTTCTCACATTCCAGTAAGGCAGCTTTTAAAGTCAGTTCACCATTAATAATGAAAAATATATCAGCTTGAGTTGAAAAGAAGTAATCCAGAGGGTATCTGGAAGAGTGATTTAAAAAAAAAAATTACAAAAAATATTAAATAATATTAGAGCAAAAAAATTGAGGGATAACATATTAATACTTTGGTCATATAAAAATATTTTCCAGATAATTTTGCTTTAAGTGGTTCAGAAGTGTAAAATAAATTGCTGGTCAGAAGAGGTCTTCCTCAGATTAAAGTTACTGTGAGAGATGTCTTGGAAGTGCAACCTGTGGTGTTTTTATTGATCTTTTTTAAAAATTTTTTTATTTTTGAGACAGGTCTTGCTCTGTTGCCTGGGCTAGAGTGCAGTGGTGTCATCATAGCTCACTGCAACCTCAAACTCCTGGGCTCAAGCCATTCTCCTGCCTCAGCCTCCTGAGTAGCTGGGACCACAGGTGTACAGCACCATACCTGGCTAATTTTTCTATTTTTTGTAGAGGCAGGGCCTTGCTCTTGCTCAGACTGATCTTGAACTCCTGGCCTCAAGCGATCCTCCTGCCTTGGCCTCCCAAAGTGCTAGGATTACAGGCATGAGCCACCATGCCCAGCCTTTTATTGATCTTAGTTCCAAATTTACGTTTTGTCTGTTACAATTATAGTTAACTTAAAAAACATTGTTCTAGTCTCTCAACGCAACTAGTTTTTCCAATGGAATATTGGTTGTAATAACTTGCTAATTTATATTTAGGTATAGTCCATTCTAAAAAACTGTAAGAATGCAATTTATTTTCCTGAACTTGTTAATAGCTATGTCACTATCATAGCTTCCTTACGCTGGCTTAAGGAATAAAGTAAGTAAAAAGAACTAAAAACAGTGCCAATATGAAATAAAATATCATTTGTATTGCAAGAGGGCTAAATTCTCATGGGAACATGAAGTTAACATATTGACTTCAGTTTGGGAAATTTAAAAAAGTTTAAAATAGAAATTAATTCCAAAACCATTTGTGAATACTTTGATATTTAAATAAATTTGAAAAACGGAATTGTTCACCTTTCTTCTACAGGCTATCCACTCTGTTGCTTGGCATCATGAAGGAAAACAATTTATTTGCAGTCATTCAGATGGCACCTTGACTATATGGAATGTGAGATCCCCTACTAAGCCTGTGCAGACAATCACTCCACATGGTAAGAATGCACTGATTTTAAGCACCACCTAAATTATAGTGGTGGACAGTAAACTATTTTGAGTTTGCATTTGGATTTGTTTGTTTGGTTTTGAGAATAAGGATGGATTTCCTTTCATTTTGAGGGAATTAAAAATACTTTCATGTATAGAAATAATATCTAACAACCAGGTAATAAAATCTCAAATTAAGGATATTTACAGTTTAAATTGCAAATTTGAACTTTGAGAAAATGAATGTTATATTGTCTTCTGAATATAATTTCTCCAGTAGTCCAAAAAGCAAATAGTTTTGTGAGTGATCTAGGACTTTAAGTTTTTGTCATCTTAATGTTATCTTTTGCCAGTTGTTAATGTATATATAACAGCGTACTTGAAATACTTGAACTTGATAGAAAGTAATTTTATTAATAATACATTAAGGTATTGTGTCAGGAGTCCTCAAGATCACCCCAGGTTTGATGATTTAGTAGGAAAACTCACAGGACTCAGCATACAGTAGTGCTACTTAATGCCGTGATTTATTACAGCAAAAGGATGTAAAGCAAAATCTGCAAAGGGAAAAGACACAGAGTGAAGTCTGGAGGAAACCAGTTTCTAAGAGTTCTCACCTCATAGAGTCACCAGGATGAGCTTAATTCCTTTAGCAATGAATCGTTACCACATGTGTGAAATATTGTCTAACAGAGAAGCTCAGCTGAGCCTGGGAGCCCAGAGTTTTTGCTGGAGTCAGCCATGTAGGCACTCTTTGCTTTGGTATGTTCCAAAATTCCAGACTCCCAAAAGGAAAATAAGGGTTCAGCACAAACCACAATCTTTGTACAAGCAGTTTAGACACAGTGAGACACCCTTCTTGGTCAGGGAATGGTGGGAGTTTTCTTGAAAGCCAAGTTCCTAGACACCAACCAAGTGCCAGCCCTCAAGCAGATCTTTCTAGGGATAGCAGTCTCAGACTTGCTATATTAACTCTTTTTTCTGCATAAATAGTATTTACAAAATTTACAAGATATTTTTATTAGGGTTTTTATTCAAAACAGATTATGAAGGCCTTCTTTTGGTTTTAGAATTTGCATTTCTTTATTAATCTGCATTTTCCAACCTTGCCCCAAGAGAATCCTTTCTGACAAGTTTAAGGAAATCATATTAAAGGAACTGATTTATAAATTGATAGTATATTTAAGAAATTCTTGTAGCTATTGCTAGTATTTTATTGTTTGCTTTAAATACGAATATCCTCTTTTTAAAAATTTATACATTTTGAATTATTGTGATATGGAAATTAAATAGTGAAATTAAAAACTAATTTTATTTATCTGTGGCAGTATAGGCTTTTAGGCTTGTTTGCTTTCTGGGAAGAATGACAATTCTTGAAATTGCATATGGTGACATACTTTACTTCTGCTTTGTAATAGCAGTCATCTTCTGGAAAAGCACTTATTTTAAATTAGCTACAGGTCTATTTATGAGTGCATCTAGAGGATATTTCTTATGACAGTAGCTTCCAATTTTTCTTTATATTTTCTTTCTTCCTTCCATTAGTGCCTAGGTCCCTGGTCCTGATGATACTCCTTAAAAATTCTCATAAATCTTAAAATCTCTTGACCTATGAATCCAGAAAACCGAAAAGGGGTGGTTAGTTCAAAAACCTTTAATTTCAAATGCAGAAGAAAATGAAACTAGTATGAAAGATGATAGAAATATATGGTTTTACAGCTTGAAGTTTATCTGTTTTTATCTCCTTTTGTAAGAACATAGTACAAAGGGTATTTTTTTATTTTGAACTATTTTGAGAGATGTTGTCAACATGGTGCCCAATCCCTCCTGAATGTTCCACTGTTTGGGTTTGTTTTTTTTTTTTTTTTTTTTTTTTACAAATAATGACACGTTTCTCTATCACCAAGTTTTGCCTTTTATCAGGAGTCTGTATGTGGATTAGATTTGGTTGTCATGTTTCTTCAGTCTCCTTGAAACTGAAACAGTTCCTGAGCCTTTTCTTGACTTTCATATCTGATAAATTATGAAGATTATAGGTCAGTTATTTTATAGAATGTACCTCAAAATCATTTTGTCTCATGTTTTTTTCATGATTAGATTTAGCTTGCACATTTTTGGCAGAAATATCCCATAAGGATTGATACGTTCTTTTTGCATCCTCTTAAGTGTAACTTGTTTTTGATTTGTCCTATATTGGTGATATCTCATACCCTGATACCTTGATTAAGGTTCTGTCTACTAAATCTCTCCATTATAAAGTTATTCTTTTTCCCTTTGAAATTAGTAAGTATTTTTTAATTTTGTATTTATAATCAGTAAGTGTTTTGATTGAAGGCTCTTTTGAGACTCAGTGAACATACTGTTCTTCATCAAACTTTTCTCTTTTAGTTTTAGCATCTGTTGATATTTCTTGGCTGAACTAATTATTGCTGTGATGATTGCCAAATGATTAAATGTTCTATTTAATCTTTTTTTTTTTTCGTAACACTAAAAACTTAGGTCCTTGAGAGCAGACTTTAGGAAGTGGTATAAGTCAGTTTCTATAGTGTTTGTAGTATCTTAGCAGTAAAAAGTCATGAGATAGGATTAGTTTTAAACAAATAAGACAGAGAGTATTTGATTTAATATATTCTCTCAAAATTAGAATCCAAAAAAATGTAAATACAGTAGATTTTTTCTGTGGCAATTGTTAAAAAGTAGGATGCCATTTTTTGTACAATATAGCAGTCTAAATATAGATGATCAGAATTTTATTTTATACAGAATACTTTTATTTTCTCGTATATAAACAATTCATATTTAGAAAATCTGAATTATTTTCAAGCATGGTAATGTTTCCTGCTTACTTCCTGGTAATAAGAACTATCAAGTATTAAGGTAACCTACCACAGCTAAATTTATGTTGACTTGACAGCTGAATTCAGTGGCAAAGCTGAGTGCATTTTTATGTGTTAAAGCACCAAAATATGTTCTGTATACCATAACAAGATACCATTTATTCTAAAAATACCATATTTGTGGTATATGACTTTCATTATATGATATACTGAAATTTTGATGGATTGAAATTCTTTTTTCTCATTACCACTTTCTATTATGGTCTCTTGCTCTTAATCCCTAGTCAAACAATTATGATATATTACTTTAAATGTACTAGACTTTTAAAACTTTTTACATTTCATTTTTTTTCTTATTTAAACCCATCTGTTGGTTGTTCAGGTATCTTAGCCTTGAAAAACATTTATAGTATTACTTTGGTAGCCAGGAACTGATTGTACTTTAAAACTCCTTACCAATACTTAACTATGATGTTTAATGTTAGGATGTTTAGTGTTAAAAATAGGTGAAGATATCCTTGTAGAGTCTGTTCCGAAGACATAATATTACGTCGGCCAAACATGGGATTTTAAAGCCAGAAGACTTGTGGTTAAGCCCTAATTCCATAGTTTCTGGCTCTTTGACTTTTGGGAATTCAGTTAACATTTCTGAACCTCGTATTCTCATCTGTAAATACAAATAATAATGAAGCTTAATCTAGTCTTCTCATGTGATTGTTGTGAGGATCATATTTATTTATTCGTTCAACAAATATTTATTCATTCTACTATTTGATAGGCACTGTTATAGGCCGTGGATCAAATAAGCAAAATGTAAGTGAAATTACCTGGAAATTATGATGTGCTATTCATATTTGAGTCTAGTAAATATAAATATGGAAATTGTTATTTACTTGGTAGAATAGATTAGTGATTCCCTAAGGTATATTCCACAAATGCTAATTTTTGCTATGTTGATGAATCGTTTGGTAGAAAAAGTATGTCATGGTCAAAGAAGTTTTGGAAATGCTGAATTAAACTTGAGCATTTTTTCTTCACTTTAAGACTCAACAGGTGATTTTTGACTACTAAAAACAAACAAAAAAGGATAGTTCCCCTTAATCTAGTTTTTACAAATATCAAAGAACATTTTCCTGGCAACCAAGACAACCTAAAATCTATTTCCAACTGTGCTATAAGTGAAGTATCTTGTGGAGATAATTTCTATTCTCTGGGACTTAGTTTTATTATTTGTAAAATGTCAGGATTGAACAGGTGATGTTTAAGCTGTTAAGTTTTGTGAATATATGAAAATTAAGCAGGATTCGGCTCTCCATATTTATTCTGCACAATTTTTTAATTTTGATGGGCCATAGGTTCTGTATTTCTGTACAGTAAGTCTAGGGATAAGCTTTGCTTTTCTCTTTTGGCCTGTTTCTCTCCCATGTAGATAGGTTTTCATTATTTAGGAGGGAATAACTTTGATAAGTCCTGGCATCGATCACATTCTCACCCTTGTAGTCATCTTGGTTATATGCTTTGCTTGGCTAGTGCCCCACAGAATCCCCTCTGTAGCCCTGGGTTGGGAGGTGATGTGTTGCAGAGTGAGATTTTTCAGTGATTGTCAGCTTTACCAGAATCAGATGGTTCCCTAAGAAAATGGGGATGTTAGATGGTCAGAATCCATGGAATTTCACTGTAGGAAATGAGATTTTAAATTTAGTTTCTGGAGCTTATTCATAAGTGCAATCCATCCACTCATTAAGGAGTAATCCAAGAGTGGGGAACTTTTATTCTATTAAGGGTCGCTAAAGGAAAGATAAAATCAAAGCTCACATAAGTAGAAGTCAGTTTAATGTGTCAAGAATGAGACATACAAAGAAGTGTGTTAATCTGCTTTTAAGATTTACCTGAAGCACAAAACATGAAATAAATAATAAAACCATACCTCATTTCTTTACATAATTCATTACAAATGTTTCTCCAGTTTATATATTTGAAAGGACTTACCAGACTTCACAGAGCATACTCAACTAAGGCTTTTATTTAAAGGCAAAGGCTATGATACAGTAGGAGAACGAGAGTGCAGGCAGGGATTCTGAAACATCCCATATGCAGGCTCCCCATGGGCACTTACTTGCACACAAGGATTGTGTTGAGTGTCCAGCCCCAAGCACCACAATCTCACTTCCGAAGGGCTGAAAGAGAAACATTCAGAGAGGTCCTAAGCCAGTCTTGCCAAATGGAGCCAGTTGCCAACCATCAGTAAAACTTCTATACTGGGGATTACCAGGGGAGTTTTGAGCCTTGAACCACACATCATATAAATCCCACTGTCCTTATCTTGACCAAGAGTCAAAAACCAGATATTCAGGGGTCCCAGTCTAGCTGTAAGTCAACTCTATCTCCACATGTGTTAAGGCAGGAACAGCCCTCCTCCTCTTTTCAGACTAGTTTTATTAGTATTAACTTTGTGGTTCTTCAGTTTGTCATTTTATTTCTAGCACATCACTGTCTCATAGAAAGGTAATGTAAGCTGCATGTGTAATTTATTTTTATTTTTAATTTTTTAGAGACAGGGTCTCATTCTCTTACCCAGGCTAGAGTGCAGTGGTGCCATCATAGCTCACTGTAACCTCAAATTCCTGGGCCCAACAGATCCTCCCACCTCAGCATCCTGAGTAGCTAGGACTAGAGGTGGTGCCACCACATCCAGCTAATTTTTAAATTTTTTTGTAGAGAAGGGGTCTTGCTATATTGCCCAGGCTGGTCTTCAATTCCTGGCCTCAAGTCCCACCTCAGCCTCCCAAAGTGCTGGTCTTACAGGTGTGAGCCACCATACTTGGCCTGCATGTCTAATTTTAAGTTTACTGGTAACCATATTAAAAACAGTAGAAAGAAACAGGTACAGTTAATTTTAATAATAAATTTTGTTTAACCCCTAATATGCAAAATATTATTTCATCATTTAATCAACATAAAATTGAGATATTTCATATTCCTTTTTTGTATTAAGTCTTTGAAATCTAGTGTGTATTTTATACTCAAAGTACATCTTAACTTGGACTAGCCACATTTCAAGTGCCCAACAGCCACTGTGACTGGTGGCTACCATATTGGATAGGGGCTCTATAGACTGAGAACATAACTGCAGTACAACAACTGTGACTAATAAAATGTGGTATATATATATACCATGGAGTTCTACTCAGCCACAAAAACAATGGTGATATAGCACCTCTTGTATTATCCTGGATGGAACTGGAGCCCATTCTACTAAGTGAAGTTTCACAAGAATGGAAAAACAAGCGCCACATGTACTCACCATTAAATTGGTAAATGTTCTTTAATTTATATGTGTTTTATAAAATCATAGCTAGTGCCTTATTACTTGATTTGATTTAGAAAATGGTTTGTTAATCTAGGATTATAGATGAATAAATTAACCTTTTTGGACCAGAAGCAGTAATCATTGACATTATTTAAAATACCTGAGTTGGAAAAATATGAGAATATGCAGATCACAAGGACTCACTGGTTTCTAAGCAAAATTAATAAAGAATGATCACTGCAGAAACAATTGTTTTTGATTTGCAGAGATAATGAAACTATTAGCATCCTCTCAGGGAGCAGGAAAAAAGTTAGCTTAAGGAATAAAAGTCAGACTGGCTTTAGTTTGAATGCTATTAATAGAGCACAATAGAGCAATATCAAAAGACTATTGAGCAAGATGTCAAATATACAAACCCAGACTTGCAAGGGTTCAGTAAATACACCATCAGTGTCTTGTTCAAAAAATTATTCCAGCCACTGAAAAATTGGTGGTGAATACTGAAATAAGTTAAAGGCGTTATGTCTGAATAATTGTTTTACTTCATAAACAAAATAATTTTAAAAATAAATGTAAAGTTTGAGTCTGTAATCCCAAATTATATCAGTCTGTCAGTCCTACTAGAGCTTTGCATGGTAGAAGGAGGATGAAGGCCTGTTGGCCTTCTTTAGAGTAAATATTTAAATTCTTTACTGAAAGATCATACATCTCTGAACAGATTGGAATAGAGGTTGAAATTGTTAATTTGTTCCTTGTACAGCACAAAGACTTGCTTTCAGATTTAAGCCTCCCTTTTTCCATACCTTTTCTCTTTTCCTCCTCAATTCTCTCTCCTACCATGGCAATCCACTGCTTTTCCTCCAGCAGTCCTTTCTAGTCACCTAGTCAGTTCTATCCTAACCGCTTCTTGGTTCTTATAAATTGAGCTGCCAGAGATTCAAGATTCCATACACTGTCATTTCTTCATAAGGAGGGGAAAGGGATGATCCCCTAGGACCTTGAATTAAGACAGGATTAGATGGCTCCATTACCAGTTTACAGATGCGTATTTATAAAAATTTAATATGATATCAGTGACATATCAGTAGGGATAGAATGATTGTTCAATAAATAGCGCTGGCAGGTATATACATGTGTCAAAACTCATCAAATTGTACACTTTAAATATTACACTTTGTTGGCAATTATAACTCAATAAAGCTATGAAAGTAGCACTCACGATTGATAACTTATTATTAGAAGAAAAATGCCTTCCCTGTACCAAAATATACATCAGAGAATAACTAAATATAATAAATGAAACTATAAAACAATTATGAGAAACAACAAAAATTTATGTGATTTTGGTGTGGGAAAGAACTTTCTAAGCATAAAACCAAAGAGGGGGAATGACAAAAAAGACAGATTTTTGTACACACACATATGTCATTTTACGTATTTGGGATTATATCGTACTAGTTCCTTCTCCCTCAACCTTCCCCCACGTTAGCTAGCAGCCCAATACCCCTTCCAACCCTACCAGATAAGTCAAAAATCCTACAAATGTTCTTCCAAAATATATATTATTTCTAAAATCATATGTATTAACACATACATACACAGATAAGCATAAGGTATTTATTTTCTGGTCTTGATTTTACAAAAATTAGGATTATCTTAGTGTTTTGTTTTTTTTTTTTTTTGCATTTTGTTTTCTTAGTTCACTATAGGAAAATTCCATCAGTTTTCTGGCATAGCTCTGATTCCTTCATCTTAATGGCCATGTAATAGCCAATTTTTGAATTGCAGTTTATTCAGCTATTCCAAATTAATGGGCATTCACTTTGTTTTCAGTTCTTAATCACTGCAAATTATACTGCAATTACCGTCCTTGTACATACTCCATAGGAATTGGTCTTTTTGTTTCTATGGAATAAATGCTTAGGAGTATGATTGCTACTCATGAAAATTGAAGAGCTTTGTTTTATTTTACTTGTAATAAATGATCTCGAACTGTTTTTCCAAAAAAGGCTATATCCTTCAGATTTCTATCAGCCACGTATGAGTATCCCTTTCCTAGTGTCCTTGCCAGTAATAGGTGTTATAGCTCATTGTACTTTTTACCATTTTACTTTTTTTTTTTAAACTTCCTATTCGCTAAAAATCAAAGTCAGCCGGAGATGAGCACCTAGGGTCTTCTCCTTTCTTTCCTGAGTCTTTCTTAGGCATTCACACAGCCTTGCACACGTGTGCAGCTCTGTAGATCCTCAGGAATATATCTGGTTTTCCAAGATTAAATTCCTGCTCAAGCTCTATTTGTCTCAACTGAAACTGCAGCCTTAGACGACTATACCGTTGCCAGCGGATTGTAATTATTTCTGGAATGCCCTGGGAGCAGGGATTTTTGTCTCCCTTATTTGAGGTCTGTGTCAAATGAAATAGCAGCAATACTTTGGGAACAGAGTTTTCCAGGGAGCTGCAAGTTAAGATAAAATATTTGATTGTGCTCCGGGAAAAGTAGTTTTAACAGAGCTCTAAAAATTAACTTCAGTCCTCCCTGTTGGCTGTTGCCACTGCGTTTTCATGGCTACTTTGATACTGGGCTGCAGGGTGAGAGAATATGTCACAGTCCCCAGTTCCTTTTCCCCTTCCCCCATTTTACTGAAGTTCAGTAGTTTCTATTGGGTAGATGATCTTCATCTTGTTTTGTGGCTTTGGTTAATGTCAGAGTTCTGTAATGGTTAACTTTAGTTGTTAGGCTAGTATTTTCATAACTTTACTGAGGTCCTCACTCTATTGTTTGGGAAGCTGATCTCCTTTGGTAGTTTCCTTATCTATTTATGGGCAGTTAGTCCACCATTAGAACTTTAAGGTCATTTTGTCCAAGTTCAAGAAAAGCTGTTGAGAGTCTAACTACATTAAATTTACATATTAATTTTTGGAAGAATTGGTGTTTTAGGATTTCATGTTTCCTTAACTGGAAACATCATACGACTGATAGACTTGATTATTTAAATGTGTACTTCTGTATAGTTTTTAAAAATTTGTAAGAATTCAAGGACAGGTGACAGTAGGGAAAGTCTTTGTAACATACATGATGACACAATGTTAATGAGCTTTGAATATAAAATTCAGTTTTGAGCAAGAGAAGATAAATAACATAGAAGCATTGGCAAGGGACAACAAATCATTTTTAAAAGAAGAAAAACACATAACCAGTTAGGGATCAAAACAATACAAATTAAAATGTTACTATTTTCATTTAGCAAATCAAAAAAAAAAAAAAAAACGTTGTTGGGGAAAGGTGTGCTTACACTGCTGGTAAAAGTATAAATTTGCACAGTCTTTCCAGAATGCAGTTTTACCCTGATATACTTTTTATAGGAATTTATCCTAAGAAAATAGCCATTAATTTATTCACTCATTAAATTCAGTGCCCACTACATGCCAAACAATGTTTGTCACCAGAGATGTAACAACAGAAAACATGCACACTAAAAAATTTGCTTTCTTAGAATTTACATTGCTTTCAGTTAAGCAAACAACAAACAAACAAGTAAAATATAAAGTATACTAGAATGTGATAAGTGTTATTGAGAAAAAATAAAGCTGTGATAGAGGATAAAAAGTATTGGGATGGGGGCATGTTCAGTGATTTGTCAGGAGAAATATAATAATGTTTAGAGTGATTAATCTCTAAAAAAGGGAAAATGAGTATTTTATTTTCTTTATATTTTTTGAGTTTTCTATAGTTTCTCCAATGAACATGTAGAAATAGATAACTGAAATCAACAGAGATTTTTGAAATAATCAAAATTTTTTGACAAAATAAGTCTTTGACACATTTTATAGAGATTGGTGTATTTTAGGAATCTTTTGGACATTACAATGGATGAATTTTACTTTAGGAGAATAAATATAAATGAACTTATTAATATAGGGTTTAATTTTACAGCCTGTCACACTTGGGTGAAAATGTGATATAAATTTATTTTTCTCAAATCTTGCTATTTTAAAACTAGAACTCACTTAGCAAATTGAAATTCTGTTTTGCTTATCTGTAAATAAGAACATTGGAAAGACTATGAGTTTCCTCTACCGAAATTTTATCACATAAATGTTACTAAGTTATTCATTTTATTTGCTTTTCTGTACTGAATTTCAATGAGAAAACTTTGCTTGATCATTTACAAAAATCTCATTTTGTATTAAATACTTCTTTAAAGTCACTTTAAAATGTTTCATGGTGGATTTCATTATATTCACTTTCATTTATAAATTATGTAAGAATTTAGAGTAACTTAGAATTTTAGAATTTAATGCAGGAAAATATATTTTAGGAAAGCAGTTAAAGGATGGGAAGAAGCCAGAACCATGCAAACCTATCCTCAAGGTGGAATTCAAAACGACTAGATCTGGGTAAGATTTTACTTCATTGTATATAATTAATTGAATAGCATGGAAGGCTATTTTATTGTTGATTTTAAATGCCTACTTTAGAATGATCTAGCCCAGTCTTAAATTTTATGCTTTTTTTATCTAACGGAAGAAAGAAAATTGGTAAATTCAGAATAAAATATTTCTTTGTGTTTTTTCTATCTTTAGTAGTTTTACTATATGTCTTGGAAAGTTTGCATTATCTTTCCTGTCAAACTTCATATATTCTTTAGATTAGTCTTCAGTAACAATA
>NW_012150618.1:3494632-3504782 GCF_000956105.1 Propithecus coquereli | reverse complement strand
AGGAGAAAAGTATGTGAAGTTATCTACTTTATCTATGTAAGAGACTGAATTTATAATGCAGTGGTTCTCAAATTGTGGTCCCTGTATTTATTAGAAATGCAAATTCTCGGATTCTACCCATGACCCATTAAATCATAAACTCTGATGACGGGGCCTAGCAATCTGTGTTTTAACTAGACTTGCAGGAGATTCTGATGTACTCTAAGGTTTAGAGCTACTGGTATATTTTTTGTATACCAGTTTATTATAACCATTTGTTATTAGAACTGGCCTATATTCCTTTTTAGTCTCTTTTTCCAGTCTACTTCAACTCAGCCCTATTCTCATTTGGGAAAAGATACTAGGCTAAAAAAAAAAATTAATAAGATTGCTATTATTTTTTTCTTCATCCTCTGTATCTTTTGTTGAGATCCAACAGATAGGTTGTGTTCACACAACAGATTACGTGGACTCCAAGAGATACAGCTTCTGTTTAATCGACTATGGCATCCCTCATTGTGTGACTTTTGGCACGGAGTTATTTGACTTCTTTGTGCTTGAGGGTCCTCAGTTATGACACAGATGTTTAGTAGGTAGTTGTGATGAATTAAGTGAGATGATCATGTATGCAAAACATTTTACACAGTGCCTGGTACATAATAAACTTTATAAATGGTTGAGAAACTATTTTTTATTAGGAAACTCCTGCCACCAATTGATTTTTGTCACATTTTTCCTATGGAAAAGGAATTAAGATAGGAAAAGCATGATAGCAAAAAAAGAAAAACAGGAAGGAAACCAGGAAAAAAAAATATAAAATGAATTGTTTAAACGTTTAAACTAACAGTGCTAATTGTATTCAGAATTCGTATCTATTCATTTTAACTAATATTAATTGGAAACAAAGCCAAAAATCCAGGGAAGATTTTTTTTTTTTTTACCTATGTGTTCCACCTTTTCCAGTTTTCACTCCTGCATAACGTCAATATGAGTTTCAGGTTTCCTCAAGATGGCAGCCATACTTTTCCTTTCGTAGAATTAGAAATAAAAATTTAAAATGTTTTGCTCTTTTGTAGGCATTTATAGGTGCATGAGCTGCCCAGTGATGTTTAGGACAATAATAGACCACATATGCAATGGTGATCCTATAAAATTATAATACTGTATTTGTACGTTTTCTATCTCTAGATGTGTTTAGATACACAAATACTTGCCATTGTATTACAGTTGCATACAGTATTAAGTATAGTAACATCCTGTACAGGTGTGTACCCTAGAAGTAATAGGCTATACTATATAGCCTAAGTGTGTAGTTGACTGTACCATGTTGGTTTGTGTAAGTATACTCTATGATGTTCACAACATTGAAATCACCTAACAATGCATTTCTTAATGTACTTATTTCTGTGTGATCAAAATATTTGAAAGCCCATGATTTAGTGGAAGTGATTGAGGCTGTGGATTGTCAGACTGTGGTCCAAATCCCAGGTCTGCCATTTACTGTTAATTTCAGCAAGTTGCTGAACCTCACAGAACCTTTTTCCTTACCTCAGTAAAACAGAGACAGTAGTTTCTACTCCATGAAATTCTTCATGCAAAGCTAAATGAAATACTGTAATGTGTCTGGCACATGATAGGTGTTTGATAAATTCTAGTTCCTTTTCATCTGTACTTCTGTACGTTTCTTTTCACTGTGGACTACTTAAGAAGGTGTAGGTGGGGCCAAATTTTCAACAAGAAGCAACGTCAGATGGGCTTGAACTTGTGAACGGTTACTCAGATGAACTCTTTAGGGTTTTGTGTTACAGAGCATTAGAAGAGTTAGTTTTTCTTCAGAAATGACCACCATTCAAAAAATCACTAGCTTTGAGGAAAGCATCTCTTTCTTGTGGAACCTAAAAGCAACTATTGGATTGTTGAGCAAGATGGCTGCCTAGAGGTGCCTAGTGCTCATTATCTCCATAAGAAAAGACCAAAACAATGAACAAACAGCTTAAATTGACTAGAGGATTTGAAGGAGAGCACTGGAGTACAACAAGGGAGTGGTGAAATCCCTGTGGAGCAGAGAAACACAGAATGACAGCATAAAGGGGCAGTGAAACACTGTGCCTCTACTGCCTTGCCTCCCCTTTTGGGACCAACTTAGAGTGAAGAGGGACTTCCCTTTGGGGGGAAAAAGTAAGCAGGAGGCCACCAATAGCCTCTTTGACCACTGCAGACACCTACAGTCCTCATAAGCCCTGAGCCTAGTTTGGGAGCTTTGTGGAATTCACATGGCCACATTGCTTCAGAGGAACCCATGTTGTACAACTCCACCACTTTGTGACCTAAGACACCATCTTAAAACTAGAGCCAGTGTTGGAGTGCCCTCTGCTCTGAAGACCAGTAGCCACTGTGTCTCTCCAGTGCTGAGGCTCCACTGTCATTCCACTATGCTCACATGAGTGACTGCAACACTATGACCCCAACTGCTCAGAGCCTGGGACCAGGAACAGTTGTGAATCTGGCACTAGAGCCCATGCAGTGAGCTCACCCCCAAACCAGCCTGAGAACCAGCTTGGTAAATCCACCTACAGCCAAGCCATGCCACCACCACCTCTTACAGCCTAGGCCACTGAGGCACTCACAGACATCACTGACATGGATTACAGCTGAAGAAACTGCATAGAGATTATACTGCTACATCCACCCAAAACCAAAACCAATGCACCCTACCCAGCTTATACCCTAGGACCCATCTACAAGAATAAGTCTTCCCTTATAAAAGCTACTCCATAAAATTGGAAGGGGCGACTATTCCACCAAATTTTCAGATTTCATTATGGGACACAAACATGATAAGCTGGGAAATATGACAGCCCTAATGGACCATCATAATTCTCTAGTAACAGAACCCAAAGAAGAGGAAATTTACAAAATGCCTGAAAAGGAATTCAAAATAAAGAGATATTTTTTAAAGGAAACTCAGGAAGATACAGGAGAATACAGATAAACAATTCAGTGAAATCAGAAAAGAAATTATAATCTTAATGAGAAGTTCAACAAAGAGATATTATAAAAGAACACCAAACAGAAATCTTAGCATTGAAGAACTTAATAAGTGAAATGAAAAATATAATGGAGAATTTCAACAACAGAAGAAAGAATTTCTAAACTTGAAGACAGGTCTTCTGAAATAACCCAGAGGAAAAAAATGAAGTAAGAATAAAAAAGAATGCAAAAAGCTTGTAGGACTTATGGGACACCAAATTAAGTGAACAAATATTCTCATATTATTTACAGAAGGAGAAAAGGTGGAGGAAGGCACAGAGAACATATTTAGCAAAATAATAGACTTCCCAAGTCTTGAGAGAGATATTGACATCCAGATCTGGAAAATTCAAGGGTCCCCAAATAGATTCAATTTAAAAAGTCCTCTCCAAGATACATTATAATCAAACTGTCAGAAGTCAAAGTCAAAAAGAGAATTCTAAAAGCAACAAGAGAAAAGTATTAAGTTACATGTAAGGAATCTACATTAGACTGTCAGCAGATTTCTCAGCAGAAATGGGGTCAGTAGACAATGGATTATGTATTCAAAGTACTAAAAGAAAAAAAGAAGTGACCATAAAAGAATACTATACTCAGCTAAACTATCCTTCAGAAAAGAGGGAGAAATAAAATCCTTTTTAGACAAGCAAAGGCTAAGAGATTCATAACTACTAGACTGGCCTTCGAAGAAATGATTAAGGGAGTGCCACAGCTGGAAGCAAAAGGCAGGTAATTACTATCATGACAACTTGTGAAAGTATAAAACTCACTGATAGAGGTAAATTTATAATCAAACTCAGAATACTCTAGTACTGTAATGGTACTATGTAAATCTTTCAGACCTCTGGAATGAAGGTTAAAACTCAAAATGGCCAAAAATAACCACAGCTACAATTAGTCGTTAAGGAATGTATGACATCTAAAGATACAAATTAAGGCAACAAAAATTTAATTTTGGGAGGAGGGTAAACATCTAGAATATTTTTATCCAACTAAGTTGTTATCACATTAAAATAGTCTAACTACAGGATTCTTTATGTTAGCCCATGATAACCACAAAGGAAGAAGTTGCAGCAGATACACAAATGAGAAAGAGAAAGGAATCAAAGCTTAGCACCACAGAAAACCATCAAAGCCCAAAGCTAAACAAGAAGAAAGGAAGAAAGAAACAAAGGATCTACAAAACAACCAGAAAACAAGTAACAAAATGACATGAGTAAGTCCTTACCTATCAATAATTACCTTGAATATAAGTGGATTATTAATAAATTCCCAAATTAAAAGATGTAGATAACAATATCCAACTATATGCTGCCTAAAATTGGACTCACTTCAACTATAAGAATACACACAGACTGGAAGTGAAGGGATGGAAAAAGATATTCCGTGCAAGTAGAAAACAGAAATGAGCAGGAGTAGCTACACTTATATCAGGTAAGATAGATTTTAAGTTGAAAACTGTAAAAAGAGAAGAAGGTCATTATATAATGATAAAGGGATTGAATCAGCATAAGGATATAACAGCTGTAAATAAATATGCACACAACACTGGAGGACCCAAATATCTAAAGCAAATAGTAGAACTGAAGGGAAAGATACACTGTGATGTAATAATAGTAGGGGAGTTCAACACTACACTTGCAGGAATGGATGGAAGAATGTTCATTTAGACAGAAAATCAACAAAGAAACAACAGATTTTTAGCTGCACTCTAGACCAAATGGACCTAACGAACATTCACAGAACGTTCTAGCTGACAGGAAGTGAAAGATCAAGACATTGAAAGCTATAAAACATTGATGAAAGATATCGAAGAGAACACAAATAAATGGAAAGATATGGCTTTTTCATGGATTGGGAGAATTAATATTGTTAAAATGTCTATACTACCTAAAGCAGTCTACAGATTTAATGTAATCCTGTTAGTATATCAATGACATTCTTCACAGAAATAGAAAAAAATATATAAAATTTATATGGACCCACAAAAGACTCCGAATAGCCAAAGCAATTTTTAGGCAAAAAAAACAAAACAAAAAAACAATTGGAGACATCATACTACCTAACTTCAAAATATGCTACAAAGCTAGCCAAAACAGCATAAAAACAAACACATACACAAATGGAACAGAATAGAGAACCCAGAAATAAATCTATGCATCTACAGCCAACTGATTTTAAAAAAGATATCAGAACACACATTAGGGAAAGGACATGCTCTTTAGTAAATGGTGCTGAAAAAATTGGCTATCCACATGCAGGAGAATGAAATTGGACCCTGATCTTTCTCCATATACAAAATTCAACTCATAATGGATTAGACTTAAACTATTAACTGCTGGAAGAATATGTGGGAAATGCTTCATGACATTGGTCTGGGCAAAGACTTTTTGCATAAGACCTCAAAAGCACAGGCAGCAAAAGCCAAAATAGACGAATGGGATTACATCAAACTAAAAAGCTTCTTTCTGCACAGCAAAGGAAACAATCAACAGAGTGAAGAGACAACCTACAGAATGGGAGAAAATACTTACAAACTATACATGTGACAAGGAGTTCATATCCAGAATACATGAAATACTGAACTCAATAGCAACAAAACAAATGATCTGGTTAAAAAATGGACAAAGGTCATAATAGACATTTCTCAAAGGAAGACATACAGATGCCAAAAAGTATATTAAAAAATTTTCAGCATCACTAATCAGGGAAATACAAATCAAAACTATAAGAAGATATCACCTCACTGCAGTTATAATGGCAATTTTCAAAAAAGGCAAAAGATAAGTGTTGGTGAGGTTGTGGAGAAAAGGGAACCCTTATACGCTGTTGGTGGGAATGTAAATTAGTACAGACATTATGAAAAACAGTATGGATGTTAATCAATTAAAAATACTACTTTATAATCCAGCAGTCCCACTACTGGGTATATATATTTGAAGGAAATGAATTCAGTATGTCAAAGAGATATTTACACTCCCATGTTTATTGCAGCACTATTCATGATAACCAAGATACGGGATCAACCTAAGTGTCCAACAGTGGACGAATGGTTAAAGAAAATGTGTTACATATACATAGTAGAATACTGATCAGCCATAAAAAATAATGCAGTCTTGTCATTTGTAACAATATGGATGAACCTGGAGAGCATTATGTTAAGTGAAATAAGCCAGACACCGAAAGACAAATGTCACATGTTCTCACTCAGATGTGGAATCTAAAAAAGTTGATCTCATAGAAGTAGTGAATAGAACAGCAGTTGCCAGAGACTGAGGAGAACAGAAGGAGGGGAAAATGGGGAGAGGATTATCAGTGGGTACTAAGTGATAAATTAGAAAGGAAGAGTAAGTTCTGGAGTTCTACTGCACAGTAGTGTGACTATAGTCAACAATGAGGTATTATTTAATGTATATCAAAATATCTAGAAGAAAACATTTTGTATGTTCCCACCACAAAGAAATGATAAACGTTTGAGGTGATGTGTATGCTAATTAATCTGATTTGATCATTATACAGTGTGTGTATTTATCAAAAAATCAAATTGTACCCGTGAATATGTACAATTATTGTGTGTCATTTAAAGATGAAAAAGTAAAATAAAAGTATTATTACAGTTAAATATAGCAATCTAGTCACATTTGGAGAATCACATCCAAGAGATTAATTTACTCCTTTTCATCATAACACATACTGTGGGAAACACATACTATGGTAAACTTTTGAAAAGAGCCAGATAGTAAATATTTTAGCTTTTGTGAACCACATGCTCTCTGTTGCAGCTACTCAACTATGCCTTTGTAGCCTGAAAGCAGCCATACGTGATACGTAAATGAATGAATGCAGCTGTGTTCCAATAAAACTATTTATGGACACTGAAATTTGAATTTTGTATAATTTTCATGTGTCATGAAATACCTTTTATGTGATTTTTTTTCAACTATTTAAAAAATGTGAAAACCATTTTTAGTTTGCAGGGCATACAAAATTAGGCAAGAGGCTATATTTTTGTTGATTCCAGACATGTGTGTACATACATGCCCATGATTTCTCTAAGTTTATCTTTAAGGAAAAGTAGTTGGGTTTTTGCATTTGTTTACCCCATTGCGCTGACATTTGTTTTGAATTGGTTTAGAAGGTAAGATGATTTCTGAAATTTTAATTTTATATACGAACTAAAAGCAATATGTGAATTACTCATATAAAAATTTGAAAAAGCACAGACTGTAATAAAAACTCAGGATACATTTGTGATAGTCTCGTTCTGAAGAATCTAAAAGTCTATTTTAGTATCACTCTCAAACTTGCTACACTAGTTTTCCCCACTGCCACCAGGGCCTTGTTTCAAATGAGAGAATCCTAATTCTCTGAAGCTTAAAAGCAAACTCCTCTGAGTATGTAGTTGTTTCTCCCAGAACACAGGTTTACTCTTATACTCTTGTACAGGTTTTTCCTTCCTGCCTATAGAGTGTTCTTTATTAACTATATCTGTTAATACTTATGCTGCACTTACTATGTGCCAGACTCTATTTAAGTGCTTTACACATTAATTTAATCTTAGCAACAACCCTATGAAGTAGGTATTACTATTATCCCTGTCTTATAGATTAGGAAACTAAATCAGAGAGATTGAGTGATTTGCCAAAGGTCATACAGCTACTAAGTGGCAGAGCCCAGGTTTAATTGAGTCTGTACTGTTAATCACACTACACTTCCTATTTAATGAAACTGGCACAAAGTAAGCACTTAGTAAATGCTTGTTGAGTGGGCGAATCATATTAATGTTCTAACTTAATCTGTATGGTTATTCTTTAATGGCCCAGAAAGCAGAAAATTCTTCAGCATAAACTATATTTTAGCAAAACTTTAATACAGAATTTAATGACAGATATGGAACTGACATTTGAAATTGGCAAATTATTTTCATGGTATTTCAGGGGAAAATGCATTCTTTTTTAAAGTATATAATTAGTCATAATTATATTAATCATTATTGTATATTACATGACTCTCATTTTTAACCACTGATGATTATTTTATTCTCTGAAGAGTTTAGGGAGCTATCTAGGTTATAAAAAAATAATAAGTATGACATTAAATAAAATTCTGGGGACAGAAGTATATTTTCTCTAATTCCACCATTCTAAACATTTTTGTTATTTGTTCACTTTCCCTGAGCTTTCAGATATATATCAATTTTTACTTATTATATTCTTAGAGCATATCGGTTTTCTATTTTAATAATTTATGAGTTGTGTAGTTTACTCAAACCTCATCCTTCCCTTTTATTGAATATTAAGCTTTTTTGATATTGTAGATAATCAGGTTTTTTGTATTATAGATAAAAATATGGGAGCAAACATATTTTCTTTTGTGATGTTATAGATAGCACAGTAGTGAAAATCTTGTATTAAATTATTTCTTTACGATCAATTTCCAGTGGTGAAATTTTGAAGGAAAAAGGTTTCTATGGCTCCTGACAAATTGCCTTATTGCTTTTCAAAAGTATATACTTCAAAGAACTGAGTATAAACTATAACAATTTCACCAATAATCTCAGCAATGTAGGATGATTTTTGTTTTATTTTGTCAATTTAGTACCTTAAAAATCAGCATTTATGCTTTAGAATTACCTTAAATACTGTAACCACAATGTGAACCTCTAAATGACTGCTCTTACTGGAAGGGCAATCTGCTGTGATAATAGGGGTTCGGGTTAATTTGTTTGTACTAGTACACGAAGCAGCAATAATTTATAGAAACTTGGCAATTTTACTTTTTGCAAGCAGTCCTCCAGCTAAGTATTTATGTTTTGACAGACACCAAAAATAATTCATATGCTTGTTTATGCCCCTGTATCTAGAAACTATGAATTTAACAAAATTAGTATGTTTTCCTACTACTGAATTTCATTCTGAACTTCCCCACACCTCTCCTCTTTTAGACCTATACCTTCATGATCTAAATTGCTTCTCTGGAACATCATTAAAACTTTATAGATTGTTCAAACTAACCAAAGGATAGGTTTCCCATCATTATTCATCTTAATCTATATTTTTCCATCCCTAAAATGCTTTCACTTTTGATGTGCACATAGACTGAGTATCTTAGTGATGGTTCACTGATCTGTTACTTTTACTTGGCTGCTTATCATATATTTGATAAAAGCTTATATAATGTAGATTTTGTCTTTCTAGACGGCAGGGATCAAGTTCATGTAAAATATTGTCTACAGTAAATGATTTTGAAAACTATGAAATGTTCTCTCATAGGCGAGCTTTGAAATCATACTTGTAACAATGTGAAATTCTAGATAGTCCATTTAATTCCACATGGCAAAGACTACATTAAAGATTTTAGTTTTCTTTTACTAAACAATGCCCAATTGATACATAATAAATTCTCTTATTTGTATTGATACTAGAGAGAACCCAGAATAATGGAGTGATATGAATTGCTATTGTATCCTTATAAATCTCATGCATCCCTATGAATCTGCATTTTAAGACTACAATAAATAGAAATCCCAAAGCATAATTTTTGTGGACTTGGTATAGTTTGGATAGTTCTACCAAGCTCTTTGTCTTTATCTCATTGAGTTATCATTTTGATGCTTAATATTTGTTTTCCTTTCTGTTTTCACTTAAACACTCCGTTCTGCAAAGCACAGGTAGAGAAAAGCTGTGTTGCCATAGACATGACAACTTCATCATAGTAGCTTTTGTTATGACTATCGGGCTTTATTGGTTACCAAAAGTACCGTAATTCCTCTAAAGTTATGAATGTTTGTGAAATTTTCAGTTTATAGAGGCAGTTAAGCAAGTTAAGCAAGTTTCTGCCTCCAAAATAGAGAAGGTTTCCTGAGTTCTTTTTTCCCTTTCATAATCGAGATAACTTAAAAATTCATGGATTCTCTCTTTGCCCTTATTTCCAACTGTGGATGTGAGTCAGTCTTTTAAATGAGGATCTCAGATGTTAGAGGGCTAATGATAAATAACTCAAATTCTGAAATCATTAAGGAAAACATTAAAGTATAGGCAGTGTGCAAAGAAATCATGAGGGTATCCAGAAATATTTGTCACTACATTAGTGGTCAGGAAATGACAATTTAGAGAAGGATGCCATTTTATTTCTTTGCATG
>NW_012150618.1:3489866-3491787 GCF_000956105.1 Propithecus coquereli | reverse complement strand
TTAATAATTTACATTTGAAATTTGAACTAAGAATCTTAGGAATTTGATATGGGGTCTCGTAAAAATCATTATTTATTCATTCATTTAGTAAATCCGAATGTCTTTGAACTTTGTGCTAAGCACTGGGATGAGAGTGATAAAGTTTAGGTGTTAGTTACCAGGTGGCTTTCAAGAGCTAAGGTATAATTCTACTCATCAAATAATTATTAAGTATTTCCTCTAAAACAGTAGTATGTATTTCCATTTCAAAAAAATTGTTGACAATTTGGTAAGATTAGTAATGCAAATAATTAGTAATATAGACAATGGCATATTGTCTATTTAGAACTTAAATCCCCATTTTTAAAATATGTAGAGATTGTGAATAACATGGTAAAAGTTCTAATTATGCAGGAGGAGTATCAGAACAGCACAACAGTTAGATTTCAAACAGCTTTAGGCAGCATTTCCCAAATCTGGCCACACACTGGAATCACCTGAGATGCTAGGTCCTGTGCTCCAGCATTTCCAATGAAGTCTGCTGAAGCAGCGATCAGTTCAGCTGCAGGTTTAGTGGTATTTAAAATGTGCCTTTGACACACATTTTGGGGATACCTAGTTAGAGTTTAGCGACAGAGAGGTAAAATAAACAGAGAGAAAGTAGATAAACCATGACAGTTCAGTGTGGTAAATGCGGAGCAGAGGTATGCAGAAGTTGCCCCCAACTCTGAGTGGATGGTTCAGGAAAGGTTTTTCTGAGGAGATAATGATTGGATTGAGTTTTGAAAGAAAAACAGGGATTAGCCAAACTGAAAATGAGGGCAAATATATCTCAGTCAGTGAACAACTTGTCCGAATGCTATCGTAATGATAATAAGCCACAGGTGATAAAGGCCAGAACTAAAGTAATTGTGAAGCTGAAAAGGAGACAGATTCTAGAGAGCCTAATAGACTAAACAAGATATGTTTACAAGATTGGGAGTCCTTTTCATCCATTACCGTGCACTACCTTACTTGCTGTGCCACAGCCCCAATGAGCAGAGTGGGTACGCTCCACACATTCCTGGCTTGGGGTCTTTGCAATGGCTACTCCTGCTGCCTGGAATGGACCTCTTCTCCGGAGACCCAAGCTCTTCGAGTGGCTGGCTCCTATTCATCTGGTCCAAGCTCATCTACCATCACTTTTGGGGCCTGTCCTGACTGCTGTCTTACCGCAAACCCTCTGGTCAGCCTACCACTCTTGCTTGTTTTATTTTCTTCGTAGGACTTATTATAATGTATTAATTGTCTACCTATACTAGACATGTTATTCCCAGGAACATGGGTACTCAGAAATACTTGAGTGAATATTCATTCACTTAACCTATTCAGGTTAAGCAAATGAGTTATACAAATGGCTTTTTGGATAGAAGTGGCTATTTTAAGTGAAGAGGGCTTCATAAGAAAACACAGCTTCAGCCAAACCTAATGTGAAGGTAGACCTGGAGAGGTTAATCATTGACAAAAAGTTTATACACTCCATGAAGTGTCTAGCCTCGTAAAAAAATCCAATCAAATCATAAAACTTCCAAACTGACATCTCCCTAACCTAGATGTCTTCCAAAATGAGGGTCTTGGTTAACGCACAATATCATTAAAAGTAATTCTACTAAAATTCTTCTTAAAGTAATAGAATAAAAATTATATTACCTGTAGACCTTTCTATCACATTAAAAAGGCTTCTCTTTTTATTTAAAAAAAGAAAATTAAATATTCTCCACCTCCATAATTTGTGTATTACCTAGAAGTAATCTAGATCCCTAGAACTTTTAATAAAATTCCGAACACCAACAAAAATTTTGAATCTTTATGATTGTTGCTTTGTAGGGCTAAAATATTTAACTTGAATCTATCATTGTATTTTGGACTAATTTCTTCTTGTAAAATATTCATTAATATCTAC
>NW_012150618.1:3487884-3489816 GCF_000956105.1 Propithecus coquereli | reverse complement strand
TTAAAGATAATAATAGAAATTCTTTGAATGTTAATGTAAGCAACATATTTTTAAATAACTTTATTTCTTAAACCCAAAAAATAGTGAGACAGTTGGTCTCTTTTACTTTTGTAAATCACTGTAAAGTCTAGTATAATAGACTATGGCTGGATTCTCAGACCTACTTCTACATTTAGTCTTTTCTGACATGTTGTTTTAATTGAAGTCTATGAAGAAAATCTAGCCTTACACAGATAGACTTCTAAAATAATAGTAAATATTCTTTGATACTACACCAAAACTTGATAAGTGATAGTTTCTTAAAGAGTAGTGATAGTGTGAACTCTGAATCCATATCAATAAAATTTTTATACTTTGTTTCATGAAAATTCATTGATTTATCTGTATTCTCAATGAATGTTGACACATTTCATTATATAATATAAAAACAAATTGTTAATATCACCGCTAGTCTCATTAGTGAAGCCTTTAAGTATTGGGAAACTGTCACGCTCAATAGGGCAGAGACTATTATAGTTTCCCAAAATTCTGATTTTTTACCTAAAAGCCTAGATTTTATCACTGTAAGCAAATAATGTCAGTTGTTTTTCTTAAAATGACAGATTTAATGCATTTTGGAGAAAATGTCTGTCAATTATCCAAGCCTAAATAGTGATAGTTTGTCATTCTTTTAAGGAAGAATAATAGCAGCGCTAGTTCACTTGATTCACTCAAATGATTGCACAGTGCTTTTCTAGACATAGCCATCTAACTATGCATACAGAAGTGCTTAAGCATGCTTCTCATTTTGTCAACACAGTATTAAAAAGACATGTCAAGGATCAAGATGTAAAGTTAGTCATTTTATTGCTTCATCAAGGACATTGAAAAGTATGGGGGGGACCTCTTTAATGTGTGGCAGTGAAGATTACAGTGACTGGCCAGGTGCTACTGCTTTGATTAATGCTGAGATGCCAAGATATTTTATCCACCTACTATTACTTTTGCTCAGATAGTAACACAATGAAAAGGCAAGTAATAATATCATAATGAAAATGGTTTTGCCTTCACAGACCTTTTGAAAGGGTGTTGGGAAACCCTAGGGGTCCATAGGCCACACTCTGAACATTGCTATTGTATATTACACAGCAATTTAGAAGAGCTGTACAAAAGGAAATATTTGTGGATTTAACATTTTTGATACTTAAAAGGATATGAATTAGATCCAATTGATATAACAATTTAATTTAGCATAACAAAAATTATAGACAAAACATTTAACATAAAATTATATTAAAATCCTAACATTTTATTCAAATACTATACTATACTATATGAATACACTCTACCAAAGCTATATTATTATTTTAAATTGGTCTTTAAATGAAAAGGAACTTGTCTAACTATACTTTGTTCCTTTATTTTTTTCTCAAGCCCAAAGCTTTATCTGTATTAATGAGGAAATATTGGGATTGGTCACTAGGAAACGTGGTTTGAAGATGGCTACCCTAATTCCAGGGTCCTCTTAAAATTGACAAAGCTACAAATCTGAACCTTTAGACACTGGAATATCATCATCGTTATGCTAGTAAAATAATAGGTACATTCTGAGAATGTATTTGGTACTGAGCACTGTACTAAACAGTTTGTACATTATATCATTTAATCCTCACAATAATCTTAATGAGGTAGATAGATTTTACTGAAAAGAAAACCAAAGATTAAAAAGTTCAATCTTCATAAATACCAAGTAGCAGAGCTGGGATTTGAGCACAGATGTCTGGTTTCAAAACTTGAGCTCTCACCCAGTGTGCTTTTTTATATATTCCATACTATACTTCATTATCATAATGATCTATTATTATGCTACCCTCTTATTTCCCCTTTCAGCTCAGAAAGGACCCTAAAGAAAACTTGTCATGACTAAGAATTAGTTTTCTGTTTTTATCAAAA
>NW_012150618.1:3483192-3483724 GCF_000956105.1 Propithecus coquereli | reverse complement strand
AACTGTTCTTGAAATACTACATATGGAATACCTGGCCCAGGTCTCCCACCCTGTAAAAATTTAACAAATATTATTAATAGTTTCCTGTTGGTCTCCTCATCCCTCTTCCTGGTATTTTTTATTCAGTTGTATATTGTATTCCAAGGTTTAGAAGAGAGGGGATATTTTTTCATTATATGTGATAAAAAGTGGAAAAAAATTAAAGATACTTTCCTGACCCCAATCAGAATAATCAAAGTGTGCTGACATTTTGAAACGGTGAATGTATGGGGGTGGTTCTATTCATACTAAAATGTTAAGCTCTGTACTAGAATTTAGCTAATCTAAATGATAGTAAGCTAGAGAATGGTTAGTGCAACACACATTTCTATTCATTCATTGACTCATTTGAAAACATATTTAATTAGTACCTATTATGTGGCAGGTGCTGTTCCAGATACTGTTTTATATACAGCAATGAACAAAATGTACAAAACCCCTGCCCTCATGGAGCATACATTTTGGTGAGAAAAACAATAGGCAAAATAAATAA
>NW_012150618.1:3480535-3481357 GCF_000956105.1 Propithecus coquereli | reverse complement strand
TGTTATTAGTAAGTGCCTTTGAAGAATAAACAACTCTATCCATATTAAGAAACATTTTAAAATTCTGTAAAATAGTATATTAGTTAGAGTTCTCCAGAGAAGCAGAACCTGTGGGAGACAGAGATTGATTGATTAATTGATTTATTGATTTTAAGGAATTAGCTTACATAATTGTGGGGGCTGGCAAGTCTGAAATCTATAAAGCAGGCTAGCAGACTGGAAATTCAAGTAAGAGTTGATGTTGCTGTCTTGAGTCTGAAATCTGCATGTTGAAATCTCAAGCATGGTTCCCATGTTACAATCTTGAGGCAGAATTACTTCATTGGCAAACCTTACTTACTCAGTGCCCTAAAGGCCTTCATCTGAGTGGATGAGGCCCACTCATTCAGAGGATAATCCACTTGAAGTCTATTGATTTAAATGTTAATCACATCTAAAAAAATACCTTCACAGCAACTTCCAGACGGGTGTTCGATCAAACAGCTGGGGGCAACAGCATAGACAAGTTGACAGCAGAATTAACTATCACAGCTAGCATATATGATTCAAGAGGAATTTAAGTCTGAATCTTTCTTACTTCCCTTCAAACTCATTGAGGTGTAAAGATGTAAGGCATTAACAAGCACATATAAAACATCTAAGATATTAAAGTATTATAATAGAATTCTGTTGTGTTCCTATGTGATCAAATAATGATAATTGTTCTTGTGTTCAGACTTAAATTTTGGTTTTGTTGTATATGTCCAGCTTGGAATTTCCAATACCATAGAAGTTACTGTGAGCTTCTTGTTTTACTCATTTTTACAAAGATGAAATAATTTT
>NW_012150618.1:3479243-3480485 GCF_000956105.1 Propithecus coquereli | reverse complement strand
TACTTATAAATTTCATACCTGTTAAATTTTAGGGAAAGTTTATTGTTATTTTAGATAAAAGTAAATATGATTAGCAGTTCCATGGTTTTTTCCCACACACAATTAAGGGAAATTTTCACAATAGGTGATAAGGACGACTTGGTGATACTGGCAGTAATAACAGTTAACTTCTACTGAGGATATACTGTGTCCAGGCACTATCCAATTTAAGAATTGTCTGAGATTAGATACTTATCACTTTATCTCCAGTTCATATATATGGAAGCTGTGCACAGAGAAGTTAAGCACCTTATCCAAGATCACACAGAAAGTAAAGCCAGAGCTAAGATTTAATTGCAGGTGATTTAGCTCCAGAACTAGCACTTTTAATCATTAGGTATTATTACATGCTGCTTGTAGAAGATATGAAGACTTAAAAAATTCGGTAAATGGAAGAGAAGGAGGTAACAACATGAATAATGAGTGAGGCGGAAGATAGACGTACTGGCCTTAGAGTAAGCGTTAAAAAACAGTCTAAGAGAAGTTGTAAGGGAAGAGATTTAAGGAAATCATATAGAGAACATTAAAACCATCCGTATGATGTCCCGTAAATAATTTCAGCACCAACAAGTGGAAAGACAAATGAAAGATACAGAAATACACTCAGACTGTAATATATGAAAAAGAAATTTAGAATACAGTTTTTAAAAATTAGGTAAATCATTTAGATTCAATAATGACTAATAGTGAAAGAGAGTAGGAAAATTAGGTTAACGGAATTGTAGGACTAATTAGAATTGTCAGGCTGAAAGCTGATAAATGACAATAAGGGAGCTGTGTGAAGAGTGTATCAGCCAAGGTTCCAGCAGAAAATTAAGCCCTACAGGAAATAAATGATTTAAATGACTCTTTTCTCATTTCTCTCAAGGGTGATTTGTGGTTAGTACAATTCTTGATGCATCTCTGGGAAGTTAATTCGTTATGTGCAGTGGATGCCTCAAGGCATTAAGATTCTCTCTGGGAACTTGTGTTGAGGACTAGTTGTTAGGATTGGAAGTTAAGGAAGTACATTCAAGATGCATAGCAGAAACCTTGAGAGAATTTTATGACAGTTTTATATAGGGGATAAAAGAAAGTTTTAGGGACCAAGGGAAGGTATGAGAATTAAACGTGGTCAATGTTCATTTATATTACAGGTTAATTTTTAGAAATTCATCTGGGTCTTACCTAATCCAATTAAAGATTCCACTTGGGACTATTAAA
>NW_012150618.1:3468765-3477938 GCF_000956105.1 Propithecus coquereli | reverse complement strand
ATGCTGTGGTTGTTCTTCTAGAAAAGGATTTAGTACTTATAGACCTTGCACAAAATGGGTAAGAAAATTTGGTGAGCAATTCTGTAAATATATGGTTGAAAAAAGAACCCTTTAGCATAGGATTGGCTATTTCATTTCTTTGTAAACCCTACTTTTATGTCCATAACCTTGACCTCTTTTTAAATCTCCAGGCCCACATTTCTAATTATCTCTCAAATTTCTCTGTAATGCTGAATCTCATAGAATTCACATTTTTAAGTGAAAATTTGTTGTATTTCTGAAATTCTATATGATTCAACCTGACACTTGGAATCCTGGGGCCAAGGAATCAGCATGTCCAAAATTGATCCCCTCATGATTTACAAATAAGTTCTTTAGTTTCTGTACTTCTGTTCACTATTATAATGTGTTGTACATGCCATTGTCAGATCAATTTTACATGCAGCACCAATTTTGTTAGTGTCCTCTTTAAACCTTGGTTTGCTATTATTTTTTGATTTAAAAACACCTTCTCAGCCTGCTACTCCAAACGGCAGAATTGAGGGTCCTTTCCAACCTGATCTCTCACTATTTTCTCACAGGCTTATTCCCTGGGAACACTAAACTGTGTCTTCAACAGACTTCACATTTCCATGTCTTCTGTTATATAATTCCCAATAGCTAAAAGACTACTAGACTTGTTTCACTGCCATTAAAAATCCACATAACTTTCAAAGTCAGCTTTCTTTTCTTTTTTAAGCCTTTCCTATCCTCTCTTTACCAGATACATCAATCAGATCTGTAAATCCCTACCATAGTTTCTCCATGACTTTTCATGATATTTGCCATATCCTGCTTTTCCTATCATAGATGATAACATGTTTACTTATAAATTCTTTGAATTGTAAGCACATTGTAGTATTTATTTGTGTCTCCTAAGAAATAATCATTAAGCATGGTTTTAATTGAGTTTACCCATTCAGTATTTAAGTGTTTCTCAATCAAGGGTGATTTGCTCCCCATGGCATATTTGGCAATGTCTGTGGAGACATTTTCATTGGGGCTGAGGGTATTGCTGCTGGCATCTAGTGGGTAGAAGACAGAGATGCTGCAAAACATCCACAATGCACAGGACAATCCCCCACATGAAGGAGTTATCTGTTCCAAAATGTGAATAGTACTGAGATCGGGAAACCCCGAAGTAGGTGAACGGTATTATTTACCTGATCTTTAAGCAATCCTGAATACACTGCAGCTTAGCACTAGCTACTTATAATAATCTATTGTGAGGGACTTTTTCTTTTCTAAAATAACAAAACCATTTGAAAATATTACTTCTATGTTAACAGTCCTAGAATAACTTATTCTTAATATGATTTTCTTTCATTTTTTCCCCTTAGTCAAGTTTTTCAAATAATTGAAACTTTTCACATGTGATCTGTACTGAGATATATTTAAGCCAAAGAACATACTATGCAAGTAACCTGTGACTGGCATTTTATTGAGCAAAAGTGTCAATTAGATGTATAGTAATAATGAAATCATTGAACTAAGGAAATACCTATGTTATAAAAAGAAAAAAGTTGCTTGCCATTTTATTAATGTGTGTTGTTTATGCTTTATCTTCTGGTTGGGGAAGGGGGTAGTAATAGTTGGGTTCATTTTGCAGTCTATAAAGGACTTTTCTCTCCTCTATTTTTGAAACTTATTTTTAGCAGTAGACGAATCTAATTTTTGGAGATTAGCCAGCCACTTTGCACTTTTTAGATTTTTTAGCCAGTTTCTTGTTTCTGGAAGTTTTTAAGCAGCTGTTCTCATTCTGAGAACTTTAAAACCAGAAAATAAATATTATTGTATATTTTGATCGGATTCTACTTTAATTTCATGATGTTTAAAAGCATTTTTTGCTTTATTTAATAAAATAATTTTATATCTAGAGAATATTTATAGTGAAGTTTTATTTTAAGTTATTACTAAAACAAGAGAATATTCTGGATTAAACATTAGACTACATATCATACTGATGGAGAGAATTGAAACTTCGTATTAGCCATGGTGATATAAGGATGAAATATCTGTTATTGATAACTTAATGGTTAAGAGAACAGTTTAAATTCTGTTTTTACTACTTGCTAGTTAGAATGCCTTTGATACATTATTCTCTCCAAGCCTTTGTTCTTCAGTAAAATACCTTCATCATAAGTTTGGCGCAAAAAGTAAATGAGATAAATATATTTATTTAAAGCACTTAGTCTAGTGTACGGCACATGGTATATATTTGCAACTACAGCCTTCTGTTTACTTTTCTAATTGCACAGTTTTTGCAATCCAGTTGACTGAGGATACGTTATGTTTTGTCATGTAGGAGTGTTTAATAATATTGATACTGTATTTTTTCTTATAAAAGACCTCAGTTGTGGGTTTTTTGCCTATTTACATAAATTAAATCAATTTAATCTCTGTGATAGAATGTAGAGTTTTAAGTTTTCATTTTTGTATTAATCATACATTACAATTCATTAAATTAATGAATATTTTCTTTTTTCCTATTGTTAAAGATATCCTATATTTGAAAATCCCTATCCTTTGAGTATACATGAGTCCCCTGTTACATGTTGCGAATACTTTGCTGATTGTCCTGTGGACCTTATTCCTGCACTTTATTCAGTCGGAGCTAGACAGAAGCGTCAAGGTTACAGCAAAAAGGTATTGAACATAAGCTTCAGTGTTTAATGTTACATTTTAGTATTTTGTATTTATTACCTTGGAGTGTTTGATAATATTAATACCTTTTCTATAGAAAATATATAGAAAATCATTTTTGGAAGCAAAATATGTTGTTCACTATTTTGTTATGTTACTCAATCTTCTAAATCCATCGGTGTTTTTAGGATTTATATGTAGGTTGGATTTATGTTATGTATGAATATATACAGTATGCTTGCAAGTTGCTTTATACAGTGATCTTTTTTTATAGGAGTGGCCCATCAATGGAGGTAATTGGGGCTTGGGTGCTCAAAGTTACCCAGAAATAATTATTACAGGGTAAGTAAAAGTCTGTTTTAGCCACCTAAATCAATAATAGCCAAATATAATTGATTAAGATGACATGAATTTTAATTTACTGAGTAGGTAGAGCTTTCCTTTGTGTCGTAACATAACAAGAAATAAGTTATAGTCAAGAACCTACCACTTTACCCTGATATTTTACCTTTTTACTCATTTTGGTGGACTAACTTTTTAAATAACAATATACGTTCATATAAGGAAAGAATGTAATTTTCTTTTATTCATCACATTTTAACTTACTTGCTTTTCATAGGCATGCTGATGGGTCACTTAAGTTCTGGGATGCTTCTGCAAGTAAGTATTTTGAGTGTTTATTATTTGTTATATGTTACACAGTCATTTCTTTTATATATCCTGTTTTATAATAATTGCATAACCAACATTTAATTTGAAATCTAGAGACTATAAATTTAATGCTTGATTTATCAAGTATATGAGTTTAGAATTTTTAATAGAGTAAAAATAGTCTTAAGGATATTAGTAAATCAAGAATAATTCTCAACAAAAGTATTCACATTTTTTTTCTTCAAAATTTCTTCAGACCTCTTCTTGACTTAAAGATAGGAGAAGCAGGACTCTATTCCAATCAATAGAAATTTCTAGAATAATTTTAATGCCTGACTCTAAACTTATATCTCAAAAGTTCACGTTGTCTGTGCAAAATATATCTGGTGGTGACATAGTAGCAAAAAGGGAAAGAATACCTTTAATGATTAATGTTTGCAAAACATACATGGCAAGTATTCAGTGGGAATGCAGTTAACTCAGGATATGTTATGTTTGTCATGTGGGAGTGTTTAATAATATTGGTACTGTACTTTTTCTAGAAAAAATATGTAGAAAATTGTTTTAGGAAGCAAAATATGTCCTTTATTATTTTCATTGTATTTATACGTTTTTTCCCTAAAATCTTTTTGTTACTCATTTTTTTCAGGTTACATAAATCTATGATGGTGGTTATTTTTTAATGAATACAATGAGTATATATTTTTTTGGTCAATGAGAACAATGAATAAAGTATCTAAATGTAGAATAGACTACTGTAATGTAGACAGAGAAATGAAAATATGGAAAATACAGACTGTTTTCTGTACATAATATGACCGATTAAAAATTACCTTATATTTGGTCTTTTTTTTATTAAAATGTCTAACATATTGTCTTTTTTCCAGTAACTCTACAAGTATTATATAAACTAAAAACATCAAAAGTATTCGAAAAGTCAAGAAATAAAGATGACAGGCCAAACACAGACATTGTAGATGAAGATCCATATGCCATTCAGATCATCTCGTGGTGTCCAGAAAGTAGAATGCTGTGCATAGCTGGAGTTTCAGCTCATGTCATTATTTATCGATTCAGCAAACAGGAAGTGATTACAGAAATCATTCCGGTAATAGTCTCTCAATTATTTTCAGTGCCAAGTGTCTGACATTTTTAAATTTATGAATTGTTTAGAAGACTATTGGCAGTCAGTTTGTATAAAATTTTTTAAAGCGCCTCGGTATGTCCATTACCATCTCTCTCTTGTGAAAGCTAGCATATTTTTTGCATGTCTTTTTATTGAATATTTAAATCCTTAAGCACATTGTATGTTTTATTTAAGAAAAGTGAACATGAATATGAGTGTACTCTAATTTGATAATAACAGAAGTGGCATAAATTCTAAAGTCATGTGTGTGTGCATGTGTACTCGCACACATACATGCATGCATTTTTAAAAAGCTGAGTCAGAAATATTTTCTTCCCTGCGAAATCCTTATCTATAGAAATCTTGCTAAATTTTTACCTTTAAAAATATTCTTTCCACTGAGGTTTGTGTGTGAGCATGTGTAAATTGTAACAAAATGAATAGTAATTATTAGGAGTAGGTAAACTGCCTTACTTTTATAACAGATGCTTGAAGTTCGATTGTTATATGAGATAAACGATGTGGAATCTCCAGAGGGTGAGCAGCCACCACCTTTGCCAACACCTGTGGGAGGTTCCAATCCTCAGCCCATTCCTCCTCAGTCTCATCCATCTACCAGTAGCAGTTCATCTGATGGGCTTCGTGATAATGTACCTTGCTTAAAGTAAGTTATAAAAAATTACAGAGTTGTTTTGCATATTTTCTTTTAATTTAGATAAATTGTAGGTTTTAGCAAAGCTACAGTAATATTGTGCCATGATGGAGCAAAACAGCATAAGAGTGGCTCTTCCTTTGTTTTGCTGTGGTTAATCCCACTCATTTTTCTATGGCGTCAAGAAGAATATGATTATATTTTATGATTTTATCCTTAAAATACTACAGTTTAGTCTCTAAACATTCTAGTAAAGTAGGATGGATCTTTCCTGTATATATCACTCAATCTTCTAAATCCACTAAGTCTGTATTTATAGATTGGATTTATTTGTAGATTGCTTGCTACCACTCTGAAAATTCTGTTTTTTTTTTTTTCAGTCTTCAAGACTCAATTGTTTCATAATCATTCTCTTTTTCTGAATTTTTTCTAGCACTATAGTATCTTTATTTAAAAGCTTTTATTACAGCATTCCAAATTTAAATACAGGGCTAAATCTTGCTTTTGTACAGGGATAAATTGGATAAGGTTTTCTTTTTTTCTGTCCAATTTATATTATTAAGTGATTAATTTGTTTTAAGATATGGGCAGAAAAATAAAACAATAAGTAAAGAGTTAAAATCATTGAAGAATTACATGAAGACTATGTGATTAAAAGTATTATATTTCTGGAGAAGTCAGTCAGGATAATGACTGAAACATGGTTCTGGAAGAGGTCAAAGAGATTAGTAGATCAATGGAGGACAAAAGCCAGACCTGTAGTAGGTCTGAGGTAGGGAAAGTGGTAAGTAAGAGAGAGAATTTGCATTTATTAAAAGAACCAGGCTTTGCCTTATTTTGCTCTAGATCTGCTCAAATCTGTTCTCTTGGTGGATAATTTAACAGTTGCCATGAAGAATGTCTGTGATCAAAAATGCATTCATGCCAAAATAAGGCAGATAGGTATTTTTATATCACAATCATTTAAAAAGTAAAGGTTTTTAAAACATTCTTTACATGTTTACAAAAATTTAGGGTTATGTATTCTAAGCCAGTGGTTCTCAACCGGGGTAATTTTGACAATGTCTGGAGACAGTAGTAGTCACATCAGGGGGCAGGGGGATGCTATTGACATTTAGTGGGTAGAGACCAGGGATGATGCTAAATACCCTACAATGTGCAGGACAACACCCACAACAACGAATTACCCAGCTCAAAATGTCAGTAGTGCGAAGGATAAGGAACTCTGATCTAAACAATATAAGCCTTGAGGTTAAGCAGCTACATTTCTCAGGAAGGTCTCAAGTTTCTCTTTTTTCTTCTCTCTCTCTCTCTCTCTCTCTCTCTCTCTCTCTCTCTCTCTCTTATACTAACACATATACACCTCCTTTTAGCTATAGTTTAGGACATGTTTAGCTAGAATGAGACTTGGGACATCTACATTTTTCCCTCTTTGATACTGATTTGGTACTACTTTACTTTAAACTCAAATTTGTTAAGTTTCCACGAATACCCTTTTGTCTGATTTGAATGTGTTTTTCCAAGCTGTTTGTTAAATTTAATCTTTATAAGCATATAAAGTACAATTTGTTTTTTGAACATATTTTGTAACATATTTCTGTATTTCTTTAGCAGTTTTAATCAATTACTGAAGTGACATTTTAACAACATAATTCCATATAAATATACATTATTATCTTCAACAAAATTAGAATACTTTAATTTGTACTTTATAATTTCTTACGCCTCCAAATGTTCTTGGGCTTGTGGCCAGAGATCCAGCAGTGTAAAACATTAAATTATTTTCCTACCTGAAGAGTAAGTATCATCACTGCATTACTTTGTCAGGATGGGATAGGTCAGAGGAAATAGTATTGATAGGAGCAGCAGTACTATTTGGACCAAACTGACAAGACCTCTTACCTTGGCATTCTAGGTTAAAATTGCAGGCAGACCTAATAGGTGAGACCTTGTCCTCTGTTCTTGGAAAGGTCTTTTTCCAGTTTTTTTACTGACTGAAAGAACAGGAAGAATAGTTAAAGTAACAACCAGGAGTAACGTTTAAAACTACCAGCCAGCAAACCAAAACAGATCTGCAATATCCAAATCCTTTTAAAAGGCATTATTGACTTAATTCTGCAACTATGAGTTTTCTTTACTCTTCATGGACCTAAGATCATGGTATGGCCAGCCATCTTATTGGTTGGGAGGGCATTTCATGCTGTGATGGTATGTTTTGGCACACAATTAAACTTTTATAATTATTTAGTAGGATATCACTTAATGTAGGAATGCTTTTTATTGCTATTTTAAAAATGCTTTTTCAGGGGAGTCCCAGTAGCCACAAAATCACATAGGCTAATTCATTAATATTTTATGTGAGGAGAGTCCTTTTTTGTTGTTAGCATTAACTGTTAACTTTTATGTATGAATATACCTTACCTATCCTGGGAATGTACACACAATTACATATAAACAAATTTTTACTTAATCCTAAAAAAATTAATATGACTGATTAGATAATAATGTTCTTTTTTTATCCTTTTGAATATCATTATGAACTCCTAGTTTTTTTAAAAAAAAACAGGCAATTTGTTTTAATTTATCGAATTTGATTAACATAATGTGATTTTGTCACAGTTTGCTAGAGGAAGCTTCTTTTAATTTGATGTGTGAGAATTCTTAACACCACCTCAGAACTTTTTTGGCCACCCTTGATTTCTGTCAAGAAGATGTTCTAGTCTTGCCTTGAGCTCTGCCTGTCCTCTCACATAGAATCAGCTACTCCAAGAAGTCCTGGGTCCTTTCAGTGGAGAATAGAGTAACATACTAAAATATGATTTCTAGAAATGTATTTAACACTGTTTTTAATAAGCACTGTGCTATTACAATAGACTACCTGGTAACAAGAGTTACAAAAAAAAAAGCTTTTTTTAAAAAAATAGTAATTGAAACTCTTTTCACATTACTTTGTAACTGCAGTCCCCAACCCCCAGAAGGCAGGCCAGTACCAGTCTGTGGCCTGCTAGGAACTGGGCTGCACAGCAGGAGATGAGCTGCTGCCGGCTAGCAAGGGAAGCTTCATCTGTATCTACAGCCGCTCCCCATCGCTAGCATCACTGCATAAGCTCCACCTCCTGTCAGATCATGGTAGCGTTAGATTCTCAAAGGAGTGCAAACTCTACTGTAAATGGCGCATGCGAGGGATGTAGGTCGCATGCTCCTTATGAGAATCTCATGCCTGATGATCTGAGGTGGAGCTGAAGCAGTGATGCCAGCACTGGGGACCAACTGTTAATACAGATTATCATTAGCAAAGAGGTTTGACTGCGCAATAACTATAATGTGCTTGAATCATCCTGAAACCATCCTCCCCACCCCGAGTCCATGGAAAAATTACCTTCCATGAAACCGGTCCCTGGTGCCAAAAAGGTTAGGGACCACTACTCTATAATGTAACTAATTAATTTTTTAACCTCTTCCCCAAAGCACTCTTCTCCTATAATTTGATTAACTGGAATTTTTCCTTTAACTATCCATTAACAAAATTAATTCCAAAATTATAGTATTAAAATTATCACTAATAGTAAAACTACTAGATGAACAATAAAATATAGCATTAGACCTTTGTGCGTATCTTAAGGGATGTGTAGTCAAATTACTTTGTTTTGAGTTATGCTAACCTCATGTATTATGTAACACAATTTTACAAAATCGTTATATCTTCAGACTGTTAATGTTGTTTAAATGACAGTTCTTTTTTGGAAGCAGCATTTTGTATCAGTTAGAGGTAAACTGCCGTATCACTCTATTATATGAGATGGATGTAACTCTCTAGCAGTTCGAACTTTAAAGACATGCATAGAGATTCAGCCAGTATCTGGCCACCTGTAATTGCTTCTTAGTGTCTACAAAGCAACCCAGTAATTAGTAATTATACTACTCTTTATCCATCTGTATTCTTAACACATAAAGAAATAAAATAATTTCAGGTGATGACAAAAAATATCACCTTAATTATTGATAAAGATAAAAGGTGACAAAGAGCACAAGAGCAAGGTGGACTCCCTAATACTGACTGAC
>NW_012150618.1:3464832-3466840 GCF_000956105.1 Propithecus coquereli | reverse complement strand
TGGAGGATTTAGAAATTTTGCCTCAGCCAGTGTACAGTTCTGAATGCACTGCCTTGCAAACCTTGCACAGCCAGACGTGACTATAGCACCAGAAGTGACTCCATGGGAGTACCCTCACTGATTCACATTTACCCTGCAGTCTGGACAACCTACTAGCAAATATGTCACCCAAAGTTCCGCTGTCATGGTCTTTCTCACTGGAAGTAGTAACTAGTGATTCAGAAGTGTTCTCACCTCTGAGTTTGGTGTTAGGAGAATCAACGCTGAGGAGTCTTCCTGCTGTCCTTCTTTCATACACTGTCACTTCAAGGCAGAAGCCTTAAGAATTGTTCAAGTGTAACCAGGCTTTACATGTGTTTTGCTAGAGTAGTTGTTGGGGAAAGACTTTGTACAATGAAAAACATTCTCAACTTAAAAGTCACATCAGATTTTTTAATAATAAAAGTAGTCACACACAAAAATAAATTGTTCACATTTTTAAAAAAATGTAGCTTTCAAATCCACTTGAAATTTTCTGTTATAACAGGTATTGTGTCAGAAAGTCTCACACTGTTATGAGCCCTCCTTGACTCCTTTTTAACATGCTTATCACAAGTTTAATCAATGTAAGTTTAGCACGAACTTAGTATTTGTGAGGTTTGGAAATACATTTAACTACCTCCTGCTGAGTAGTGCCACTTGTAATTCTTACCATCACCTCAGATCCCATCAGACTGCCATCCTCAGACTACCGTCAACCACATGGTCCCCTGAAACTACCTCTGCATCCTGCTGTCCACCTATTTTTCTTTCTTCCTTTCCTTCTTTTCCTTCCTTTCCCTCCTTTCTTTCTTTTCTACTGTAGAATCACTCTACTCTTCCTCTTCTACCGTACCTCTAGTCAGCCTCCAGCTCATTTACTCATTTAGTAAATAACTGAGTGCCTTCTTTGCCCCAGAGTATTAAAAGTAGCTGCAGGGTTACTGCCTTCCTGAAACTTAAAGCTCTGTCCATTCTTACTCCACAATGTGTTTCAAATCTGCCTTTTTCTTGTTCCACATCAGAATCACAGGAATTTCCTAATTGGCCTCCTTATTCTACTTCATCTTACATAATGTCCACCAAATTAATCTTCCCCAAATATTTCTTATAAACCTTCATTGGTTTTAATTCTTTAGTAATGAAAATGTATTACTTTTGTATAATTTGAACATCTACAGACTACTTTCACAGGCACTCACAATTTCCTCATATTGTATGTAGTTATAGTAACATTCCCACTTTTCAGATGAAAGACAGCTGGTAAGTGACAGAGCCAGGACTCACACTCAGCTTCCCCAGAGCCCAGCCTTCTTTCTACTGTCATCAAACCTTTGTGGCCAGGCCTTCAAGACCCTCTAAAGTCTGGCTCTGGCCTATCTTGCTATACTGTTTTTTCACTTTCTCTGTACACACCTTCCACTGTGACCAAACTTATTAATCCTTGAATATGGATTTTCTGCTGCTGCTTGTTGGAATATGTTTTGCAAAAGCAGTATATTTTTTAGCACTATTCAGCAATTTTGGGGGAAAGAGTCTGTACAATCAAAGATACCGTCACCTCAAAGTCAAAGTTGATTTATTTTCTAATAAAAGTAGTCACACAAAAAATAAATTGCTAACATTTGTTTGTAACTCATTCTTTAACTTGTATGTTTGGGGCCTGTTTTCATTTAGCGAAATCATGGTTTTATTGTAAGTTTTAAATCTGCTTTTCTAACCTACACTTTTTACTAACTTGATTTTTTTTTCCTCTTTTTAACTCCTAGGCTGCTAGTGCTCCTCAGCTTTCACCCCTGCCTCTCCCTGCCCTTCTTTCATCCCTCCCTTTCCTTCTTCCCCACTTCTCTCCTTCTCCTCTGCCATCCTCCCATTTTTCTATGTGGAGTTTGCATATGATTTCTTATTTTTATTTACATACCTGTTTAGTCACTCTAACTAGATTAAATGTTTCTTGATGTTAAGATTCTGATTTTTATAGTTTTAAATA
>NW_012150618.1:3461472-3462602 GCF_000956105.1 Propithecus coquereli | reverse complement strand
CTGCAGATGATCTAAACAGTTCTGTGAGAAGGCATATGTAACCTGTATTCCTATGCTCATGGTTTTCTTTTGTTTCAAAGAAGAATTTTCCAAAAGGCCCATCATGCCTCTTTCTTCAACTTTATGGACTACAGTACATTTTTTTGTAATTATTTGTTTGTGCTAAAATGTTTGCTCTTTTCCTGTTCCCAGGGTGGTTTTTGGCAATTGTAATGGCATTGCTATGGTTGACTACCTCCAGAAAGCCGTGCTGCTCAACCTGGGCACTATTGAATTATATGGCTCTAATGATCCTTATCGGAGAGAACCCCGATCTCCTCGTAAATCTCGACAACCTTCAGGAGGTAAAAAGAAAAAAGAAAACAAATCCTGGGCTTTATGATTTCTATACATGCTGACTTACTGCTGTGAATATAAGTACTTCAGTTAGGTAAATAGCTTGTCTGATTTAGTCTGTATATATAAACTGTCAAGAACTAGCAAAAGGCGTGAGTCTTTTTTTTCTCTTTTGTATTATTGGTTTTTGCATCTGTTTTTGATATTCTAGGATTTTATTTAACATTGAGAAAGAACCACAGGGTCAAACTTTTCAACTAAATTATGACAGGAATATTTTTCTCATTATTATAGAACAAAAGTTTATTTCAAAGTTTTTGCCCCTTTTTATTGTTTTGTCCCTGTGAAACCAATAATTCATTGTTTCAACTATTAATGTTTAATTCAAAGGAATTATTCCCTTGTGAATGAAAATGTAGATGAAAAAGTGAATTTGAATTGTATGGAAGTATAGCATTCTTAGAAAGCTTTGACTCAGTGCAAGCCTGGATTCATTTAGAATTCTCTTTGTAGCATTCTTACTTTTGTGTTTGCTAGGTAATTAGTCTTAATTTTAAACATTTTAACACTAATAGTTAATGAAACACATGTATAGTTAGCTATCTATACCAATACTTCTTGCTTTTTTTTTTTTTTTTTTTTACTTCATGATGCAACAGACAATGGCATTTGATGTATGGCACATAGGGCGCACTAATGAGGCTTCCAGAAGTAACTGACCTGAGGGCTCCAGTTTCCCCAGGGCATGCCCAGCTGGACCAGGGCTTGAGGGCAACCGTATTTGGAGCATACTT
>NW_012150618.1:3458436-3459477 GCF_000956105.1 Propithecus coquereli | reverse complement strand
CTGTGTGCGTGTCTATAATAAGAAACAAAAAATGCCATATATAAGAAATAAGGGACACAGTCAAGAATGGATCAATAAGTACAGTGTCAAAAAAATAATAGAAATGAAACAACGTTTGGTTGCAGTGAAAATATGTTAAGGAGGAAATTAGGACCCCAATTTAGGGATGTTTTTAAATGATAGTTGAAAAACAAAAGAACTAAATAACTTTGCTTTTCAACTCCCCATTAGGTAGAATGATTTTTCCTCTTTGGAAAATATGAAAACTAATTAAGAGGAATTAAACACCAAGCTACTTTATGTAAATAAGGAATATTAAGCAATAATAAAAGGTTATCAAAAGAGTTTGTGAATTTAAAAGGTACTGTGAATTGTTGAAGGTCAAATATTTTAAAAATCAGTTAATTTGAGGTACACATTAATCAGAACTCTAGAAAGACTTGCTGTGTAACTCTATATGCACATTTTGTGTGCATATAGAAAATAGAAGTCAGCAAAAGTTTACTAAAAGTAAGTTGTAGCAAAATTGGTATTATTTTTTAAATCTATTAACTACATTGATTACTTATGGCAGCCTGTTGACATGTTTCCTGAAGTTAAGGAGGTGTTTGATAAAAAATTCCAATGATACTTTTGTGAACCAGGTAGCAGTGACTTAAATACCTAGTTCAGTTTGACAATTGTGAGATTGATTTAACCAAGAATCAACAAACTACTATTTGCAGGCCCAAACTGGCCCACTGCTTGCTTTTTTAAATACAGTTTAATTGGAGCAGTGCCATACTTATTTGTTAATGTGCTGTCTGTGGCTGCTTTTGTGCTACATAAGAGCTGAGTAGTTGCCACAGAGATTTTGGCTCAAAAAGCCTAAACTGTTTACTTATGTGGATCTTTACAGAAAACATTTACCAGCCCCCAGGTTAAACCATGGTACGTACCAGGTCAATTTGTGGCCTAATATTAACCTTGATTGTAGTGTGCTTCAGTTAATGCATATAGTACGTTGAGTAACACATGATTGTGTTTTGTTGAGTATTTTAC
>NW_012150618.1:3455106-3456456 GCF_000956105.1 Propithecus coquereli | reverse complement strand
GCTGGAGGAGAGAGAGTGAAGGTGGTGAGCAAGTAGGTGGAGGATGAAAATAAAGTCAGAGAGGCAACAAGGTATCATACACCATAGGATCATATACATCAACCTACCATGTAGGGCTGGACTTTGACTTTTACCCTGAGTGAGACAGCAGACATTGTAGGGATATTTAGCTCATTTAATGGCCATCACAATAAATTTAATACCTAAATCAAATCTCTCTATCCATATTTTTTAATTCATCTTCCTAAATGCTTCTTCCTGGGCCATTTTAAGAATGAGAACTATATCACATAGTACCTTTTAAGAGTCAGTAATTTTTACATCATAAAGACCTTCAACTCAAACCTCAAAGGAGTTTCCCCTAGTGTAGTAGTGTTTAGTAGCAGTTGACAAAAATACCAAGAGGTTAAAATTTCAAAATTTATTATTTTTGTTCAGTACTAGGCACATTATAATACTAGAGTATATTGTCACTACTATTTGGAGATCTGCTGTCTTAGTGTTCTGTCAATAAAGAGTTCATTTATGTAAATGAATATTTAGTCAAAGATTAGATGCACACGTGTAATTACATGTCTATCATCTTAGAACTATGAAAACTAGGGTTTTTGTCCAGAACCATTAGTTCAGTGAAGATTTAAAGAAAAAAATACTGATTCTCATTCAAGAACCTTTCCTACCTTATGAGGACAAATAAAATATAGTTCAAAATAGAAAGCACTTCTTATAAACCCAATTTCAGTATTCAGTGTTCTCGTAAATGTTATTGTAAAAGCTTTCTCAGTGACTGTGGGGATTGTGACATCAAGTTTTTTACCAAAATAATGGAAAAGCAGATACTGGTCATATGTGCACATCCTGTACCTCTTCGTGACTTCTGAGGCTTAGCCGCGTGGCCCCTGTTTGTTGCCCTGATATATTTTTGTTTATTTATGATTTTTAAACAATTTTCAGGAATTTTTTTCATTTCAACCACCAGGAAAATTAATATTTGTACTAACTTTTTATTTTGTATTTTATCATAGCTTATGTTTTTATTTGTTTAACTGATAACCACTGTATTAGTTTGAGATATTTTAATTTCAAAATGTTCCCATGTTCCTATCTCAAACCTAATGCGCATAATATCAGCACCAACAGTCTGTTAATGTTCTGGATTCTTTTAAATGGACAGTAATTACATATGTACTATAAAGAGAAGACAAAACTGCACTTATATGGATTTCTGGTATGATTTTTTTTTTGTGTTTGTTTTTTAGCAGGTCTGTGTGATATTAGTGAAGGGTCTGTAGTCCCAGAAGATCGCTGCAAATCTCCAACTTCTGGTAATGTTTTTTATTTCATGAATAA
>NW_012150618.1:3454093-3455056 GCF_000956105.1 Propithecus coquereli | reverse complement strand
AATCATAACTCACTGCATCCTCAAACTCCAGGGCTCAAGTGATCCTCCTGAATAGCTGGGACTATAGGTGCATGCCTCCATGCCTGGCTAATTTTTTTACTTTTTCATAGAGACAGAGTCTTGCTGTGTTGCCTGGGCTGGTCTCAAACTCCTGGCCTCAAACATTCCTCCCACCTCTGAAAGTGCTAGGATTACAGGCATGAGCCACCACTTCTAGCCTCAGCCCTTTTTTTAAGTATATGATGCTAGAGAAGATACTTCCCTGAGGCTCAGTGTCCTCATTTATAAAATAGAAATGATCACTCCCTCATATAGTTAGTGTAATCATTAAGTGAGGTGACATATGCAACATACCTAATCTTGTGACTGGAACATTGTTGGCATGCAAGTCATTCTTTTATTACTATTGACCACAACTTAATGTGTGCCAATAATGGGACAAAACTGCTGAATACACTAATGTGAGATGTGTAGAAGATTTAAAATTATATTTCTATGTTTACATTGTATTTTCTTCTCATTTTTAAAGCAAATTGTTTTTTTAAAAAGCTAATTTTGGCCTAATACCACCAGGAAAATATCTCTAACGGTGGCAATGAACTAGCCTGTCTCCAGAAGTAATTAGGTTTTTTAAGATACCTAAAATGCTGCTGTTTCTTCTTCTGTAAAATGGGCATAGTAGTGTCTACCTCAGTTGCTTCTGTGAGGGTTAAATGAGTTAGGCACTTAGAACAATATCTGGCACATAGTAAGCTCTCAGTAAATGTTGGTTATGACCAGCTAGCTAATTGGGTTGAGATACATTTGAGCAGAGCCTAGATAACTATATTGCTAGGAGTATTTGTTGAAGGGATTCTGGCATAACAGAGAAAACGGATTAGATTATATGCTATGAAATTCTTTCACATATATTCACTCAGTCGTTCAACAAATATTTATTGAGCACCTACCATGTGGTATGCG
>NW_012150618.1:3449217-3451968 GCF_000956105.1 Propithecus coquereli | reverse complement strand
TTTCTTTAGGGAAAATATATATTACTCCTTACCATTGAATTGAATGTTTTAGTTATCTACAATCTTTTCTTTGCTCTAGGCATTCCTGGCATCATCTATTAGAATTGGGTAGAATCAAAGAAAAGTTGATGATATAATCTGCTTTTCTCTATACCTTGAATAATATACATAGAAATTTTATGAAGGATTTTTAACACTTATAATCTAATGATTAGCATAGACAATTAGAATAGTTATGTTTACTTTTCGTTTTGATGAAAGTAATTTCTGACATATTTATAGCTGTATTAAAACAGTTCTCTTTCCTTGTCTATATATGGGCCTTTATGTGACCTATATGTATATTAATATTTCAGAGGAACATTATTTTTAGTATCTTTGGAGACCCCTTAAAATTAAGAAGATCCTGAATTTAGTATTTTATTTTAGTGTATTGAAACTTAGCTAATCTTTAATAAAGTTGACTTCATAATTTTAACTACCATATTTATTAAATCATTCTGGCTGGGAATTTTCTTCAGCTTTCTACTGGAAAGACTGTTTTTAGCATAAGTAACACTGTTCTTAGACAGGCTTTGATCCTTCCATAGCTGGTTCTGTTATATCAGAAACAATAGTAAGAATGGAAAATATTGAGAATAGTAATTAGCTTTACTCATATTTTGGTTTATCATTTTATTAGTTCTAAAACTGTGAAAACTTTTATAGTGTTATCTTTTTATAATTGCATTTTCTTGATATTGTACAAGTTGATCGTTTCTTAACGTTAAAATGTATCCTTACATTTTCTTATTTTTTAAACTTTATATTTTAAATTTACTCATTAAATGGGTAAAATGTAGAACCATAGGAATCACTAACATAATTAGTGCCTAATATTAAGTTTTGACATTGGTGGAATTAAGTTTGGATGAATAATATGAAGTAACTATTTTTTTTTATCTCATAGGACTAGTTATTTCTGAATTTGGAATTTAGAATCATATTTTAATTATTACTCTTCTTCCTCTAACTACATAAAATACTGTTTTGATCTCACCTTCCCCAAAGGCCACATAAATACAGTTGTCAATATGTTAAGGATGTAAGCCAGGGTAGATAATTTGGACATGTAACATGCGATATATTACATTTAAATATGTTAAATGACCATTGAAAGTATTTTAATAAGATTCAGTCAAGGCTAGGCACAGTGGCTCACGCCTGTAATCCCAGCACTTTGGGAGGCCAAGGCGTTAGGGTTGCTTGAGACTGGGAGATTGAGACCAGCCTGTGCAACATAGTGAGACTCCATTTCTATTAACAACAGCAACAAAAAGTTTAAGCCAAATAAATTAATACCCTTTTTTATTCCCAAGCCAGCCTTTCAAAAGGTGGGTACATGTAGCAATTTAAAATAACTAAACAAGAGGTAACTGTAGAAAAGTTTCTAAGTATTTTTACATCTAAATATATAAATATAAAAAGTACAAAAAGGTAAAAACCCTCCAAATTCTCTCTTCCTCAAACCAGAGAATCTCAAACATGGTTTGGCATTTTCAAATATATTTTGCTCTTTGGTCCATAGGAAAAGACAGAATAGTTTTAACATACAGAAATTTGTATGACACGAGATATTTTGTTGTTTCTATCTCAGTGCATTTGAAGTGCAAAGTGAAAATTGCGACCTCAAAAAATCATTGATGAATCATTTATTCTTATCTTTAGATATAGAACTCTTTACTTAGTCTTTGGTTATGCTCTGAAAAATACAAGAATTCTCTGAGGAATTATATCCATTCCTACATACCAGGAAAGACTGCTTTATAAAAAGTCAAACTTTAGTAATCAGTAGTTGTGTCTGAAACATGTTTCAGATAATGGAGATAGGTATCAGTCATCCATAACTACTGAGAGCAATGCAGCAGAAAGTAATGAGATTCTGGAAAGCTGTCCTTTGATACTATATCCTTATAGCTTATATGTGTCTTTCTCTACTTGTCCATTTAAAAGTAGTTAATAATAATTTTTGCATCTATCAGGGATTAATTATCTTACTCTTCACATGTGTGTAACTTTTTAGCATTCTAATGAAGAAATAAAGGAATGACTAGATGGTCAAAAAAGAATAACAGATGGATGAGTTTGAGGTAAATCAAAAGAGCCACACGGGGATCATGTTTTCAAAAACATAAATTAGTAATGAAATTTCCAACCTCAAATACTTTCCACAATGAGATAAGATATGAATAAATAGTTAAGCGATGCATTATAGATTATTAAAACTAGTACAGTTAATATAAAGTAAGTTGTTATTTATGGGAAAAGAAAAAATGTGTAAAAGTAGGTTAGGAGTTAAAATGAGTCTCATAAATACTAAGAGGAGGACCAATGTAGAAGTGTAAAATAGTCATATGCCTTCATCAAAACTAATGTGTTTACTTAAAATAATTCATATAAATGAAGAGACACTTTTTTGAAAAGCTTTTAAATCTCATAATCAAGATTTGTGATCTCAGCTATTTAGCTAATAAATATCAAAACTCTCCTCAGAAATCATCATGAGAAAATACACTTAATGAATGTAGTTTAACCTTTCCGTTATTTTTAAATAAACCAGTGGTTTCTCTTTTAGACAGTTAATTCTGCCTACTGAACATACACATCTTAAACAAATGAAGGGAATGGTCTCCATTTGATCTTTATTTCAAAGAACTCACATTGATTCACTGAGCACTTTAGTAATGGTGGAATTTTTTTTAGTACTGCATT
>NW_012150618.1:3443572-3446929 GCF_000956105.1 Propithecus coquereli | reverse complement strand
CATTTTATATCAAAATATTATTTTCAGTGAAGACCAAAAGCAGAAAGTTTTCCAAGATGGTAGCCAGTGACATAGGTACGAAATAGAAATTTCTATTTTGTTTCTAATCCTTGCTATATGCAATGCTAACCCAACACCAGAAAATTATCCCAATGCATTGCATTTTGTATATATTAATTTGTTCCTATGCTAAACAATAATCTCTTGGGCTGTATCTTTTCTAAACTCATTGGGGCAATAATTATTAAAAATCAGTTAAATTGGGTTGCATTTCTTTCTCTGACTTACAGTATGAATTGTTCTGTTAATTTTATTTTTGCTTTATTTTAAAATAAAGCAGGGTTCAATTTATACCATAAATAGCACAATTTTATACTGCAAAGTTAAGTTTTGAAATAGTTTTGTTCATTTATAGTTTTATTTGTATTTTTTTCTACTTTTACTCCATCTCCCTCACATTTTCAAGAACCTATTTTTCAAGGAAATGGTTTTCTAAAAGATTGACTCTTTTATTCTGTAATCTGTACTGCCCTTGGGTTAAATGGGAATTTTCTAGGCTTCCCCCTTTCCCCACCAAAAGTAAAAAATATATTACTCCTTCTGATTGTTTTTGTAGATATACTTCGAAATGAATTATTCTGTCCAGGGTTCTCAAAGTTTAGAATTGGGGAACAAAATGTATAATCAAACTTTGGGAGCATAATCAAATTAGGGCTTTATGGCCACAAAAATTTGAAGGTTCTCCAAAGATTTTTAAAGGCTTGAAAAACACTGTTTTAGAAAAAGAATAAATTTAAAATTTCTATTATACAATTATTTATTTTTCCCCCAAATTCCTACCTTATTATTCCTTAAGTTCAATTAAATTAGATGAATTTATAGGCAGCTGGAATAGCTTTACCTCAACTGATAATGTTTAATATATGATTAAATTTCCAAAAATTCTTACAAGTAACATCTATGTTGTCTGCATTTTGTAAATTGAACCCTGTTTAGTCGTATTATTGGTGGCTGACTGTAGCCCCTCTGGTCATTTTTTAAATAAGGTGGTTTATTCTTGGGCAAAGGGCTCTTCATTTATAGAGAATCAATTATTTATCTCTTTATTTATGTTTTTTAGTGAATCTGTTGGTAATAGTTAAATCACTCTAATTATGTACTAGCACTATGGCATAATACTTTTCAACCAATTTCCTTTATAGTACGTGCTGTCTTAATATTATGTTAGAGGTTCTTTTAAGCTGCCATATAGTGTGAAAAGTTAGAAAGGTCTTTCCTACATACATTTTACTGAACAACTTTTAGAATTAAATTACCCAGGAATTTTACCTGGCATGAAAGGGACTTTATACATAATTAAATTTTTTAGAATAATTTCTCTGTTTGATGTTTAGTCCTGGGGTTATATTTGCTTTACGAAATGTATTGACTAGCTTCTCATTTTTTTCCTGTGTTTTAAATAGACTGTAACATGAAATATTCAAACTTGGCTAATTGAAAGAATTCATTAACAAATTTATTAGGGCTGATAATGTTATTGGAAGGATATTTCTTTGATAAAACATTGCTTTCTTTTTATGTTATTGATGGGTTTTACTTTCTGTCATGATGATTTTTATAGTTATATATTTTTGGAAATATGTTAACTTTATTCAGCTTTTCAAAATTATGTTGGTACACAGTTTTGCATAGTTATTTTTAACCTTCGAGAACCATGGATATATTCCTGATCTTATATGTAATCATGATTGTTTCAGTTGGAATCTTTCAGTGTACTTTTTTAATCACAAGATTTGGGTATATAGAAGGAAAGTTAATGTCTTAACTTTTCTTCTTTCAGAGGGAGACTGACCAATTTTAGACTATGAAGTTTTTGTAGTTGGAAAAACAGCACAGTAGTTTATCTCCCGACATTAGTATCTAGTTTTATAATAAGAATTAGCTTAAAAAATGCTATTGACAAACATAAAATGTCAACGAAACGTTGGCAGAAAACTCATAGACCTCCTAAGGGACCTCTCTGTTAACTCTGGTGTTTTCTGTGTGAAGCTGTGGTATCAAAAGTACTAGGACTCCTTGAGCATTCTGAACTCACCGTGTACTCCATCATCCCAACTCATACTTGCTATAATGGATCCTGAAGCTCATAAATTACCCCCTCTTGCCACCTCAATTTACAAGCATTTATGAGTTCAGCTTTAGGTAGTTATGCAGTGGCCTCATAAGAGAAAGCACAGGAATCAAGCCTAGAACCTCCAAGATTGGCCCTGGTAAGAACCACCTCGAGTGGAAAGTTGACTGAATAGCTGAGCTCTGAAACTTTGTCCCTAAGTTGTTTTACCTATTCTTTGAGAGGAACTGCTGCTGGTGTCACAGTGTGTGTGTGTGTTGTGAGTGAGTGGTACAAGATGCCATTCACCCTTAAAGAGTTAACCCAAGCATGGCAAATCAGCGCCCCCCTTTGTTTTTGTAACTGCCTGACAGTACAGCTGAGATAGCTGAGATGATAACAATAATTTTTTTTAATGTAGTCTTTATAATTTTTCTGGCATTGTTTCAGCCCTTTATAAATGATTTTTCTCATTTAATCCATTCAATAATCTCAGTGAGCTAGTTACTATCAATTTCTGTTTTACAGATGGGGAAGCTGAGTATAAGTAATACATCTATTGGTTACACCACTAGCAAATGACAGAGCAGGATTTACACCCACGTAGCCCAACTCCACTCTCTGTCCTCTTAAACACCGTGCTATCTTACCTTTTAATATAATTTACCAAGACTACAAGGATTCAAAAACAAATCCATTACGTGATTAATAGCTAGATAGTCTGGTTATGGCCTTGTTCTATTGACATTGTAATTTGGAAAAAAGATGGCTCATGTTAAGTTCTGTTTTAGCACCAGATCATGGATGCCGTCTTGGTATACATGTATGCATGATATACAGTGCCTGAAAGTCTACTTTTCTAAAAGACCAAATTCAACGGAAAGATAACTAGAGCAAACTGTGAAGTACCCTAGTCCATCTACCCAAAGCCTAGCTTCATAGTTTATTTCCTGATTGACAACTAAATTAGGTGAATGATCCTGACAATGACTTTCTTGTTCATGTATAAGAAGAGCAGCCTATAAAGAAATAACTTTAGGGGTCGGTCAGGTGGGGGGCGGCGGTAAACTCATAACTAATGGATGCAGTGTGCACTGTATGGGGGAGGGGCACGCCTGTAGCCCTGGCTTGGGTGAGGCAAAGTCATTACTTGTAACCAAAATGTTTGTACCCCCATAATATCCTGAAATTAAAAAAAAATAAAACGCTGAATTCAGCGAGGAAAAAAAAAAGAAATAGCTTTAGTT
>NW_012150618.1:3423920-3443522 GCF_000956105.1 Propithecus coquereli | reverse complement strand
ATACATACACATACATTTGTATATATAAAATGTTGAAATGATTAAAAAGAAAACATTTGTTAGTTATTTCAAACTAAAGAAACCCAGGCCCACAGATACTATGATATAAATGGTGCCTTCAAGAATTGCTATGAGCCTTACCTAGAAGAAACAATAAGCTATAGATATTGTCTATGTTTATATAATTGTAGAAACTTAGTAAATATATCCAAATAGGATATGCTGAAAACTGTTTTGGAGCTTTTTCATGAGCTATCATGAAGTTACAATAATCACTGGCAGGCATTTTCAGTTAGGAGAAAAATAAATCTGCTTGTTTTATTTATATTTACAGCCTATGTTGACTACTTTTATTTCAAAAATACCAACATTTTTATAATTTTATTACGTATAGATATGTCATTGTGCTATTGCTCTTATATGAATTACATCAACTAAAACTAGTATTAATAAGACATTTTCATACATTTATGTGGCTGTCACAGATGACAGTGATATTTTAAAATATATAACATATAACCATTATATTCTTTAAATCTGAATTATATTTATATGAAAAACACATTTACCTATTTCTGTTCCTGGAAATGTTACTAAGCTCAGTGCTACCGGTGTGATATTTTTTTTTTTGATATGGGATTTATGGGGATCTATAAATGCTATTTAGCAAAAATAACATGGATTTTTAAAGAGTAATCTTTTAAGACCACTATAGAAGTAACTGGGTCCTGCCAACATTGGCAGGTTTTACTTGGTCAGAGAATTTTGGCCACTTGGCCAAAGAAAGAAAGTATAATTTTTTTGTGAGGAGTGTATGGGCTGTCAAATTTTGACCTAATTCATTAAGATTCAGTACTTATATTGGGATTTTTTTAAACACAGAAAGGAAATCTTTTTATTTACTTCCTATTATGTTCTAGGTATTTGGTTCTAGCAGAAAAGCTTTATGCATTCAGCAAATACTTACTTAGAGATGCCTACATGTAAAGCACTGCTCTGATCATAAAAGAGATACAAAAATGAATCAAATGTGGGCCCTGCTTTTAGAAGTTCATTCAGTGGGGAAGGTCATGTGTATGTAAATTCAAAATAATAAAGTATTAAATGATTAACATCATGTGAGAAATATATAGATAAAGTGTTACGAGAATTCAAAGGAGAGGAAGTGATTTACAGCTGGGGAGATTGTTGAAAATTTAATTGATGACATATCATTTGAGATGAGCTTATAAAGAATAGGTCTCTAAAAGTTATCAGTCATAATACAATTTAGAATTGCATTTATAATAAAAGCTTATGTTACAAATTAAATACTGTGAGAAATTAGAAACATTTTTAAAGAAAAAGGACAAATAAAATCTTAATTATAGAAATGATAGGTAAGATTATATGATAACATTAGGAGGAGTCACAGCCAAAGGTAAATATTTCTTACCTCAGTACATTTAAGTAAAAATTTGAACATATTTAAAAATATAAGTATTATCCTCACTATTTTAAAGATCCCTATTGTACATTTATATAGTAGAATAGATACATGGTTTTAAACTGTCAGTCTAACTGTAAAATACCAAAATTTACCCACATGGTACTTGATTCTTAATGCTGCTTAGAGAACCCTTATTCAGTTAACTGATATCACGAATTTCTGAATTTTAAGAAACAGTAAATTGCTACTTTCATTTTTCTTTATATGTTCTCTGGCATGTGATATATACCAATATTTTACCAAACTGTTACGACATAAGGGAAAATGATTATAGAGTTAATATTTACATACACTAGAATCTACCATGAAAGATATTGCACTAGTGATTGCTATAGTGTAGTATTACAAGAATTGCTATTAATTGTATACATGGCCTCTCCTTATGGTCAGTAATGTGAGAACTTGCTTTAGAGGTTACCAGATTTTTCTTTGGCCTTTTGTTTTATTATGACTCAGCGTTTGTGACTGACTATGTGCCTATTCCTTCTGTTGTCTTCATTTGTGTAGGTTCTTCATCACCACACAATTCAGATGATGAACAAAAAATGAATAATTTTATAGAAAAGGGTATAGTATCTTTATTTTAAAGTATTTTCTTTTATTTATGTTTAATTTATTTAGTTTAATTTGAATAGATTTTGACATTTTATATCAAAATATTATTTTCAGTGAAGACCAAAAGCAGAAAGTTTTCCAAGATGGTAGCCAGTGACATAGGTACGAAATAGAAATTTCTATTTTGTTTCTAATCCTTGCTATATGCAATGCTAACCCAACACCAGAAAATTATCCCAATGCATTGCATTTTGTATATATTAATTTGTTCCTATGCTAAACAATAATCTCTTGGGCTGTATCTTTTCTAAACTCATTGGGGCAATAATTATTAAAAATCAGTTAAATTGGGTTGCATTTCTTTCTCTGACTTACAGTATGAATTGTTCTGTTAATTTTATTTTTGCTTTATTTTAAAATAAAGCAGGGTTCAATTTATACCATAAATAGCACAATTTTATACTGCAAAGTTAAGTTTTGAAATAGTTTTGTTCATTTATAGTTTTATTTGTATTTTTTTCTACTTTTACTCCATCTCCCTCACATTTTCAAGAACCTATTTTTCAAGGAAATGGTTTTCTAAAAGATTGACTCTTTTATTCTGTAATCTGTACTGCCCTTGGGTTAAATGGGAATTTTCTAGGATTCCCCCTTTCCCCACCAAAAGTAAAAAATATATTACTCCTTCTGATTGTTTTTGTAGATATACTTCAAAATGAATTATTCTGTCCAGGGTTCTCAAAGTTTAGAATTGGGGAACAAAATGTATAATCAAACTTTGGGAGCATAATCAAATTAGGGCTTTATGGCCACAAAAATTTGAAGGTTCTCCAAAGATTTTTAAAGGCTTGAAAAACACTGTTTTAGAAAAAGAATAAATTTAAAATTTCTATTATACAATTATTTATTTTTCCCCCAAATTCCTACCTTATTATTCCTTAAGTTCAATTAAATTAGATGAATTTATAGGCAGCTGGAATAGCTTTACCTCAACTGATAATGTTTAATATATGATTAAATTTCCAAAAATTCTTACAAGTAACATCTATGTTGTCTGCATTTTGTAAATTGAACCCTGTTTAGTCGTATTATTGGTGGCTGACTGTAGCCCCTCTGGTCATTTTTTAAATAAGGTGGTTTATTCTTGGGCAAAGGGCTCTTCATTTATAGAGAATCAATTATTTATCTCTTTATTTATGTTTTTTAGTGAATCTGTTGGTAATAGTTAAATCACTCTAATTATGTACTAGCACTATGGCATAATACTTTTCAACCAATTTCCTTTATAGTACGTGCTGTCTTAATATTATGTTAGAGGTTCTTTTAAGCTGCCATATAGTGTGAAAAGTTAGAAAGGTCTTTCCTACATACATTTTACTGAACAACTTTTAGAATTAAATTACCCAGGAATTTTACCTGGCATGAAAGGGACTTTATACATAATTAAATTTTTTAGAATAATTTCTCTGTTTGATGTTTAGTCCTGGGGTTATATTTGCTTTACGAAATGTATTGACTAGCTTCTCATTTTTTTCCTGTGTTTTAAATAGACTGTAACATGAAATATTCAAACTTGGCTAATTGAAAGAATTCATTAACAAATTTATTAGGGCTGATAATGTTATTGGAAGGATATTTCTTTGATAAAACATTGCTTTCTTTTTATGTTATTGATGGGTTTTACTTTCTGTCATGATGATTTTTATAGTTATATATTTTTGGAAATATGTTAACTTTATTCAGCTTTTCAAAATTATGTTGGTACACAGTTTTGCATAGTTATTTTTAACCTTCGAGAACCATGGATATATTCCTGATCTTATATGTAATCATGATTGTTTCAGTTGGAATCTTTCAGTGTACTTTTTTAATCACAAGATTTGGGTATATAGAAGGAAAGTTAATGTCTTAACTTTTCTTCTTTCAGAGGGAGACTGACCAATTTTAGACTATGAAGTTTTTGTAGTTGGAAAAACAGCACAGCAGTTTATCTCCCGACATTAGTATCTAGTTTTATAATAAGAATTAGCTTAAAAAATGCTATTGACAAACATAAAATGTCAACGAAACGTTGGCAGAAAACTCATAGACCTCCTAAGGGACCTCTCTGTTAACTCTGGTGTTTTCTGTGTGAAGCTGTGGTGTCAAAAGTACTAGGACTCCTTGAGCATTCTGAACTCACCGTGTACTCCATCATCCCAACTCATACTTGCTATAATGGATCCTGAAGCTCATAAATTACCCCCTCTTGCCACCTCAATTTACAAGCATTTATGAGTTCAGCTTTAGGTAGTTATGCAGTGGCCTCATAAGAGAAAGCACAGGAATCAAGCCTAGAACCTCCAAGATTGGCCCTGGTAAGAACCACCTCGAGTGGAAAGTTGACTGAATAGCTGAGCTCTGAAACTTTGTCCCTAAGTTGTTTTACCTATTCTTTGAGAGGAACTGCTGCTGGTGTCAGAGTGTGTGTGTGTGTTGTGAGTGAGTGGTACAAGATGCCATTCACCCTTAAAGAGTTAACCCAAGCATGGCAAATCAGCGCCCCCCTTTGTTTTTGTAACTGCCTGACAGTACAGCTGAGATAGCTGAGATGATAACAATAATTTTTTTTAATGTAGTCTTTATAATTTTTCTGGCATTGTTTCAGCCCTTTATAAATGATTTTTCTCATTTAATCCATTCAATAATCTCAGTGAGCTAGTTACTATCAATTTCTGTTTTACAGATGGGGAAGCTGAGTATAAGTAATATATCTATTGGTTACACCACTAGCAAATGACAGAGCAGGATTTACACCCACGTAGCCCAACTCCACTCTCTGTCCTCTTAAACACCGTGCTATCTTACCTTTTAATATAATTTACCAAGACTACAAGGATTCAAAAACAAATCCATTACGTGATTAATAGCTAGATAGTCTGGTTATGGCCTTGTTCTATTGACATTGTAATTTGGAAAAAAGATGGCTCATGTTAAGTTCTGTTTTAGCACCAGATCATGGATGCCGTCTTGGTATACATGTATGCATGATATACAGTGCCTGAAAGTCTACTTTTCTAAAAGACCAAATTCAACGGAAAGATAACTAGAGCAAACTGTGAAGTACCCTAGTCCATCTACCCAAAGCCTAGCTTCATAGTTTATTTCCTGATTGACAACTAAATTAGGTGAATGATCCTGACAATGACTTTCTTGTTCATGTATAAGAAGAGCAGCCTATAAAGAAATAACTTTAGGGGTCGGTCAGGTGGGGGGCGGCGGTAAACTCATAACTAATGGATGCAGTGTGCACTGTATGGGGGAGGGGCACGCCTGTAGCCCTGGCTTGGGTGAGGCAAAGTCATTACTTGTAACCAAAATGTTTGTACCCCCATAATATCCTGAAATTAAAAAAAAATAAAACGCTGAATTCAGCGAGGAAAAAAAAAAGAAATAGCTTTAGTTTTGTGAGTTTAACAGCAAAAAACGTAGCAGAATATAATGCAGTTGCAGTATCCACGAAGAAAGCTACATGCATGTAATGCACATATAGTAATTTGGTCTGTATACACCTTATGATAAATTTTTGTTAAATATTAATAACCAACATTTTCAAAATCAATAATTTTTATACTGTTAGCAATTTCCATAAATCACTTAGAAAATAAGCAGTTATTAATTTATTTTCTCATTATATTTTATAAAAATTTTGCAAAGCTTTTGTTCTTTTAATTTTATATAAAAATAGTCCTAAAATACTGTATCTTTGTTAACAAAGAATCAAATTTTTATGATATCCTTATGAATAAAATATTATCCACATGCTAGCATTGTGTGATAAATATGAAACTACATGATTAACCTTTTCTAAAGAATATTAATTCTATTTTATTATGATTCTGTTTCATGCTGAACATAGATTTCTAGCTGGATCTCATAGTCTGTCCTGGCCCATGTCCCATTCTATTACTAATTTTCATATAGAAGGAATGATTACCACCTTATCTGATTATATGAAGCTGTGTGGGGAAAATAATCCTAAAGATAAAAAAAATAATGACTGAAAAGTTATAGTGACTTAAATGAGTGCTATGCCAAAACAAATAGAAATAATAGCTCCATTTGTTGGGTACCCCCTAAGTTCTAGATACTATACCAGACATTTTTTCGTATGACATTTATTAATATAAGGAAGATTATACCTCCAAGGTCCTTTTTATCTCTCAAATTCCAAGTTAGCATAATTATTTAGGTAATGATTAACTTTCTTTCTTAGCAAAAACTGGAGTAATTTTTGAAATCAGTTTAAATGGAGATAATGTTGGTTAGTCCAAGTGCTGTCTTCCTTAGTTCTCTTACACAAGTCTCAATAATTCCTTTTTTAAATGAAAATGCTCTAACACAACTAAAATCTACTCCTTGTCATTTTATTCTAAAGCACAGACTCATTAAATCACAATTTTAAAGTAATTATAACCCCTTTATTTTTCCAGAAAAGAAATTGAGCCTTAAAGAAGTAAAGTGGCATATTCAAAGTAACACCCCATTTTAATGACCTAGTCGGGATTGTAATCCAGGTGTCTTGACTCTTGTCTTACTATAGCTTGTTCATACTTCATACTCAAGCATCTACTTTTTATTTCTTATGTGATTGCTTTCTCTTGTGTTGTCTTCCCAATTCTTTTATATGTACCAGTTAAAAAATAAATTCAGAGATCCATTTAGAATTTGTTGTCATATGAATAAAAAGGTACGTATCAAGTTAAGTAGTATTTTATGTTTTTAAATTATTTAATTTATTATAAAACTCAAAATTGTGCTGATTTTTCTACCCTATATTCAACCCTAAATGTGGCTCTTGAATCTATAGAAGTTTACCTTTATGTTCAATCCACAATATGGCTGTTGAAAGAATAGAAGCTCATCTTGAAAGAGAAGATGAGTAAAGTGTGCAATGATACCATTTTTTCAGGTAACATTAATATTTCCTACTTTGAGAAAAAGTTATTACCCTTAATTGGTCAAGAGCTAAATTTTATAGGCAGATACTTTAAAACTATTACAGAAGTCTGAGTTCCTCTAATGCGTTCATTTTCTTTTTTAGGATGACTAAAATCTAAAAGGGTATTGGCATATTGTGTATTTAAATTTAAATATTATTTTGAATGAATTTTCTGTCAAATTTCCTAATAAAATATGCTTGAAAGTCTATTTGTGTTTCATATTCCAGTACTTTTTGTGTGTGCACTTATCTCTCTGTAGAACTGTCTTTTTCTTACATTAAAAGAATGTGTAGTTATCTTTCTAGAAATAACTTGCTGTTTGCTTCCTAACATAAAGAAAATTAGTCTGACTTAAAGTTACATTACTAGACCAGGCACAGTGGCTCATGTCTGTAATCCTAGCACTTTGGAAGACCAAGGCGGGAGGATCCCTTGAGGCCAGGAGTTCAAGACCAGCCCGGGCAACATAGCAAGACCCTGTCTCTACAAAAAATAAAAAATATAATAAATTGGCTGGGCATGGTGATGCATGCGCCTATATTCCTAGCTATGGGGGAGGCTGAGCCAGGAGGATCACTTGAGCCCAGAAGTTTGAGGTTACAGTAAGTTTTGTTCACACCACTGCACTCTATCTTGGGTAACAGAGTGAGACCCCATCTCTTAAAAAAAAAAAAAAATTACATTACTAAAATACTACCTTTGTCAACAATTATTTGAGTAGGACTATATATGTGGAAATTTATATTCTGTCATTACTTATTTTACTGGTTTGTTAGGGCTGTCATCACAAAATTCCAGAGACTGGGTGGTTGAAGCAACAGAAATTTATTTTCTCACAGTTCTGGAGGTTAGAAATCCAAGATCAAGGTCTCAGCAGGTTTGGTTTCTTCTAGCTCCTTTCTCCTTGGCTTGCAGACAGCTGCTTTCTCACTGTACTCTCACATGGTCGTCTTCTGTGCATGCATATGCGCCTGGTGTCTCTCTGTTTACCCAAATTCCCTCCTCTTACAGGAACACCAAGTCAGCTTGGATTAGGGCCCAGCCTAGGAGCTCATTTTAACTTAATCATTTCTTTGAAGGCCCTGTGTCCAAATACAGTCACATTCTGAAGAACTCGGGGTTTATATGTGAATTTAAATTTACCTATAAATTTGGGGGAGACACAATTCATCCCATAACTTACTATGTAAGGTTTATGTAATACCTTTTATTCTGTGGAAAATTGTTTTTGTGATATTGCAAAGGGTCTAATTATGGTGTTATATTAGACCTTAAGTTTTATGAGCATTTGCAAAACAAATAAGGGCAGGAAAAAAAATTGAAGACAAAAGCTCTGGGAGTTCAAAAATGAAAACTTGTTTTAGCCAAACTATCTTTTTGATTAACAGACCTGTATTCACTTTGCCCTCTTTTTCTCTTTATTTCGTTTGTGAAGAAATTTAGCTTCTTTCTATAGATGTACAGTTCCACCAACAGTTTTTGTTCATTCATTTATTCATTGCCCCATTTATTGAGTACACAATAAATGCTGGGCACATACGTAGATACAATGTTTTATAAGATAAATTCTGTTTCTTAGAATTTCTTAGAATTCTCATAGAATTTATTTTCTAGCATGGAAGATAGACATTGAAATTATTAGTTCTAATGGCTGTTAAAATATGTGTGATAAATGGTGACAGTTTCTAGTTCTTGGCCCCACGTTTCCCCTTAGATTCCTTGCCATATCTTGCAGGCCGAGTTCTAGTCCCTTCACTATCCCAATTGTTTTATTTAACATAAATACATTTCAACATTATCTCTTTTTAAAGAGTAGTGTTGAATCTCTGCATACGGTGAGAGAAGTGATACTGTCATTTTATCCTAATTATTGAACCTCTCTCAGTAGATAAAAAATAATAATTTGCTTTTATGACAACTTCATCATATTGTCATAATTATAAGCCCTTTTACCTTTTATTTTGTTTAGCCATTTTTTACTATAAATGTCACATTCTAAAAAGTGAAGTTACAGTTCTTTTTCTTTCTTTTAAGAAACCTTCTTTAGAAAAATAAGATATGGACATGGGGTAGAAAAACTAAAGGAAAGTTACAAAATGTCTATTTAATTTCAGAGAAGCAGTAAGAATCTCCACAGTTGAGAAAACTTACAAAAATTTCTCCAGCTGCAGAGGACTAAAAAGCATCAACCATGATTAAACTCATTTATGGTATATTCTTCCAAATAGTTCCCTTGCCTGGAGACTTGCTTCTCTTAGACATCATACATCTTTCCTTGGTATTGAAACTTGCATTGCAGACATAATTGTTGTGATTGGATATAAGTTCTTTATTTCTATCAAGCAAATGCAGCTCTTTACTGAACTAGCCAGCTTGATGTCTCCATTCAGGCTGAAAAGGGGAGAGAACAAAGACCCAACTTAACAACCTGAGTATGCATTTCTCTGATACCAGTTTTCCTCAGACTGAAGAAACCTCTTTGGTGTCATTCCCATCATTTCTGCCATGGACAAAAGCAAAAAAAAAGCTAGTTTACACTCTCCAGTGACAAAGGATTTCTAAGGAAGGTATTGAGTGTCATGGGCAAGGGTTGAAGAATACACAGTTGAAGAAAAAACGGACAATGTCTTTCAAGAACTCATTCAAATCACATACTTCAGTTTGAAGGCCACAATAGAAGTTAAGTAACTTCAAGGCACAAGCAGAAGTTTCTTCATAATTCCAACAGAATCAGCTGGCAGGGTAAATCGGTTGGCAAGTGCTTCTGAGACTCCTGAGATGTAATAATATGAACATCATAAAATTGCTGGACAAAGGCTGCAACCCCCTCATCACAAAGTTACACCAGAGCCCAGGGTTACAAGCCACAAGAACTAACTAGACAGAGGTTCTTCACAGGTGGATCTGCCTCTTCTAGACCTGCTTTCAAGGAGGTTGAGTAAAGAGACCCAAAAGCAAGTATATTCCCCAGAACTCAAAAATGGAAAGATACAAGCTTTTAGCCTAAAATTCAACTTTAGACCTTAGATTTGGGACTTAGCCTCCCACAGAAAACAGCTATAAAATGGGTCAAAAGATAGCTTATTATTTCCAGGCAGTGAACAACAGGCATTCCAGAGCTATTATCCTTGAGAAAATGGAAAAACATGAGGTGAGCCCCACAGTCTCCCCAGCTTTCTACTACAGCAGACTTTGCTATCGCAGCACAAGGTGGGTAGAGCCCAGATGGGGCTGCAGTCTCACTAAGCTAAGGAGGCAGAGGTTGGAGTTCTGGAATTTGTGGAGCAGGCTACTAGAGAGGAAGGAACTGCTCAAAGAAGTCTGTGGGGATTCAAACCAGGTCCTGAGAAATGCATACTTTAAATGTTTATATTAGAAAAAAGAACCGTTTTAACCCAATGATGTCAAGTTTTCATCTTAAGTTAGAAGAAGGACAAATTAAACCCCAAGTTAGTAGAAGAAATGAAATACCAAAAAGCAAGTATCAGTGAAAGAGAAAACAGATACACAATAGAGGTAAATGGGTATAAACAATTTTCAGATATGAAGACAATAGGCAGACATTTCTAGCCACGAAAGAAGCTAAGGAATATAACACTAATTTAAAAAACACCTCATGATGAAATGTATGCAATCAACTACTGAAGCAAAATAACCCAACAAGCGGAGAAGCTGTGGTAGAAAGGCTGATGTTAAGCTTTAAATCCATTTAAACATACAACCAACACTAAACCTATGTGCAAATTATGATTATAATATGCAATGTCCTTTAAAACTTGCAAATGTGAAATATAGCTAATGACAGTCAGGAAGAAGGGATGTTCATTGAAGTGAGAGGGCTACTTTTTCATAGCTGAAAGCCAATCTTTATTGTCTAATATTAAACATATTAATAGTTGTAAAAATGATTTCACTGAATGTTTTTCATTATGCATTTTCTTATCCATAGAGCTTTTAAGAAATGATACATCTTGTAGTGAAAGAAAATGTTTAAAATATAGCAATTCTTTTTGTTTCACTGTAGTGAAATTTAAGGAAAAGTAAATATTTATTGTATTTAAGCATATAGTATCACATTTTTCTGCAAATATTTATCAGTGGCCATCTATCTGTTTATACAAAGAAAAATATCAGAAGGATGTTCAGCTAATCTTAATAGTTATTTCTGGTTGGTAGGATGTTGGATGATTTTTTAACACATACTTTTAGGCAATGTTTGAATTTGTTATAATGAGAATGAATTATTTTTATAAAAACAGTTTTAAAAATTTAGTTTAAATGTTAGAAATGACATTGTGTTTGGCTAACAACTGCTGCCTGCAGTTTTCTTAGCTTCACACAAAAGTACCTATGAAATCAAAGAAAAACGTGAACATTCAGTTTCAGTAGAAATCAGATGCAGGTAGGTGATCATACCTCATCCAGTCAACAGTGCTACTCAAGACAGATCCTTGCTGGACACTATGCAGTTCTGTCAATTAGCAAGCATTTAAATAGAAGCCTCTTCGTTCAAATTAAAGAAACCCGTTACAGACACATCCTAGGATTTAAATCCTTTCCCCCTCTTCCTCTCATCTCATCTCCTCTGTCCTCTTGTTCCCTGCTCCTGCCCTACCAAAAGTATCCATGTAAAATAGACAAGTTAACATTCAGAGGGAGGGAATAATCAGTCTGGCTTCAGATTTCAGCTACACTCATACAATAAAAAATTGGAGCAATTTCTTGAGTCTTGAGGGGCCATAGTTGTGAGCTAGAACTTTGCCATTTTGCCAAAGTTATGCATGTTTTTCTTTGTTTTCATCTGAACAGAAGTTTTTGAAATATGCCCTTTAAAAAAATACTACTTAAAGACATATTTTAGAACACCTCAGGGATTGGGAGAATTGTACTGGCATTAATTTTCCCCTGTAGAACTCTATCCTAAGGAAATAATACAAAATGTATGCAAATATTTATGTACCACATTTTTTATTACTGTGTATATTGAAAAATTGGAAAAAATAGCAAAATGTTTTATGTGTTCATCCACATAAATAAATATGCAGTCATTAAAATACAGTAACAGTTAATGAGTAAGAAAATGCTTGTCTTAATAGTGAAAAAGAGGCCAAGCGCAGTGGCTCACATCTGTAATCCTAGCACTCTGGGAGGCCAAGGCGGGGGGATCGCTTGAGGTCAGGAGTTCAAGACCAGCTTGAGCAAGAGCGAGACCCTGTATCTGCTAAAAAATAGAAAGAAATTAGCTGGATAACTAAAAATATGTAGAAAAAAAAATTAGCCGGGCATGGTGGCACATGCCTGTAGCCCAGCTACTCGGGAGACTGAGACAGAAGGATCGCTTAAGCCCAGGAGTTTGAGGTTGCTGTGAGCTAGGCTGACACCACAGCACTCTAGCCCAGGCAATAGAGCGAGACTGTCTCCAAAAAAAAGAAAATAAGTGAAAAAGAGCAGGATACATGTGTGCATATTATAGTTGGTCTAAACTGTATAAAGAAAAATGGATTTTAAAAACTAATAGGCAAAAATATTGCTTCTGACTATGGACATTACAACATTTCTTTTCTATTTCTCTATTTTATTTATTTTCCAAATATGCTATAAAGAACACATAATTCAAAAAAACTTAAAAATGCAAAAAGTGTATGGGGAACAGTAAGAAAATGTGAGTTTGATATTTCCTCTGAATCTTTTAATTAAGAGAGTATCTTTATTTTTTCATTGTCATTCTATGCATTGAAAAAAGAATGTAAGCTTTAAAATATTTTTGATAAGAAGCTATAAAAGATTATCCTGAGTGAAAGACACCTTATACAAGAGTTCATATTGTGATTTCATTGATATGAAGTTGTAGAACAGGCAAAAGTGATCTATGGTGAAAAAACATCAGAGCGGTGGTTATTTCTGGGGATGGGGCAGAGATTGGGAAGGAGCATATGTATGTAACCTTTGTGGAGTGAGTAGTAATGCTATATATTTTACTAAGGATTTGAGTTACACAGGTGTATATATTGTCAAAACGTTTAAGATTATACATTTAAGAATACGTATAAGAATATACATTTAAGATTTCTGCATTTGTATGTAAATTTTTATATTAAAAGAAAATACGTTGTCAACAACAACAACAAAAAAAAATGGGAAATATTTTGCCTTGTGAAAATGTACAGAGTCTCTTGTTGACTTTGCCTGTACATCCCACAGCCTTAGATATGTGTTCCAGGCTGAGATAAGTATAAATCCAGTGTATTCCTGACGTGGCCCATTTCTTGGGGCTGAGGAATGAACACAAAGACAAAAAGACACAGACACACATAAAGACGGTACACGACTGCAGCCACTACAAAAAGACACAGACACACAAAGACGGTATAAGACTGCAGCAAAAGCTCTTGCTGTAGTTGCTTTATTTATAACACAGCCTGTTTGGCAACTGTCCCACCGCAATTGCTTTGTTCCCACACTGTCCCGACTCAACACGTCCCTGTTCCTTGTTGTTTCGTCTCCAGATTCTATTTGCATCTAAACTCTCTAGCCCCTCCTGTTTCCAGGGTTAGGGCGCTCTGGACTTTCGTGCAAGGCCAAGGCATGTTCTTGAGAAAAACAACAAGGAAACATTCCCAGACAAAATGTCCTCTACATATTCCAGTCAGCACCTTGTGCTTGCCTGTGTGAGTAGTACTTGCTGTATTGCATTGGAGTTGTTTCCTCTCATTGACTGTGAGTTCCTGGGGGCCAGTAAGTGTATTCCTGCCTCTGGCACATTGCTGGCTTGTGCCCAGTAAATATTTAATATATGAATAAATACCCTTCTGTCCCAGTCTGTACCTTCACATGTAACAAAAATTTTTCTCTGCTCCGGGAAACTCTTAGTTCTGTATTTTAAATATTACTTAATAGCTAGAATTAATACAAAATAATAAAGTTTAACTCTTCTAATGTTATTTGTCATTTCAAGTTCTATATTCAAGGACGTTTGCTTAAAATTATATCCAAATATAATTAAGTAGTATGGCTTAAATATCTGTCACTTGAACACTATGGTTAAGTTGATGGCCTGGTTGCAGGTATCCAATTGCAAAGTGTCTCGGGAGGAAATAATTAATAGACTTCATAATTAAAATTTTTGTGACATTTATATAGTAAAATTACTATATTTAAACAATCATAGTCACTTAGTGTGTGGTTTTAACCTCTCAGTACTAATAAAATGTTGAAATTAGACAAAATGAAGAATTATTTAAAAGCTAGTTAGTTATATTCAGTACTTTTACATATTAAAGAAGTTTAATGTAGTGCTAGACAAAAACTTCTGTGAGATTGACTTAAATCTTTAAGAATATGTGAGGTTATGTAAATTTATTTCTAATAGAAATCCTAAGGAAGATCAAAAGCATACACTTAAAAAATTCAGAAGGAAATTTTGTGCAAGAAAAATTTTTTGACAGAAACATATGGTTGCTGATGAAAGCCTCAGAAATATTTCTAACTGACAAAATATTTAACATATTTTAAGTTATTAACTTAAAGAGGGATAAACTTGTTACTTGTAAATTAGTCAGGTTATTTCTCTTCTTTCTTATGTTTAGCCATATATTAAATTTAGTTTTTGAAATGAACTTTAAAGTTGGAGCTATAGTGGTGTATGCCATTTTATACATTTGTCCTAAAGTTTTTTTTATTTTCTTGTTTTAGTTACTTAGAATATTGCCATAGAATTTAGAGTGAAGGAACATTAGATTATTTGCAAGTATAGTAATAGCGCATCTGTATAGTGTTTTACAGTTTACAAAAAATTATATTCTCATTTTATTAATAACAATAAATAACATTTATTAAATCATGCTATGTGCCAGGTGTTATCATGCTCAGTTCTTTGCTTACATCATCTTATCGAATGCTCACAACTATCTATCTCGAAATTTGAAATTCAGACAGGCACAATGATTGGCCTAAGGTTACACACCAGATTCAAACCCAGGTCTTGCCTGATTATAAACCAGGTCCTAATCACTATACTTTACACTTCCACGTTTTATAAGTTAGATATCAAAGCTTATTTAAGAAATGTTTTTTGTGGCTTAACTATATATATATATATACTGGGATTCATGGATTTGTCTTGGTTACTACCCTGAAGTTGCTGATAGTCTAAAGAGTGTGATACTCAAAGTGTGGCCCACAGAGCAGCAACACCAATGTCTATTAGGAGCATGTTAGAAATGTCTCTTAAGCCTCCGTCCAGCAGTACAGAATCAGAATGTGCATTTTAACATCTCCAGGTGACTGATGTGACAAGTCAAATTTGAAAAGCACAGGTCCCAAAGACTTAGAATAACTTGATCAAATTAGAGTAGTGGAGTCTATAGAGGCAGCATCCATCTCATCTGATTCTATGAATATCTTTAGACTGTACCAGGTTGATTTTTTACTTCAGATATCATACCCCTTGTAAAGATATCACTTATCAGTCTATGTAGATTGTACCTATGATAGTTGATGAAAATCTCTGAATTCTTTCAAAGTGTTTAATACTGCCTTTTCGAGACCTGTTTTAGGGATATAATACCTCCCAATTTTAAGGGTATTGGCTGTCAGACACAATTGCAATCATGGATGTGAGGCAACTAACCGAAGATTTTGTCTATTTTATTTTGTGTTATATTTTATTTTTTAGTTCAAATTAAGTCAGTGAAAATGACTCTTTCCAGTCTACTTAATGCCTCTTTCCTAACACTGGGTTTGTCATTTTTTTAGATGTGGAAGTTATGTGCTATGACTGGATTTCTCTTTGTTTACATGGCGCCCTTATGGACTAGCAGGGTCTGTGCTTTAAATATCTCCTAACAGTCCAAAGTTTAACCCAATATACACTTTCGTGTATTAACAAACGCTTTGTCAGAATTGTGCATAGGAAGCACTATTGCGTTATGCATGCACTACCACTAACATAATAGGTACAGCCGAACAACTCCTAACTTTAAATCACTTGCTGCATTAAGGCAATAACTGATTTTGAGGGTGGAAAGTGAATTCCAGTAATTGTATGCATCAGCTTTTTCATTTTTCTAATACTACATAAAAATACCTGTAGTTTACATTTTATGTAAATACTATAATTTTATATTATGCATGATTTTTTTCACTATAATATAAATGGAAGTGTTATAACAAGTAATGGTTGAGTCAGATATTTCTATGATGTAATCAAATACTTTAATTTGATCCTAGATACAGGTTTGTCCTATAATCTAGAAATTACTTTTAAAAATAATAAGCCCATTAGCTATGAAAATGATGAGCTGGAAAGATTTTATGTCACTTACCCAAACTTAGTCTTCTGCTTCTTCTGTCCTTATCTACAACACCTTTATTCTGAGCAATGACTTTCTTCCCTTAGAAAAGCCTAACCCTTTCCTGTGAGCCTAAGAAATAATTAAGTTAGAATTTAAAAGGCTTCCTTGAAGTGAGAGCTTCAAGTACAAAAAGATACTACATCAAGTAAGTACAAACTTTTAAAAAAGTTGAAAGTAAGGTTTACTTTCACCTCTAATATTACTTATATTTAATCATCCTAGAATCTAGATTTAGTACTAAAAGTATTCACTTCTATCTTGAAAGTCAGTTGATGTTAATAAGTATGAACCAAATATTCTTCAGAATTTTAAAAATGCGTTTTATTTTTCAGCAAAGATGTCAAGGAAGTTAAGCTTGCCTACTGACCTAAAGCCTGATTTAGGTAAGTAAAATAAATAAATAGACATTCAACATAATTAAACTCCCTATAATGGAAGACAAATAAGGAAATCAGAAGATTTAAATTACTATAAGCTAGATCTTCATCAGAAATCAAGTTTAAAATGACTAACATATTTAAAGAGTAAACATCATTTGGAATAGCCTTTAGAATGCTATCTGTAAATCATAAAAGCCAATTATGTAAATTCAAGCAAACCAAAATAATATATTTTCTCAATCCTCTGATACTTTAAATCTAAACAGAATTTAATATAAAATTAAACGTGTGCAACTTCAGATTAATTTTTATTAAAAGTTGTTATATCCCATTTAACCATCTGAAATTCAAAATTTTATGATTTATAAAATTATTTTCATACAATTTAATATTTTAAAAATAAATTGCTAGTTTTATATATTAAAGTGAATCTCTCATGCCAAGAATCATTACTGACTTTAGGTGGTAATAAGTTGGGAACTTTCTTCCATAGCACTTTCTTTGCAACTCACTTATTAGGAAAGCAGGATGAATGTATTCACTCATTCATTTTGCTTTATATCCAGCTCAAACACAGCTCCTGAGTAGGGGTAAATGACATGATATGTCAGTAAAGATAAATAAGACTTTTTTTAATATATAAAACAGGATATTTTCTTAAACTCATTTTTTATTTCAGAAATTTGTATCACCTTTAACTGAATAAGAAGTTTAACTGCTTAAAAATGATTTCACCCACCCCATTTTAGAGATAACTAGATTTCGTCCCTTGCCTTTGCCCACGCCTCTTACCTTCCCACAATTTAGTCTCTAGATTTTTTTACTTTTTTATGTACACTACAAACTTAGGTGTTGGTCCATTTAAAAATACAAATTTGAGCATTTCCAAATCATAGTCTTACCTCAGTTATATTGATAGAAAGCATGTGATTATGAAAGAGTAGGCATATAATGTAGTCCACTGTCCTCAGTAGAAAATTCTATTCATGGGAAAAACAACTTAGTAGAACTCTATAATATCACTAGTGTAAGGGAACAAGAATTAATCATAGAGTATAGGATAGCATACATTTTGAGAAGAGCATAGTTCCCCTCACTAAAAAAAATGCAAGACATAATTTGAACCCAAATATATCCAAGGCTTACATTGTGCATTCTTTCTCTAGGAGAGGATCCAGAGTTTTCATCAGACTCTCAAAGAGACCCATGATTTTAACGAGGTTAAATACCACTAGTTAAACTGACTTTGTGTCTTTTAGTATCTTAAAAATCTGAATAAACACATTTAGAAGTAATTTGAAAATTATAAAAATATTGTAACCAATTATTTCTTAAAAGAATACATTCATAAAACATATAAGTAATTTAATCAAAGAGTGTATTCCATGCTTTTGCATGTTGTTTTTATTCAATTTACAGTTTAGCTAGCATGCTCATATATTTTAATGCCCTAAGCCAACTATAATTTATGATTAATATATACATTGCTTAAGTAATTTCCCTCAAGTCCTTGTGCTACTAAAATATTTTTTGGTGGCAATTCTTGGCTGCTATTTTGTTATATACTGTCAGGCAGGTTATGGGGGAAAATCCCCGACTATATTGAGAGTTTCAAATGGCCAGATGTTTCTAAAGCAGCTGAGGTTTTTGGACTGTCCTGCAATTCTGGAAACTTCTATGAATAGAATTCATTTTTGCTTATGGGAAATTGTGCAGCACTGCACTTTTACTATAGCTTCACCATCCTGGATCCCATGACCCGTGTGAAGAACCATGGGTGATACTGTTATACTTCTGTTGTTACTTTCCACGTGTTACCCATAGGAGACAAACATGAACCTATTATATAACTTGATGTGAATTAGTTTCTTGTGCTAATTTTTATCCTGAGAAAATTCATCTGTTAGCATCATGTTTTGATTTGGGTGTGCAAAATTTTGTTGCATAGGGCTCTATGTGGGGAAGAGAGTGATACATGCAAATAGAATGTTCTAGATATCCAGAGAGTAGCATGAAAGCAATGATTTTATAACATCATTCTATCAGAGCTGGATGGAGGTATTAATATGGCAATTTTATCTGAATTTAGATCTGCCAGGAAGATCACATACTCAAGTACTTTTCTGACATCTAAAATCTGAACTTCAGTGCTCAGTAATAACCATAACCTTCCAACTCTATGATACTGGTGATAATAGCTCTCTGGAGTCACGTAACAGAAAGTTTTAGAGTTGGACATGAGTACAAATCCTGACTCTACCATTTACTAGCTTTGTCATTAAGGCAAGTCACTTAACCTCTCTAGCCTCTCATAGCCTCTAATAGGCTCTATTATTTGTTAAATTGTAATGATAAAACTTTTCAAGATAGTTATATGGATTCAATAAAATGATAAATGTAAAGTATTATGATAGTGCCTGGCACATGGTAGGCCTTGCTTAGTGATAGCTATTTTCATTTCTGCTTTTATTACTAGAACTACTAAAATTAAACATTCTATCTCATTTGTTTAGTCTTGTCCAATTTCTAAAAATCAATCCATAGGAGACCTACAATGCCTAACTAACTAGGAGTAAGGGGAAGATATAATTCATAAATTGCTGAAAATTCTTTTCAAACAGTTGTAGGCAGATAAAATAAGCAGCCTTTCTGTCAATTTCAAACTGGATTCTTGTTCAGTCCATTTTTCCATATTCATCTAGCCTTAGGGATTTCTTTGGTAATCTGGTTTTTATAGATAAGTCATATAATAAAAATCCAATTATAGTTTATGAATTTTATATAGTTAAATTAACCCATTAAATTAAAACACTGTTTATTTGGTCTCTGAATTAACATTTAAA
>NW_012150618.1:3421372-3423675 GCF_000956105.1 Propithecus coquereli | reverse complement strand
CCACTGCACTCCAGCCTGGGTTACAGAGCGAGACCCTGTCTCAAAAAAAAAAAAGAAAAAAGGAAAAGAGAAAGAAATTTATATTATTAAATTTTCTTGTATCATTGTTTTCTATTGTTATTACTAGGTCACAACTGAAAATATAATGTCCATTTATCTTTATGTATATGCTTTATTTAAGTAACAAATGCATTTGTCATTGGAAAATAAATTTAAAATGTTTGTTATTTTACTAAAATAACTTTGGAAACTATGAAGAGTTAAATATTTGTGATCAACATCATATTACAAACTCATCCAGTAATGAAGTATTAATTATGGAAAGTTGTTACATTTACAGTAAAAGTTATTTTCTGCTATGTCATAATCTGTAACGGGAAATGCAATCTCGGGAAAAAAAAAGATGTTTTTAGAAACTACAGTTAGAAATGACCCATGCCTTTGTCATAACTAGTAATTTTATTGTTTTCAGAGGCTAGCTATAATGAAAATATGTTGCATATAGTTATTTGGGGGAATATCTTTAATCTATGAATCTAAATTTGATTGCAAAAAGCTTTTTGGGGGTATAATTAGGATCTGGTTATGCTTTTTTTATTTAATAAATGCAACTTAGGAGACTTTAACATATTTTTTAGTCTTTCATGACATGAAGAGTCATTTCTTTCATAGTAGCATTGAAAGCATATGATTTGAGGAGTCATTTATTAGCTGTGAGCCATAGGAGCTACTGGGAATTTTAATGTATCCTAATGGTGCAGCAGAAACAGATTGATAGATATTCTTAACTATAGATCTATCTTTACCAAGTTTTTATTGAATACCTTTTACATGCAAGGCACTGTGCTAAATTTTTACAGGGTATCAAAATGACACACTCCTTGCATTCAAGATGCTTGCAGTCACTTTAGAGTGGGGCATGAAACAAGTTAGAAATGACTACAGAACAAATGTAGTGTAAGTTCCATAATACACTTAGGCAAAGCTGTAGTGACACAAAGAGGAGAGGAACTATATATGGTTGCAGGAATCAGCAGAAACTTTAGAAAGATGACAATACCTGAGATGGAAAATAAGCAGAATCTTGATAGGTAGAGAAAGGACGGAGGCAGGGGCACCAGTCAGAAAATCACAAGCAAAAGCCTGAAGGTAGGTAAGTGCAGGTTATATTTGGAGAAAATCAAATGGCTCAACTTGTTTCCCACAATGAAATGAAGCAGGGCAGCTTTGGAAGTTAGGGCCAGGAGGGGAGGTTAAATATAATTTATGAAGAGTCTTAAAAACTTGAGTAAGATTATGAGCATGATTAAATAGATAAAGAGGAGCCACTGAGGAATTTTTAAATCAAGGTGACAGAATTAAAAGTATAACTTATAAAATTTACAGTGAGACACTAAAGTTGGGGAGACAAGTTGGGAATTGTCTAAGTAAAATGATGATGAGAGCCTGAAATTAGGGTAATGGAGGTAGATTGGTAACAGAAAGGAAACAAAACATTGTAATAAAATACCAAGGGCATGGCTTCCCGTCAGGTGTACAGGTAAACTGAAAGGGAGGAATCGAAACTGGCTCATCCTCAGTGTTGTTCCCTGCAGGAACAAGGATGTCATAAATAATGCCATTAGAAGAATTTAGTGGTTTGGAGGGAATGGTATGTTTTGATTTTGCATAGTGAGATATAACAGGAAAAAAAGTCCAATAAGCATTTTAGAGAAAAAAGTTTAGGACTTGAGAGATGCTTGGGATTGGCCACAAAAGAAGGTAGCGGAAGATGAGAAATTTAATTTTAAAATATCCCCATCATTGCAGACATAGCTGGATAAAGGGAATATATCTGGTGACAAGTATGAGCCAGATGCCAGTTATACATTTTGATGAAAATGTCTTGGATTGAATGTTGATTACAGTTAAATTGGCATTTAAGAAAAATGGAAGCTAAATTTTTCTTAATTAAAGGCTTTCATATGAGCAGATTTTTAAAAAATAAAAGATCCATCATATAGTAAATTTGAAGGTAGAATCGGAGTACTTCTAAATGCGTTTTTTAAATACTGTATTCTTATAATAAAGTAAGCTAGAGAAAAGAAAATGTTATTAAGAAAATCATAAGGAAGAAAATACATTATTGACTATTCGTTAAGTGGAAGTGGATCATCATAAAGGTCTTCATCCTTGTCATCTTCACATTCAGTAGGCTGTGGAGGAGGCAGAGGAGGCGTTGGTCTTGCTGTCTCAGGAGTGGCAGAAGCAGAAGAAAATCCATGTATAAGTGGACCCATGCAGTTCAAACCCATGTTGTTCAA
>NW_012150618.1:3417521-3419087 GCF_000956105.1 Propithecus coquereli | reverse complement strand
ATTAATTTTAATAGCATTTTATTTATCACATTGTATCCAAAATATCATTTTAGCATATAATTATTATTTCAAAATTATTGAGATATTTTACATTTAATTTTGTGGAGTACTAAAGTCTTCAAATATGGTATGTGTTGTAGTCTTAGAGTACACTGCATTTGTCCACCACACTTTGGACAAGGCACATGTCCAGTGCTCTGCAGCCGCATGTGGCTAGTAGCCCTGTACTGGACAGCACAGCTCCAGATGCCATCCACTTGCTCCCGTACTTCTTGGTAGTGCACTTGCTGGGTGTGAGAGGAGACATAGTTCCAGATCCCCTAGCATATCAGTTGTTTATTCATCTAAGGGTTAGGTATATGTTTGCAGAATTCATCATATTTAATTAAATTGTGAATGACCAGTTAGTGGCATTAATTTATTAGGGGTGTGTAATGTTGATATCTTTTCCAGACTCATGAATATCATGCTTGAGTTTGAATCCTGTCAGTGAGCCAGTGTACAATTTCAGTTCAGTATGCAATCAGCATATTTTTGAGTGTCTATTATATATGTCGAAGTTGGAACAAACATATTTACTCTGTGGATGAAAATATTTCAGTTATTTATTAGACTTCTATTTTTAGGTACTATATTGAGGTTAAAAGGTGCAATCTTGAGAATGGCATTTCTGGATACCACAGGCTGCTTAATGCCACCTGCACATGAACCCTGGAGAGAGCACAACGTTCCTGAAGAAAAAGATGAAAAGGAGAAATTGAAAAAGCGGCGACCTGTCTCAGTATCCCCCTCCTCTTCTCAGGAAATTAGTGAAAACCAGTATGCAGTGATATGTTCTGAAAAGCAAGCAAAAGTAATTTCACTGCCAACCCAGAACTGTGCTTATAAGCAAAACATTACAGAGACCTCATTTGTGCTCCGTGGAGATATTGTAGCATTGAGCAACAGTATCTGCCTTGCCTGTTTCTGTGCCAATGGACACATTATGACATTTAGGTAAGAGGTATTTTTTTAAACACAAATACAGCATTTTTTGTTTCTCAAATTATATTACAGAATTATATTGTTTGAAGGAAATACTTTTTTATTTATAGTCTTATACACTGAGAATTTATTTTCAGTTAATAGTGAATAGGTATATGAGAAATACATTCTTTATCTCCCACTCATGTATACAAACTAAATCATAAGATTTACAAAGTCTCTGCCATTTTAAATTCTATAATAATTTGTTCAAGACTAAGACATACTTTATTATTAACAAATTTTTATTTTTTTCTTAAGTTTGCCAAGTTTAAGGCCTCTGTTGGATGTGTATTACTTGCCCCTTACCAATATGCGGATAGCCAGAACGTTCTGCTTCACCAACAATGGACAAGCATTATATCTTGTTTCACCTACAGAAATCCAGAGACTGACTTATAGTCAAGAGACCTGTGAAAATCTTCAGGTAAATAACAAAAATATTGCTATGATTTCTTCAGACGTGAAATATTCTCTAAGGGCCCTTTTACCACCAGTCCCTTATTCTCACGGAGTGTACAAATGAGCCCACATGGTGAAATC
>NW_012150618.1:3415658-3417471 GCF_000956105.1 Propithecus coquereli | reverse complement strand
ATTAAATATTCTGTAGATTTTTTCTTTTTGCAGATTAACTATTAGACCAAATTTATACAAAAACCAGATATGATATTTTATAACTTGAGCAATCTTGCAACATCTTAAACCATTTCAGATGTAAAAGATAATTCCTTCAGCCGATCACGGAGTTCGAGTGTAACCAGCATTGACAAAGAATCCCGAGAGGCGATCTCTGCTCTTCATTTCTGTGAAACTTTTACTCGAAAGACAGACTTATCCCCTTCCCCTTGTCTGTGGGTTGGAACAACTCTAGGAACAGTGCTTGTCATTGCACTGAACCTTCCCCCAGGGGGAGAACAAAGACTTCTTCAGCCAGTAATTGTGTCTCCAAGTGGTACGTATGTTCTGCTCTGGTGCTGCACTTAGAGTTATATTACAGATGTGATTTAATAGAAGCCTTTGCTTTTCATTCTTCACATGATCTGAGAATTCTAAAATGTAAAGTATATGGCGATAGTGACAGCCATATGCTTTAAATGCATAAGGAATACATAAGACAAGATTTCAGAATATTGTTTATTTATATAACCATTCAGATTTTACAATTTTTGTAACTCTAGGATCATGTGTAAAATAATTACCACATAAAAAATGAAAGAAAATGATTGTTACAATAATGCATTCCTAATACCTCAAAATATTATATTCCACAAGCAAAAGAATGCTACCCACATGTATTAATATTTAGAAGAAAAACAGAAAATTATATTTTTAGACATTCTACATTGGGTTATTTTTGATCTGTAAGTGTGAAATCTGAGATTATTTTTCTTCTTTGAAGTATTAGGATAAGGTGACAATAGCAGATTTTTTAAAAATTTATAGTCTTCGTATATTGAAAATGATATAGGATTTTATCAACTGTTTGTAGAGTCTATCAAATGTTTGTAGAGTCTGTTGGGTCTAGAAATAACAATTCTGCTTTTTGTTACTACTCATTTATGTTCATCTAGATAGAAACAACCATGATTTTGCTCATTAATATAGCTCTTGTTTGCATAATAAACTTTCACAACTCTTAGAATTTATAATTAAAATTTATCATGGTTTTAAGTTTATTTCTGAGCTATCTTCACATTAAATAAGCAGTTTGATTTATTAATTCAGCTCAATAAATACTTGAGTATATGCTGTACACCTAGTTGTTAAGGAAAACATGATACTTGATGATATTCTTAATAATCTCACTTCTTAGTAAGAAACAAATAATGTGTTTAGGAATAAAAAAACTAGAAAGGTGAAAATCAAAATATTAACAGGAATTATCATTGGTTAGTCAGATTTGGGGTAATTTTTTTTTCTCTTTTTACTGATTTCTAGTTTCTAAATTTTCTACAAATAACGTGTGAGTTTATAATAAGGAAAACATTGTTTCCAATAAATAAAAGTAAAGGAGAGGGATTAAATATAGATAATTTACTATTAAGTATTTAATACATTAGCTTGAAATAAAATCAAGTTAGCTATAAGGTTACTTTGATATAAAAATAATTTTCATAGATAGAAAGGAACCTTTTAGTTCCTTCTCAATGGTAGGATATCTGAGATTTGTTTTTAATAAGATGCCTATTTAAAAATATATGAATGACACCTCTATCATGTTATCTGTATTGGAACTGTGAGAAAAGAGTATTTTCAAGCAGATGGGCTTCTGTGCTTAAAAATATGAAATAATCTACTTTGTCCACTATTGTTTTCTCTTTTAAGAGAGTTACCACTATTCTACTGGGAAACATGCTAAAATCCAGTCACCAATAGGACAAACATACATTTAAATGTTATTTTGGGC
>NW_012150618.1:3407404-3411447 GCF_000956105.1 Propithecus coquereli | reverse complement strand
GACTGGAGAAACTCGTAACTCATGAGTATATTAGTTTCCTGGGCTGCTATAACAAGTTACTACAACTTGGTAGCCAAAAACAATAGAAATTTATTTGTTCACACTACTGGAAGCCAGAGTCCAAAACTCAATGTTTCTCTGAGCCAAAATCAAGGTGCTGGCAGGGTCTTGCTCCCTCTGGAGCTCTCAAAGAGAATCATTCCTTGCCTCTTCCAGCTTCTGGCAGCTGCCGGCATTCCTTGACTTTTGGCCATACCAATCCAATCTCTGCCTTTGAGGCCGCATTGCCTCTTTCTCCTCTGAGTGTGTCAAATCTTCCTCTGCCTTTCACTCTAAAAAAGACACTTGTATTACAACCCAACGAGATAATCCAGAAGAATTTTCCCAGGGCAAGATACTTAACCACATCTACACTGACCCTGTTGCTTTACAAGGTAACATTCGTAAGTTCATCTAGAGATAAGAAACTAGAATTTGAAATGAAAAATACGCCGAATGGCATTAGCAGATAATTAGACATTGCAGAAGAAAAGATTAGTGAACTTGAAAGCATAGCAACAGAAAATAACTGACTGTTTAAACTTGGAAAATTTATAGCACTAAAATGCTTATATTAGAAAAGAAGGAGTTCTCAAAGCAATGAGCTCAGCTTACACCTTAAGAAACTGAAAAACAAGAGCAAATTAAATCCAAAGTAAGCAAAAGGAAGAAAATAAATATCCAAGTGGAAATCAATGAAACAGAAAACAGGGAAACAGTAGAAAAACAATGAAACCAAAAACTAGTTACTTGAGAAGATCAATAAAATTGATCTCAAGCCATATGAAGAGAGAAGTTACAAATTACCAATATCAAGAATGAGTGAAATATCATTACTGTATGTTCTACAGATATGAAATGGATAATAAGAGAATATTATGACACCTTTATGCCAATAAATTCAAAAACTTAGATGAGATGAACAAAGTCCTTGAAAGACACAAATTACCAAGCTTACTCAAGAAAAAAATAGATAACCTGAGTAGTCCTATATCTATTAAAGAAATTGAAATTGAGATTAGAAACCTTGGATTAAGAACATTCCAGACCTGGATGGCTTCTCTGTTAAACTCATCAACATTTCAGGAAGAAATAATACCAGTTCTACACAAACTTTTACAAAAATTGAAACAAGGGAGTGCTTTTCAACTTAGTCTGTGAAGCAAGCATTAATCTGATACCAAAACTAGACAAAGTCGTTATAAGAAAAGAAAATTGATTGGCACAGTAATTCATGCCTGCAGTCCCAGCACTTTGGGAGGCCAAAGTTGGTGGATCACTCGAGGCCAGAGGTTCAAGACCAGCCTGCGCAACATAGCAAGACCTCATCTCTATAAAAGATTTAAAAATTAGCCAGGAGTGGTGGTACATGCTTATAGTCTCAGCTACTCGGGAGACTGAGGCAGGAGGATCACTTGAGCCCCAGGAGTTTGAGATTGCTATGAGCTATGATGATGCCACTGCATTCCAGCCCAGGCAACAGAACAAAAAAAAGAGAGAGAGAAAAGAAAGCTACATATAGACCAATATCCCTCACAAATATAAATGCAAAAATTCTAAACAAAATTTTAGCAAATGGAATTCAATAATATAGCAAAAGGATAATACATTATGACCAAGTGAGATTTATTCCAGGAAAGCAAGGTTGACTTAACACTTAAAATTCAATCAGTGTAATTTATCATATTAAAAAAAAAGCTAAAAAATGAAAAACAATTGCTTCATCTCTAATTATGTGATAGAAGATTTTTCTGTTTTTATGCATGTACCATTAATGCCTACTCCTGGCACTTTATATATGTTCATTATCTTTAATCCTAGTAATGTTCCTAAGAGGCAGGTATCACTATCCCATTTTTAAATTTGAAGAAACCATTTCCTGACCAATTAATTTGCCTAAGATTCCTCTCCTGGTAAAAGGCAGAAGTGAGTAGCAAACCCAGGTCCATCTGGTTCCAGAGTTTATACTCATTCTGTATACTACATGGAATACAGTGACTCTTTATAAAGATAATCTCCAGTTTTTTATATTTCTTACTTTACCTTTGTAAAGTGTAAGCTCCTTAAACACCAAATAAATTAAGAAATAAAAACCATAATTCTAAGGTGAGGTAAATTTTTAAAAGAACATGTCTTTAAACGATCACTATTTATATGTCACATTATTATTTTGATTTAGCATAAAAGATACTCAAATAGCTGTGTTGCCATTGTGGTTGTCGTTATTATTATATCAATGTAATAGATACAGTTTAGATTACAGTGAAATACAGTATTAAAAAGATTAGAATTAATCTTTTAATTAATCTGCTTAAAATTTCCTTTGTTATAGAGTCTAATATAAATATCAATGTAAAAATAGGTATCCATATATTCTATAGTGGGTTTTAACAAATTTGACTTATTAAATTTAGGAAGTTTTTCATTCTAGGTTTACTCCATTTTATAGAAATCCGGAGGAAATAAAATAAAAATGTAAGGGCTTCAAACTACTTCATTGTTGTAAATAAAACTGTGTTGCGTGGTGTTAATAATTATCTCCTCCCATTTACAATCTGGTTAGAGAGACAGCATTAATATGGATATGTCTAAAGGTAAAACCTCTGGACTTCCTTTATCAGCTTTCTTAGCCCAGCCCTAAGGAAGAAACCCTGAAAAATACATACTTGCTCTCCCAACTGTTTAATATAATAATGTAATGCCAAAGTACAGCAGAACTCCTACCTGGAGCCAGTAGTGTACTTGCTCTTGTATCATAACTATTTCTCTTTAATGGGCAGAAGTGCAATCCCAAAGCCTCAGTGTATTTTTAATTCACTTTTATAGCTTCCCAAAGCTGCCTTGTAAATAGTGTTACCATCCCTGTCTTATACAAACTATTCCTTCTTCTTTATGTATTAACAATAAAAGCAATAACACGTCAGCAATCTTACCTCTCTCCTGACTGACTTTTACCATTTCTGCATTTCAAAGAATATTGATGGTGATGTCAGAAAACTCTGACAGTATAGAAGGAAACCTTTTCATCTTCCTGCAAGATGCCTGAAATTCCAAGTGTATGTTGGCATAATTCTCTTCCTGGCATATGTTTATGAAAAAAGAAGTTAATATGTCTAAATTACTAATTTTATGACTCAGCTAAAGGTTTTAATTCCAGAACTGTATATCATCATTATCACACTGGACTTCTAAACTTGCTAGTAGGAAAATTTTCTTCTTTCTAAGACCTAGTTGTTAATCCAATTATCACTTCTTAATAAGTTATGTGAAAATTTTGTCTTGAAGAATAGAATCTCCTTACAGTCTAAGCAGAAATATCATCTTTACTTACAATGCAAAGAAAGTAACCCAGCAAAAGGAGCAAGTAGCCAGTTAGTCTCAATGAATTTAGTCTTAGAAACTCACTGTTTGAATAAGTTACCATAATAGGTACTGTATCTGATCATTTGAAATGGGCTCAATAATTATTTGTGAATCTCAACAGGTAATGTTCTAAGCTTAAGTTAAAGAGTTTACAATGATGGTTTTGTGAATTATAGTTTGGTTTCCCTGAAACTTTAACAATTACAATTTGTTTTGATTTTAAAGGAAATGTTGGGTGAACTCTTCACTCCTGTAGAAACACCTGAAGCACCAAACAGGGGATTCTTTAAAGGCTTATTTGGAGGTGGGGCACAATCTCTTGATAGAGAAGAACTATGTAAGTTGATTTATTTAATTTGGATAATATATCTGTAAAACAGAAACATTCAAACCATATAAATTTTTCTTGCATGTGTAAATTATGTTCACTTTTTCCTCTTTGTTATAATAATATATTCATGTTTTAACAAAATACATAAAATTATTTTTGATCTTTCTATCCCAAGTCAGGGAAATATTTTACTCAGGAAACCAAAATAAGAATAGCTTTAGGTAGCTAAAGAGTAATATTCACAATTTTAAATGTATAATTTAGAAAGTACTTTATTTTCATTATATGGGTTGTTCATTATTATTTTAAT
>NW_012150618.1:3365792-3407354 GCF_000956105.1 Propithecus coquereli | reverse complement strand
TATAATTTAGAAAGTACTTCCTTTATTTTCATTATATGGGATGTTCATTATTATTTTAATGCAATGATTGCTTGTAATTGATATACTTAACGTTGAAAAATCTTTTACTTAAACATTTACTCTATCTTAGAAAACCTCCAAAATTATTCTCATACCAAAAGTGTATTTAAAAATAGCAAAATCTGATTCATTTACTACCTTCCACATAATTGACACAAATTAGCAAAACTATTGAATGAACTAATGAATCACTGAATGCTTGACCTTTTTTTTTCAAATATATGCTTTTATCTCTCCTTGAATTTTTTCTTTTTTTGCTAAAATATTGTATAATTTTTGTTTTATGTTTGACTAAGTAGAAAAACTGTAACATTTAATATCAGTTGCATGCAGTGCAATGCAATTTCATTCTAAAAACTTACCCTAATGATTTTTTTCATAGTTTTAATTCAATTAAAAAAAAAATGAAGACTATTCTTCAAGTCACTAAGGACTGATAATTTGGAAAAACATACTTACTGAGGAAAATTTATAAAGTTATATAAAACTCAAAAAACATATTTTTTGAAAATCTTAAAAATACCCACGAACTAATAATCTAGTAAGGAGTTTTCAGGATGGACAGTGGGAACATGGGGAAGGAGGGGAGCCCAGAGTGGTGAGCATGGCAACTTGGGTGGGGACCCTGAAATAGCTCCTCCTCTTTGCAGGGACTCCTAAGGGCTATAGCTTAAGCATAAGAATTGATACATAATACCGATTCAGAAAGTTAAGAAGCCTAATGAATTCCAAGAATATATTTTTTTAAATTCTCAATTAGATATGTCATATGAAAATACAGTACACCAAAGACAAAGAAAAAATCTTTAAGGTGGCTTGAGAAAAATGATAAATATCTTTTAACAAGCTATAGACTGATACCTAACAGCCAAAGATGGAAGGATGATCTATATATTGACAGAAGATGAAATTTAATCTACAGTTCTATACACAAAAAACAAAACTTTTAGGCCATGGCTTTTCAGATGTGACACCTAAATCAGAAGCAACCAAAGGAAAGAAAAAAGATAAATTGGAATTCATCAAAATTGTAAAGTTTTTCCTTCAAAGAACACTATCAAGAAAGTAAAAGGTGATCCAAAGGATGGAATAAAATATTTGCAAATGATACATCTGATATCTGATAAGGTCTAGTATCCAAAATATATAAAGAACCCTTTCAACTCAATAATAAAAAGACAAATAGCTCGGTTTTTAAATGGGCAAAAGGTTTGAATATGTATTTCTCCAAAGAAAATATATACAAATGACCAATAAACACATGTAAAGATGGTCAACATCATTTGTCCTAGGGGAATGCAGATCAAAACCACGATATGATACCACTTCACACATACTAGGATGCCTGTAAAACTGTGGTCCCCAAACCCTGGGCTGCAGCCTGGTACCAGTCGTGACCTGTTAGGAAATGGGCCACACATCACCACCTGAGCTCTGCAACCACACCCCACAACACCCACAACACCCCACCACCTCACCCCCGGTCTGTGAAAAAAAATGGCTTCCATGAAACTGATCCCTGGTGCCAAAAAGGTTGGGGATTGCTGCTGTAAAACATGCACAATAACAAAGATTGGCAAGGATGTGGAAAAATTGGAACCCTCATACACCAAATATAAAATGGGGCAACCTCTTTGGAAAACTGTCTGACAGTGCCTTAAAAAGTTACACAGAGTTACCATTTGACACAGTAATTCCTCTCCCAGGCGTATACCCAAGAAAATTGAAAACATATGTTCACACAAAAACTTATACAGATATTCAATAGTAGCATTATTCATAAAAGCTAAAAAATGGAAACAACCCAAATGTCTATCAACTGATGAATGAGTAGGCAAAATGTAATTTATCCATAAAACGATATATTATTTCGCCATAAAAAGGAATAAAGTACTGATGCATGCTACAATATTGATAAACCTTGACAACATATTCTCAATGGAAGAAGCCAGCTATGAAAGGCCACATATTGTACGAATTCATTTAATTGAAATGTTCAGAATAGACAAATGTATAGAGACAGAGATTAGTGATTGCCAAGGACTGGGAAGAGTGGGAATGTAAAGTGTTAACAGGCATCAGAGGTTTCTTTTGCAGTGATGAAATGTTTTGGAATCAAATAGTAGTGATGGTGATTCACAGCCTTGTGAATAAAGTAAAAATTGCCGAATTGTTCACGTTAAAGGCGTGAATTTTATGGTATATAAGTTGTGTTTTTTGTGTGTGTAGTAACAGACCAATTTTAATGCTAGCACCTGAAGCTGTACAAGGGTATGCTTTATAACCTTCGTGGGACCCTCGTACATATTCAATAAAGTGACAAACGTGCAATACCACTAAGTGTGTCAAAATCAGGAACATACTTTTGAATTGTTTAAAACACAGTCCACAGAATGAAAAACAAAATCAGAATCCATCCATAGTTGTACTAATGGTCAATTAAAAGTTTTCAATTAATATTTGATATAACAGTCAATATCTAGTAAGGGATATTAAAAGTGATTTCAGAGTCCATCCTGTTGTACTCTGTTGGGAAGGTTTTTCAGTAGAAATATGATTGGCCAAAGGTTAAAAAAGAAGAAAGAAAGAAATGTATGCTGAGGGAAGAGGATCAGCCTTTAAAGAATTTAAGACTTTTGCGGTGATCTACGTGTTGGGTAGTCAGAGTCTATATAAGAAAGGGAAAGGAACCAATGAATTCCTAAGGTCTTTTGAAGGAAAACTGGATCTGTTTGGTAAGTGACAAGTAAGAGAAAGTGAGGAATAAACTAAATCCAATTTGTATATTTAAATTTAATCTATACACTCGAAGCTACATATCTTTAAGTTAATGTATCTTTAGTTTTTTGTACACATTGGAGCAATTTTTACCATTATGTAAATTGGTATCAGTATATTCATTATTCATTTCAACAATTACCAACCCCTTTTTTGCACAAGTCTTGCTGTTACAAACTAGTATAGAGTAGAATATTTATTGATGTACATTGCATTTTTATATGTTCAAAAAAGCATCTAAAAATTATTAAAACCATAATAAAAGAACATATTAATATGTGAAATACGTAATATTTCAATTATATAGTTACTCAATTTAAAAATTATATTTTAATGCCATTCATGTAGTGGGATTTTATATGAAATTTTCATTTTTTGAGTCACTCTCATTTATCCAATCCATTCAGTTGGAGAATCGTCCTCGGGAAAGGCCTCAAGGAGTCTCGCACAGCACATCCCTGGCCCTGGTGGTATTGAGGGTGTGAAAGGGGCGGCGTCTGGAGTCGTCGGGGAATTAGCACGAGCTAGGCTGGCACTAGATGAAAGAGGGCAGAAACTGGGCGACCTGGAAGAAAGAACTGCAGCTATGTTATCAAGTGCAGATTCATTTTCTAAACATGCTCATGAGGTATGTCTATCAAACAGCTATCTAAACAAGAAACCCTAAGTAAAGCAAGTATGAGAGTCATTGTATATTTATAACTATTGTATTTTTACACACATGAATTTTCATATATCCTTTGTACAGTTGCAAATTCCTGAGTTTTGCCACCAGAGGGAACCATTACAGGAATGTGTCTCAATAGCCTCTTATCTCTTATGGGAGATTATAAATTTTGAAGGAACCTGCTCACTTTCAGGCTCTTTGTAAACAAAGCCAGATTTGTAACTATTTCTTAAGGAATGTAATAACAATGCTGATTTTCCTTAATGCCTCTGAGTCTATTACACTTTGTCCTAGAGAAGGAAATAATTTGCCTCCTTGATTCTTCCAGGTAGATCTAAATAACTAAAATTAACAAACAGTTTTATTTAAATAAACAGTGCTAAGCCTGTTTTGTAGAACAATTCGTATGGATTAGCAGCGAGATGCATTTTGCAATTAGTTCATCTTGATGGACCTGGGAGGTCATGATGGAGCTCAGAAATAGATGCTATAAAGTAGGGATCCCTAACTGGCCCTCTTAAAAATATGTTTTGTTGACCAGCATAGGCTCTTACAAAGCTGAATTTGAAAGCCTTTAGGTAAAACACACGTTTTTCATTTTGACACACATGTCTTCTACTTCTTGATGCTTTGCACGGGTTACTTCACACATTTCGTTCCTAGCCTAGCCCTTAAAGACATTTTGGGTTTGTTTTCTGAAAAAACCATATCAACATTGCCTTTACACTTGAGCACCCAATCTGTAGTGATAGCTCTCTTAACTTTTTCATTCAAAAGTCATCTCTCCCTTGCTCAAGAATTCTGAAACCTAAAATGTATGAAAGAGGTAACTTGACCTGAGAAATACTTGCCCAGGGCTTCAGAGAGATTCAGAGATCCTTTGCGAGCACTTGTACTGTCCCCACAGGCACCTCAGATACAGGCTAGTGGCCTTCAGTCTAGGTCAGGATTTTTGTTGTCACACCTTTGCACCCGATTGTGTGATCTCTAAGGCATATAGCGCTTTAGTCAATTTCATATTATATCTACACTCTAAATATTTAGCAAAGAGCTCAGTCTCAAACTTACAGTTTTCCTTTCTACCAGTGTTCTTGAGCCATATTTGAGAATCAAAGGAGGACAGTATATCGAGGAGGTTACAATCATGGGTTCTTTTTTGTTGTTATTGTTGTTGTTGTTGTGAGCCAATCATGGGTTCTTGAATCAGACTGCCTGGGCTCAAATTCCAGTTTCACCATTGTGTTATGTTGGATAACTCTAGAAGCCTCAGTTTCTTCATTTGTAAAATGAGGAGAAAAACAATGCTTAACCCAGGAATTGTCGTAAGGATCAAATGAAATCAAGCAGGGAAAGTGTGCCATGTAGTGCCTGGCTTAGAGTAGATGTTCAGTAAATTTGAGATGGCAGTAGCAGAGGGTTTTCAACCTTTCACACACCAGTCCGTTAAGCATTATTTTTAGTTCATATTAGAAAACTGAAAATTACCTTTATGTTATTAGCTTAGATCACCAACTTGTGTCACACTGCTACAAAATTTGAGGAAATTCTAGGTTAGTTCTTAATGGTTATGGTCTTTTTTCCTCTAAATAGAACTCTTCATATTGCTTTCAATAAATTTATTTGAAGTAAGCAATATATTAATGCTACAGAATGTTTCAGAATGATGGAATGTTTTGAAAAACATATAGAAACCAGTTATAACTTATAAATATTGTTCTGGCATTTTAAAAACATGGTTTTCTTGGTTTTTTCCCTTTAGATGATGCTGAAATACAAAGATAAGAAGTGGTACCAGTTCTGACAACTAGAATCCATTAAGTTCAACTTCAGCCAGAAGGAAAAATGTTTTCCTTTTTTATTACATTGATTTATTTAGGAAAGTTAACATTAAAGGGATGTTCATCGCTGAATACTGTTCTTTCCTAGCACAATCATGCACTGTTTTACCTCAGTCATGTGGCTTTAACTGAGGAGTGTTCACACACTCAAACTGGAGTAGATGGTGTGTGCCAGCTGTGAGTTGACAGTCTGGGAACCAAGCAGTCACACGTGACAGATGAAGAAACAAAGGGGGCTGTTGAAGAGATATGGCAGGGACTAACCCTGGATCGTTCCTGTGTTAAACCTTCATATGCCAAAAGATTGTGTGCCGTTGTATCTGCCGTCAGTGTTTGACCTGTTTAGGGGAGAGGCAATGAGTCAGAAGTCCTGAAGCTGAAATAGTTATATTTATGTCATTGGACTGGATCATAAACAGCTGTCTTGGACTTTCCCTCTCTTAAACTGACTGGTCGTCAGCATCATTAGTGAAAACAGAAACAAACTGTTTGTTACCATATCTTTAGACAGATAAGCTGAATGGTGGGCTTTAAATAAAAAAAAAAAACATACACATAGTTGACTTGTGTATGGGCTACTCTTGGATTCTTGTTATTATATACTTGTGTTTAGTTCATATTTTGTCAAAAGCAAAACAAGACAATACATCACTTTTCATTGAAAAGAAAAGTGTAGAGCATGACTGAATTGCTCATCATTCTGGGAGTTTCCATGTAGTGGCTATGCAGTGTGGAAAGTGAGAAAAACCTCCATTGTGGTGAGGAGAATACTTCAATGTTCCTTGTCCTTGTTCTCATTAATTCAGCTAAAGGTGGATTTGACCAAAATAGTTACTGGTTAAATTTGTAGAAATGTTAAAATTGGCTAAGTTTTTAATTTTGCTTGAATTTTTATAAAATGTTTAACCAAATGTACCTTTGCATTATTTAATTAAAATTGCAAAAAAAAACTTTCAGTATTTCAGTAAAATGCTCAGCTCCCTTTTTAAAATGCCCTTTATTTGCTAACAGTTCCAATACACTCAGGTGATGAGTCAATTAAATCTTAGTGCACATGCTATCGCATGGAAAATTACAAGCATCTGTTGTCAATAATTATCTATGTAAGAGTCTAGTCTGATGACCTACAAAATATTTTCTGTATAAATATACTATAAATCTGTACATATCCTTTCAAGGTTTTAAAAAGCCAAAAAGAAAGGAAAATACATACACTTTGATAACTAAATTATTTCTGTATTGGAGTATAATGCAAATTGAGACTAGCAATGGACTATGAATGATTGGTTCATAGAATAGCATTACAGACAGGAAAGAAACCACTGGGTAGATGTGGAAATAAGCAGTCTCATAATGTGGCTAATCTGAGATTATCATTGATTGTTGTTAAAGCAACGAAGTAGGAACAAAGTGGAAGCATTAAAATTAATGTTAATGAAATTTAAATATTGTCTTCTATAAAAAATTGTTTTAAATCATTTACTTTTTTCATTAAGAGATAATCAGAGCACAAATTGATAGCAAACATGATGGTTGTTTTTCCCTTCCGTATGATCATTAAAGGTATATGTAGGACATCTTAACTTTTTCATGCAGTCCGTTATGCATTTTTTCCTCCTTACTCTTCATTAATAAAGCTTTTATGTTTACATTTTATATGTGCACTACTGGATACAAAAGTTTACATCAAAGTTTACTTTAAATATCATTTGAGTAGGGACTAAATATGTGTGATGGAGATAATTGATCAAACCAAAAGAAATATTTTAAAAATACAATCATTTTCAAGAGTTTTTGAATTTATAGAAAGTATTGATGATAACATATTTCTGTTTAGTTAATGTCAGCTGTATGATGAGCATTCAACAGTTTACTAATTGCTTAATTTGTATTATCTATTATCCAGTAAACCTGTTATTCCATATGTCACAGGAAGAAGTATTAGGTCCTTTTTAAAAGGTCAGTTTTGTGAATGTCATCAATAAAATCAACAGTTATGGATTTGAAGAAGTTGAGAAGCATTGAGTAAATTAATATACTGATTGATTCCCTATGGATGTGGAAGGTCATATTAGCCACAGTTATTTAATTTGTGTTATTTTGTGTTATTTGTATATTCATTTTTTACTGTCATTTTTCCTGTTGTATATAAAATGAACCACTCTTGTAATTATTTTCAAATAGAGAAAGAGCTACATTGACCTGAGATGGATTTTCAGGATTTTATAAGAAAATCTCAAATTGATGTTTTGAGTTATTTAATTTTTAAATTGATCTATAAATTATGCACAACAAACTAGGAACTCAGTTAGGATTAAAAAGCTTAAAGTAGTTTGAGTATAGGAAATAAGCTTCTTAGAGTTATACTTGATTCAGTCTGTAGATAAGAGACAGTCTGCAGTAATAACTAACCCAGGGAATTTATTGTAATTTGAGATAACATCTCTATTTTTTTTTTCTTTTTAAATGCAGAAAGTAATAGTCACCAGCAAGCCACGATTTCAGGAAAACTAACCAAAAAAAAAAAAAAAAAGGTTAAAATAGAAAATATCAGAAAAACGAAAGATTTTCATGTGCTCTCTCCATATCCTCAACATTGTTTTATTCCATTTGTCCTTGACTCTAAAATCATTGAAGTATTCATTGATTAGCAATTTGTCAGTAGGAAGTAGTTTTTCTGTATGTACCATATATCCAGTTCATTTCACTTTTCAAACTAAAATCCATATATATTTGCTTAAAGTTATTTGAAATCTTACATTCTGACAGATTCAGTATATTACGTCCATTTGAAGTTTTGCATCATCTTAACAATTTTCATTTGCATTTCAATTGTACAAAGTGTTTCCAAAAAATTGTTATGGATTCAACTGAGCTATTACTAACTTCTTAATTTGATTTTTTATGGATGTGAAAAATGCTGCTACTTGTCTGTAAGTATATTACAATTTAATTAAGTGCAGTAGTTTAAAGTAAAGAAAGAAGAATTTTTTTGCTTAGAACTTCTTAATTGTAGGTTCCTCTGAAATTAATTTATGTGGATATGTGAGTGTTTTAAACAAGTCTGAAAGTGTTACATACTTTTAGGTTACAGGGGTGCTTGGGAGACAGCCGAGGAAAGGAAGAATATGTGGAAGATACCATGGAGTTCAAAGTTTTACCCTGGGTTCTATATTCCATATATCTTTTGCTTAAGGCATTTCTCATGTGACATTAGAAAAGCTATATCCAAAGGTAAATTTTTTGTGGCAAAGATTTATTTTACATTTTAACTGTTGGGACTTTATTTGTTTCTGCAAAATAAAGAGCACTGAACTTTAAACTTGAATTTTTTCTGCACTTTTTTAGGTAATGAAAACTTTTTATTATCATTTAATCCACATTTCTCAGTTTAAATCAAGTGATACATATGTATAAAACATGCCAAAATCATGAATATGCTGCTACCTGCACCTTAAACAAACTGATCAGTTTTAAAACCTTCAATAGGGTTTTATATAGTTTTCAAAGATTTAAAAAATAGTAAAATAATTTGCTGTATGTTTCAGTGTTCTTGGTCTTAATTATTGCAACACTTTCAGATTTGTTTTAAGATCATACAGTAACATGTTATATTTATACATACTGCTAGAGAATATACTTTTAGTTTTAAAATGAAATTTTTATAAATGTACTCTTTAATTTTAAAAATGGTGAACTCGTTAAGTTTAAGTCAAAGTACTTAAAAAGTATGTATATTATCCATACAAAAAGTTATGTTTTACGCTTATAATAAGAAATATTGGTATCTCATATCGAGATACAGTTAATTTTAAAAAATCATACATCATTTAAAAATCTTCACACATGACAGGAAAGATGCCATTACTATGGTTAAAAAAAAACCCTCTATTGAGCATTTTCAAATATTAATTTTATTTTGGGGGAAAATGCCCACAACCATAATTGCAAGATCTTTCTCAATAGCTACAGCTTGCTGTTGGATGCCTACCTTAACTATTGTTTTAAAATATAGATATATATATATATATTTAAAATAGTTTTCCAGGTATTTTCTTCTACCTTTTTTAAAAATAAATTTCCAAAAATGAAAACAGAGTTTATGTATTTTTGTCAATGAAGGTTTTTATTTTGTAGTTTATAGAATTTGTTCCTTATTAGTTTGATACTTAATATTCTTAGAATTTTTAATCTGTATTTACTTTGAAAAAAAAAACACTCCTATATCTTAAATGTCCTTTTTTTTCTTTTCCCTTTTAGGGTGTTTGTTCTTTTGGATTGAAATTTATGCCCACAGATTTTTTTTTCATTTGAAAATGAATGTGAAGATACTGTTTACAGCTTTTGTTAATTGCACTTTTCATCACTCTGATCAATCTCTTGTAAAGTGCTATGGGGATTATTTTTCCTGTGAATACTAATGATCTTACTACTGCCTCAGAAGTTTTAATAAAGGTCTGTGGACAGAAAACAGTTGTTGCAACAACAACAAACAAAAACAACACATAAAGGGGAAATCTTTAGCTTACCTTTCTCAGCTGAATTAAATGATTTTAATAACTTCCCAGTTACCAAGGTTATAACATTGCTTTCTTCAGTTATTAACACACTCTTAAATTGTTAGGCACAATTCATTTACAAATTGAGTACAGTAGTCTGGGGCTACTTGTAAGTGCTCTCTTTATTTTATTCTTTACATCAGAAAAATCATGAATGTCAGTTTTGCCAGTATTTTACAATGAGGCTCATAGTTTAAATTAAAATTTCATAGTGTATGAGATGTAAATAAATGAGTATTAACTTATTGTAGGTTGTTTTGACTCAGGCATTTAAAATGGATATAGGTTAATGGCAATGGAATCCTATTTATTTTGTAGTTTGGGTTTTTTTATACTTTTGGTATTTGTTTTGTGTTGCCTTCAATTTCTGTTTACTTCAACTGAAGACAATGTATAGAGTTGAAAAACAGACTCAACATATCAATGGAAAGCAATGCAGAGAGGGTAAATCATGTTTTAATTTAAATTTTTTTTTTTGTAAATAAACAGTACCGTGGTATTTCAGGTGTGACCTCTGCTCAACATGATAGTTAGAACCAGAAAAACATTTTGCTTTCTAGTTATACTGTTGGTTCATTGGAAATGCATTACCAAAAGACAATAGGAAAAAAGAGCAAGATTAAGTTTTTCTAACATTGTCCACTTCAGGGGCAAGCATGCGTGGTGTAGAGCTCTAGCTTGTGTATACCTTAAACTGTACATGCAGGTGTTTTTCAGTTGCTGCACTTTTTTTAAAAAAAATCTTGCTCAGTCCCAGTAACTATCTCACAGGTAATTACTGGAATATGCATTTTGAAATACAGTTTTAAAAAAAAAAATCTGTGTATTGTTTCATCTTAAAAAAAGCACTACTGCAAACACGAAAAATGTGTTAAACTTTGTAGTTATTTTGCATTCCTGTACTTTACAAACTGTCATCACAGCAAAAGGTTTAAAATTAGGTAATGAAATATTTTTGTAAATAAATACCATTAAGCTGGTATTTTAAAAAATGTATTATAAATTAATGTTTCTGGAAAATGTTCATATATATGTATATGAATGTCTCTTTATGCTGAAGGGCTCTGATTGGGCAAAATAAAATACTCTCTCCTGAAACTAAACCAGCCCTTTTTTCTGAAAAATTTGTTTCAGTGTTTTTCTGAATTGTGGAACTAACCCAGTAGTTTAAGAAAATAATTGATAAAATGGATTTCCATATTTATAAAGAGAAGGTCAAGTTAATCTGGTAATTCAAGTAAAAACTATATTTTTCTTAACTATCTGGAATTTTGGGTGAAATTCACCACCCCTGTGTTGGGTGGGTGGAGTGTAAAGGAGATGGGGTTGGAATCAAGGAATAGAAACTAGATTCGGAAATCGCCTGGGGAACTTGTTCAAATACAGACTCTCGTTCAGTGCCTATGAGGGGGGGGCCTGATTTTGCATCTCGAACAAGCTCCAAGCTAATGTATAGATTCTGCTGATCTTGGAACATAGTTTGAGTAGCAAGGCTGCAGATAATTTTCATAATTAGCATTTTGCTAGTTCATATTGTCAGTGTCAGTGTCCAACTACTTGTACCAAAAATGAACATTGCATTAATGAATCTAGACTAATGTAACTCAAAGAAGATCAAACAGTACTTATTTATCATTGTTCCCATTTTATTTTATTTTTTTTTATTTTATTTTTTTTTTTTTTGAGACAGAGTCTCACTGTGTTGCCCGGGCTAGAGTGCCGTGGCGTCAGCCTAGCTCACAGCAACCTCACACTCCTGGGCTCAAGCGATCCTTCTGCCTCAGCCTCCCAAGTAGCTTGGACTACAGGCATGTGCCACTATGCCCGGCTAATTTTTTCTATATATTTTTAGTTGTCTGATTAATTTCTTTGTATTTTTAGTAGAGATGGGGTCTCGCTCTTGCTCAGGCTGGTTTCGAACTCCTGAGCTCAAACAATCCACCCGCCTCTGCCTCCCAGAGTGCTAGGATTACAGGTGTGAGCCACCACCCCATTGCATTTTAAAATAAAGAATTCGGTAGTTCTCTTAGTACATTGAAGGCTTAGTTGAAGTATATACTTATTATGGTACATTTTTGTTCCACATGGTGGCAGTCGTGTCTCACCTTACTGTATAAGCCTTTAACAAGAAGTGTTTATAGTAGAATTTTACAAGGGAAAAACTGCAGGCTTTGCAAAGGTTAATTTTCATGATAGGTTCTTTTTATATAGAAAGTTATTGAACATTCTTGGATACGGAAGAGACAATATCTTAAGTAATTTATATATACAAAAATAAGGCCCCACAACTTTCCAAAATACTCCGAAAGGGACAAACCCTCCTTGTGAGCTCCCTCCCTTTCTAGCCTCATCCTCACCCTTCACACCCTCTGACATTTGAACCCTTGGGCCGGAGAGTAAGACCCACATAAGACCCATCCTTTTTTGTATCTGTTGGGACTGTCACAAATGTATTTATAAATGCTATGCCATGATGTATACATGCAAATGTAGAAGTCTAGACTACCTAAATGCTACTTTGGATTTTTAGTGCATTTTGCATTAACTCCTCTTATAAATTTATATTCTCTTTTTTGTTTAATGCATATTTTTGAACTAGTCAGACGGCATGAGAAAGCCAGGACTTCTCTTTGTAAATTTGTACCTAAAACCCACTCATCAATATGTGGTGTCTTTCTCCTAACAAAAACTTCTCTTGATAAATAGAGCAATGAATCCATTCTATGAAGATTATCTAGATTATTATAGATTATAAAAATCTATTAAATAACCTTAATAATGGTTAGTCTATTGGAAACTTTACTTTTTTCCTGATGACCAAAATTCAGCGTGTGATTGTTGGTTAAGCATTAGTGAAGTCAATTTGTCTAGTATTTCATTTAAGTGCATTTATGCGGAGCTCATTTCAAATACCAAACAAAGCAACCTGAGTATGAAGATCAGAATTCTGTCCCTGAGTTTACCAGCAATACCAATGACCTTTTTCCAAGTCACTCAACCTCTATTTGCCTGAGTGTCATTATTTATAAATATTGGCCTTACCTATCTCATTCATGCAATAGTTGTAGGGATATAACAGCCTCTGAAAAATCATTAGCAATACAGAATTAGCATACAAACACAAAGCTTTATGATCTTAAAAATATTAGTCCCCGGAAGCTTTGCGAATCACAAATATATCTGAAGAGGAAAGAACAAATAGCAAGTCTTGCATCAGGATCAGCAAATCAATATTTTTACTGCTATAATTAGGATAAAAACCACTGATATATTTAATAAAATAAATAATGAACATCAATGAATTAAAACGTGTTTCAATTTAATAAGCACCTTTGGTTTCAATTTGATTTCATTTTCGTTGGGTGTTACTCCAGGGAATCAACCCAGGCTGCATTTATAGCATACAAGATCTTATTAAAATTAATATGTGAGTGCCTTTCAAAATAAAACTGTAAGCAAATCCCAGTACCTGGAAATTTGGGGTTTTTAAAATAAGTGCATTCAAATTAATAGATGTTAATTTTTTCCTCTCTGGAATAGAGAGTAAATATTCTTTGGTGTTTAGTCATAGCATAGTTAACATTTTTCACAGATCCTTTATAAAATATCTCTATAAATATAAAAATTGTCTGGACCCAGAATGTTGCCCTCCTGTTCTTTTACAGAGCAGATTACCTCCCAAAGACTTTGTTTTTATGTACTGAATAAAAGAGAGTCTTTGGAGTCAGGCTACAATCCACATCCTTTTTGGCTGCTTTCTAACAGTGTAGCCTTATGTTACTTAATCTTTTTTAAACACTTTCTCCCCTCAAAGATTGAATAATAAAAAAACTGTACCAACTTCATGAGATTGTTTGAAGGACTCAATGTAAGAATGTGTCCCGTAGCTCAGCAGAGTGGCCTCCCCTCCGAGGGAACCCCGCGCGCTCAATCCGAGGCCACATAGTGCAGGAACTGAGCGTGGCCTCTGCAGCGAGACTGCGTCCATCCCTGCTCCGTGATATGCACGGCCTCGAGCAGGTTATTAAACCTCTTTGTGCCTCAGTTCCCTAGTATGTAAAATGATAGGGATTGTAAAGTTAAAACAGCACGTGTAAAATGCTCATGATAGTATCTGATGCACACAGCATTTCATTAAGATGCCACCCATAGTAAGACTCGCCGTTGTTGGTACTACAAACAAAAAAAGAGTGCAATGGTGAGATCATAGCTCACTGCAGCCTGGAACTCCTGCACACAAGCGATCCTCCTGCCTCAGCCTCCTGAGTATCTGGGACTACAGGCATGAGCCACTGTGCCCTGAATTGTACTCTTTAAATGGGCAAATTGTATGGTATGCTCACATCTCAATATTGAGTACATCTCAATAAAACTGTTTAAAAAGAAAAAAGGAGCTCCTACTAATTGTGAAGAAAATTATAACTCAAAACAAGCAAAATATGAATAGGCATTGCATAGAAGAGGTGATTTCGGTGGCCAATAACGTTATAGAAAGATGTTCTTCTTCTCCTGAACTCAGGGAGACATAAAAAGTAACAATGAATTGCCCGTTTTTACCTGTCAAGTGGACAACACTTTTAAAGAGTTTTAAAGAGCAGTCCAGCCTGGAAAGATTCAGGAAATGAGTACTTTCTCCGTTCATTGTCAGTGGGATTTGTGGTCAATCTGCTCATCCACCACTCAAATCACTTTGAGTGACTTGCCTGACAAGTAGAAAATGGAGAAAGTGACTTCCTGGGATTTTCGAGGCTGGGTGATACAAAGCCTTGCAGCTTCCACCAGAGCTCTGGGACTGCCACAGTGGCGAGACCCCTGTTTTAGAGGTGGCATGGATAGTAGTCCTGAGCATACAAGGACAGAGAGAGAGCTGCCTGGCCAGCCCTCCGCCCTCCAAGCCATCCCAGTTGTGGGTCCAGACACCATGTGGAGCCCCAAAACAAACTATCCCCCCCAGAATTCTGTTCCAGTTGCAGACTCGTTAGTAAAGTCCTTGATTGATTGCTGTTGTTTTTAGCCACTAAGTTATAGGGCCATTTGTTATGTAGCAATGAATAACAAGAACAAGAGTGAATTGTTACAACCACTATGTAAAGTAACCTGGTAACACTATTAAAATAAAAAGTATAACACCTTTCAAGCCAGAAATACAACTCTTTGGAATCTGTCCCAGGGAAATAAAAGCACCAGTACATAGGATATAGAAACAAAAATGTTTATTGCAGCATTTTTGGTGGGGGGGGCGGAGAGCGGGGAACAACATAGGAAAAAGATAGCGGTCCATCACTAGAGGAATGTTGAATATTATAATTCATGTTTTTAAAAGGGAACACAGTGATATCAGTTGTCTTGGAGAGATTTCCACAAAGTAAAAGAGAAAGTAAAATGCAGAAAAGTATGCAAACATGATCTTGTTTTTGTAAAGCAAAGAATGAAGGACAAAGCCCCCAAACGTACACATGTGTACCATATTTCATTAAATCTCAGATTTTAAGATATCATCATTTCAGAAATATTAAAATGTAAAAAGCAAAGTACATCTCAGATTTGACGTAATACGGGGTATATACATATTACATAAACTGAATAAAAGTAGAAAGAGACACAGTGGTTTATTAACACAGCCTGGGAGGCCTTATGTTTGGAGTAAAGTCAGGAGGGAGACAAATAAAAAGGAAAAAAAAGGCAGAACTTACAAAGCGCACACACATGAGATACTATTCCATTTCTCTAAAATGTGTGTTTACAAGGAAACTAGACTGAAGAAAACGATCTCTGTCTAAGATTAACTTGTAGCATTGCCCATGAAAAATTCTCAAATAAAAAAAAAAAGCAATCTATAGGGTGATGAAAGTAGTATGATTTTCTTTGGGTAAAAAACAAACACACACCTGCACATGTTTATATCTTCGTAAGCATGGAGGAGGTTGTCGGAGGTTATATTCCAGATTGGGCATCATTATTCTTTATATTGTGACACTTGCAGTAAGAATGATTACTTTGTGATTTTACAAAACTAAGTAAAATTAAGATAGACAAAAATCAAGGGGAAAAAGTACCTCATGTTTCCATATAGCTAAGATAAATTTGACACTTTCATTTCTAATTCAAGTGTCCTTGCCAATAACCATCATTATCACCTCAGGTTCATAATAAAGGAGCAAGTGATTGCTAATTCCTCAGTGATCAATGACAAAATTTAACCAGGCAGTCCACATGGTTTATATATCTTAGTGTATTATCAACATTCTATCACCCTAATTCTTCAATTCAAACATTTAAAAAATTACCATTGGTCATGCAAAAATTAAAGACTTTATTCAGATCTTACTGAAAAAAATCAGTGCCACGTTACCATTAAGAAGAAACTAAACTAGAATTAAATCTGCCCAACGGCAACTTAATTTTTTTCCCTATCTTGAGAGGTAACTAAAAGACCGCTGGAACTAGAATCAAAGTCTAGAGTCTTGTTCCAGTTCTTAGTGGGAATGCTTTCAACTTTTCCCTGCTTGAAGTCCTAGCCAGAGCAATCAGGCAAGAGAAAAGAAATAAAGGGTATCCAAACCAGGAAAGAGCAGGTCAAATTATCATTTTATTGATAATATCTTATATCTAGAAAAACCCAAAGACTCCACCAAGAGACTTCTAGAACTAATAAATAAATTCAGTAAAGTCTCAGGGTACAAAATCAATGTACATGAATAAGTAGCATTCCTTTACACCAATAACAGTCAAGCTTAGAGTCAAACAAAAGACTCAATACCATTCACAATACCTACAAAGAAAAGAAAATACCTAGGAATATACTTAACTAAGGAGGTGAAAGATCTCTACAAAGAGAACTATGAAACACTGAGGAAAGAAATCGCAGATGACACAAAAAAATGGAAAAACATATCATGCACATGGATTGGTGGAATCGACATTGTTAAAATGTCCATAGTACCCAAAGTGATTTGCAGATTTAATTCAATCCCCATCAAAATACCAACATCATATTTCACAGATCTAGAAAAAAGAATTCTAAGCTTCATTTGGAACCAGTAAAAAGCTCAAATAGCCAAAGCCATCTTAAGCAAAGAGAACAAATCCGGAGGCATCACGTTACCAGACTTCAAACTATACTACAAGGCCATATTAATTAAAACACTATGGTATTGGCACAAAAATAGAGACATAGACCACTGGAACAGAACAGAGAACCCAGATATAAAAACATCCACATATAGCCAACTGATCTTTGACAAAGCGGACAACAATATGTGCTGGGGAAAAGAAGCCCTGTTCAATAAATGGTGCTGGGAAAATTGAACAGACACATGCAAAAGAAAGAAAGAGGATCCATATCTCTCACCACTCAGAAAAATTAATTCAATATAGATGAAAAACTAAATGTAAGACATGAAACCATGAGAATTATAGAAGAAAATGTAGGAAAAACTCTTCTAGATATCAGTCTAGGCAAAGAATTTATGACTAAGACCCCAATGGCAATCACAGCAACAATGAAAATGAAAAAAAAATGACTTGATTAAATTAAAAGGCTTCTGCACAGCTAAGGAAATAATCAACAGAACAAATAGACAACCTACAGAATGGGAGAAAATATTCACAAGCTATACATCTGATAAAGGGCTAATAACCAGAATCCACAAAGAAGTCGAGCAAATCAGCAAGAAAAAATCAAACAACCCCATTAAAAAGTGGGCTAAAGACATGAACAGAAGCTTCTCAAAAGAAGATAGACAAATGGCCAATAAACAAAGGAAAAAATGCTCAATGTCACTAATCATCAGGGAAATGCAAATTAAAACCACAATGAGATATCACCTTAGCCCTGTTGGAATGACTTTTATTAAAAAGTTCAAAAACAGTAGATGCTGGTGTGGATGCAGAGAGGAAGGAATGCTTCTAAACTGTTGATTGGACTGCAAATTAGTACAACCTCTGTGGAAAACAGTATGGAGATTCCTCAAAGAACTAAAAGTAGACCTACCATTCGATCCAGTAATCCTAGTATTGGGTATTTACCCAAAGGAAAAGAAGTCCCTTTGTTAAAAAGACACCTGTATTCAAATTTTTATCACAGCACAATTCACAATTTCAAAGATGTGGAATCAACCCAAGTGCCAATCAGTTCATGAGTAGATTAACAAAATGTGTTATATGTATACTATGGAATACTATTCAGTCATGTAGAAAGATGAATTAAGGCATTTTGCAATAATTTAGATGAAACTGGAGACCATTATCCAGTTTTCCAAGAATGGAAAAACAAACACCACATGTACTTGCCATTAAATTGGAACTAACTGATGAGCACTCATATGCACAGATGGAGGTAAAACTCAGTGGAAATCAAGTAGGGGAAAGTGGGGAGAAGAGGATGGGCAAAAACCTACCTAGCAAGTACAATGAACACTATCCATGTGATGGGCACACTTGTAACCCTGACTCAAGCATAACAAAAGCAATCCATGTAACCAAAGGAAAGAGATGTCCCATGGAAGAAGAGGACCCAAGTCCTCAGTGGAGGGTCCAACATTTAGGTGACCAAAAGTATCTGTTTAAGAAGAAAGGAACAATGAAAATGTTGATATTTTCACTAATCTTTCTTTGGTTGTTTGTTCTGTCAATAGGATGGGGAGACAACTCCTTAGTGAGGATTTCCCTGGGCTATCACCTGTTCTGCTGATCTGTCTTGCTGTTGGGTTTGTCATCCTAAACCTTGTTCAGTGCAAGTATATTTGTATATGATTTCTGAATTTCCAGAAGCTGATCTCTTGGATCACCTACAGGGTGCAACTGATAGCTCTGCACTCAGAGGTCCCATGTTTCTTTTCTAACCCAGCCCTGTATCGGATATCATGTGTGACAGTCCATTTCGCCTTGTCAATCCTCACGGTTGTAGTTGCTGTTTATGCCCTTTTTCACCTGGTAATCTGTACCTTCCATCTCAAACATCTCCCCAATTCGGCAGGAAGTAGCTTGATGACTATGCCGCCCCTCCTTCCATAGATACGGAAGGTAAAATTGACAGTGAGGAATATGTAACAGAGAGAATGGCCTGAAAAACGGTAAAAAACGTTTTCTGTCTCTTTAAAACCTCCCTCACTCCTTTTGGAGAACTAAAACCTGCACCCCTGCCTGGGCCAGTGGTGGGGAGGGGCAGGAGAGTGTCCTTTGTTCTTTGAGCTACAGGAGATGGTTCAACAACTGTTCAGGCAGAGGTCCTGGGTGAAGGTCAAAGAATTGTCTTTGGTGGAGTTGGGAGGATCAGAATCATCAACTGCAGTTGAACAACAGTAGCCTAGAATGGAAAATCCTCACTTTGAAAGTTCTGTATTTCTGTTTATGATTAGGACAATGGCATTTTAAGACAGGAGTGTCCATCCTCCTCATTTGCTGGCAAATTAATAAACTCTTCTTTCCTTCTCCTCAAAAACAAACAAACAAACAAAAAAAAGATACAATAGGAAGAGAAAAGGAGTGAGAATCAAATACTAAGGTTTTCTCTCATACACTGGCTCCTCGGATGACTATAGTCAGCATTTCAGGTTACCTCTCATGGGCTTATTTTCTTCAGCTATAAAATAAGGGAGTTGTTCTGATGATCTTTCCTAGTACTTTATTTCTAATATATATAGAAAAAAATCCAATTCTCAAATCTGTAAATTTAGGAAATTTTGACAAATTTATAAATTTGTATATCTTTCACGGAGGAGAAGAATTCTTAAACTCTTCATTCATCTTTAACCCTCCCATAAAGCTAAATATTATTTTAGTTGAATGTACTTCACGCACATACAGGTACTAAAACTTTTCTTCGGTACTAAATGATAATGAAAATATTTCACAAGGTCCAGATAATAAACGAAGACAAATGTTTCTATAATCCTCCTTCTATGAAAGTACACAATCTTCATTTATCTTCAGGGATGACATCTATTCCTTCAAAAATATTTCCTTTATTAGAAGCATTTTAGAGTCTGACTGTGCCTCCTCTTGGTTCTTTCATCTATTATAAGCTGTGGCGCCCTCCAATCTCTCAGCTGAGACGCGGTTCTGCTGACTGCCTGCATTCCCGCTGCTGATGGATGGGCTTCCTTCTAACAGAGCTGCCAAAAGAGCAAAACACACAAACTATACTTCGCCCCCATTAGAACAATGGTCCAATAGAATTCTTGTCAAATACTGAATTCACATTTGCCTCTGCCCCTTGAAATGCACGCTTTATTTTATAACTAATAATGTGTTTTTAAATAATGTGAATAAAGTATAATTGCATTCAAGCTAACTTCTGAGTTTTTTGTTTTGTTTGTTAAGTACTTCAATGTCTTTCTTGACACAAGTTTCTATATTATCACTCATCTGCCAAAAATATCCAATGGCTCAGGCCAGATACCTCTGTGATGGCTAATTTTATGTGTCCTTATCACTGAGTCATGGGGTGTCCAGCTATTTGGTCAATTGCTGTTTGGGGTGTGTCTGCGAGGGTGATTTGGATGAGATTGACATCCGAATCAGTAGATGGGGGAAAGAAGATTGCCCTCCCCAGTGTGGGTGGGCCTCGTCTGATCAAGTGAAGATCTGAAGAGAACAAGAAGACTAAGGGGGATCTTCAATGCAAAATAGAATCACCTGGGTAATTTTTTAATATGTATCTAAGATGCTCAGCTATAACATTCAGAGCTGTAGTTGCACTCTGTTATGTTTCAGGAATCTGCCTTTTAAAGTTTTCAGGTGATTCTAGTAGGTCAAACCACAGGTCACTGTTTGGGAATGAGGGCCTTAGGTTAGGCAGGTGTTTCTCAAACTGTAGCCCATATCAGAATCACCTGGAGGGCCTGTTAAAATACAGGCTGTTGGTCCTCATTCCCAGCTTCTAATTCAGTAGATTTGGGGCAGGGTCCAATAGTCCACATTTCTAACAAGTTCCCACGTGATCCTTCTGCTGCTGGTCCAGGGACCACACTTTGAGAACCACTGGGTTAGGTTATTCTCCTTGTTTTGAATATGCTCCTTTGTACCTTCCTCTAATACAAATTTCTGCTTATTCTTCAAAGCTACCGTCTTCATAACACCTGCCCACTGGGGCTCTTCACCTCCTTCCTCCTCCGCTTCCTACAGCAGCTACTTACCGTGTCACCCAAGCCAGCAAGTCCTGGCAACTCAGGTGAACACCTGTGTGGGAAAAACATAATTCCATCTGTTTTTATCCTTCCTTGCGAATGCAGGACTTCTAACCTCCCTTTAAAAAATGCTCCAGGCCGGGCACAGTGGCTCACGCCTGTAATCCTAGCTCTCTGGGAGGCCGAGGCGGGCGGATTGTTTGAGCTCAGGAGTTCGAAACCAGCCTGAGCAAGAGCGAGACCCCATCTCTACTAAAAATAGAAAGAAATTAATTGGACAACTAAAAATATATAGAAAAATTAGCCGGGCATGGTGGCGCACGTCTGTAGTCCCAGCTACTCGGGAGGCTGAGGCAGTAGGATAGCTTGAGCCCAGGAGTTCAAGGTTGCTGTGAGCTAGGCCGACGCCACGGCACTCACTCTAGCCCGGGCAAAAGAGTGAGACTCTGTCTCAAAAAAAAAAAAAAAAAAAAAATGCTCCATATGTCTGTTTAGCGGATGCCTGGGATGTCACTGTGTGCATATACGCTCAACCACTGCTGAACCTGGCCATGTCCTCTCCTCCCATTGGTCAGCTCCAGTTTCCTCTGATGACATTTATGCTGAGGCTGTCTGGGCAAGGCTCAGGAAGCTGTCGTCAAGATGTCAGGGACACCGGACTGTCCACGTTCCCAATGCCACCTGTGCCATGCCTGCCCCATCTGCTGCTGACACCTCTGACTCAGCACTTCTCAGAGTTTGGATAGGACAGCCCTCAGCTGTCACTCTCATTGGCTCATTTCCATATTCTGCACCAGGCCCTCTCCCTGGGAGCCAGCTGTGAGCTTCAGGTACACTCCGTGTGACAGAATATTGTGTACCTTGACCCTCAACCCTGAATTTTTAGGCTGTGACTGATTCTTCACTTAGGATGAGTTATTTCTTACAAAGCACCTTAATCCCATCACAGGGATCCCTGAAAGAGCCAACCATTAATCCTCCAAACATGCGTAAGCATGTCCGAAGGATGCTGAGGATGAACACAGCTTCCACTCACAGTGGGACACAAAGCACACATGGCACTTCACAGTGTGTCTTTACAAAGAAATGCAAATTTCTTGAAGTCAAGGATTATTCCTTGTAGTTTAAACTTTGTGCTACTAATGTATGGCCCACAATGCTCAGAAGAGCATTAAAACGCATAGCTAGAATAGCGTGACACATCCCCAGCTTATCCCTTCAGCGACCCCCCAACTTTCCATGCCTGTCCCTCTGTAACGGCTCCATGGACAAATTTCAAGGACCCCTATATGCTTTTTATAATCCTCTCCCTTAACGAACTACTTGACCTTTTGAGTTGTTTCCCAGAAATAATGGATTTTCTGTAAGACAAAGAAGTTGAGATTCTGAAGGCCCCAGGGCAGACTTCCTGATGCCAGGACTCACCACCCCCTCGACCTGCCCCAAGATATGTGGCCCTTCCTTAAAAAGCCCACCATCTCCCTTAGTCAGAGAGACGTATTTGAGGCAGCTTCTCCCACTCTCCCAATAAGACATCTATCACACTAAAAACTCCTTTCTGCCTTGGCAATCCTCGTTGTCTCAATAACTGGATCTTTGTGTGATGAGCACCTAGACCTAGACCAAAACCCCCTTGTGGTTTCAACACCTTCCCCTCTCCCACAACAACTTACACTTTTCCAATCCTTCTCCTCTTCCAAGGCCAGCTCAAATGCATTTACCTTTGTGAACCTATCTCCTCCACCTTCACCCTCAGTAGATTTCCTTGCTCCTTTGTCACCAATTTGGGGGCTTCTACCACCTAGAGCTGACCCCTTCCTACCCTTCATCCCCCTCCTCCACCTCACCCCTTTCCCCACTCCCACCCCCACTGGCCACCCTGGTGCAGTTGTTTCCTTGCCCCCTAGGAAGGTTGTGGTCTCTGACTCCCAGGGCAAGCCCACCCTCCTCCTCTCTGGCTTCCTGGGAATGAGACTGGAGCTCAGAGACTTCAGGGTGCAGACATGGGATTGTCCCCACCTGGGGAGAATCTCCACTCTCTCACTTAGCCATTGCCTCAAGAGAACCCTTGGGATCCCCTGGCCAGTTGCCAGCTCCCAGAGGCAGAGTCTTCACTCCGGCTCAGATGTTTTGCCTTCCATGTCCTTCAGACCCTACTTGGCTCCCATGACTAGGAATTTAATTCTCTTTGATCAGGAGTCCAAATCTCCAAGCCCCCAAATCAAGGGTCAGCTCTGTGCCCCCTTCCACAGACTTCAAAAGCACTTTTATAATTTTACCTTTGTTTCATAATTAAAGAAATTTTATATATGTAAGTATGTATGTATGTATTTATCTCTTTTCCAGACAGAGTCTCACTCTGTTGCCCCAGGTAGAGTGTCGTGACTTCATCATAACTCACTGCAACCTCAAACTCCTGGGCTCAAGCAATCCTCCTGCCTTTAGAAGGAATGGCCTGAAATGGGTGGAGTTCATGAGACTGTCTTCCCTGGAGATGGGATGGAGCAGAATCATCAACTGTAGTTGAACAGCAATTGCCTGAAGCTGAATGGCCTCCCTTTAAAAACTCTGCATTTCTGTTTATTATGGGAAAATTTGGTACTTTGAGACGGGAGTCTGCCATTTTTCCTCATTTGCCAGCAAATTAATAAACTTCTTCCTCCTTCTCCTCAAGTCACTTGTCCTCATTCTTCTGATGTGGCCTCAAAGACAAGTGCCGAGCTTTCCATAGCAGCCTTAGCCTCCCAAGTAGGTGGGATTAAAGGCCCATGCCAGTATGTTCAGCTAATTTTTCTATTTTTAGTAGACACAGTCTCACTCTTGTTCAGGCTGGTCTCTAACTCCTGAGCTCAAGCAATCCTCTCACCTCAGACTAGGATTACAGACAGGAGCCACCCCACCTAGCCCAGAAAATTAAAAGTAGTTTTGTACTAATCTTATCAACACAGTTCGATCCAGATTCTTTCTGTGTATGTGTATGTAAATGTATATCCAGCAGCCAAGAGTTTTGTGTGTTGGTTATTCATATTAGCAACGCATAAAAGATGCTAATCCTTTCTTTCAGATTGAATTGAGTTTGCATAACTTGTGAATTCTCTTCTTTTACATCAGTCTTGACATAACTATTGCCATTTTGTTTCTGGACTAGTAATTGTGTCCAGTCATTAGACTTCAGCTGTGTACCCTTTTGTTACCTTTCCTGCTTTATCATCAAGCTTTGGTGTCTTTTTGGACTTTAGGCCTCTATTTGTTCTGTAATTATTTTTAATTCACAGTTTCATTATTTGCAATGTGACTCCAAATTTAAAAATCACTCCCATCACGTTCAGGACTGTAAGCCTGCATCCTGAAACTTACCAAAGAAGACTCAAAAACACAAACGTCCCAGAGGCCTTTGTTTTTCTTTTACTCTCATTCCATTTTACTACATCAAGATGGGATGAGGGTTGACAGCAGATCTTACTCATAACACAGGCTAGAAATTCAGAGACTGTGAATTCCAAGTTGGGCTTTAATTTTTGCATATTTATGACCTCAGGGAAATTATTTAAGCTTTTTCTCTGGTCCATGACACATTTGTCATGTGTCATCTATGATAGATGCTGAAAACTAAACTGGGGCTTTTCTCCTTAGCGGGATAAAATAATTAGCACATTCATTTATTAGAACAGTAGTTTCCAAAACAAATTCATGTATCTAACTCCCAACCAAACCTGCAGCATTTGACTTTTGAGTAGGTCCTGATGCGTAGCCAGGCTTGGGGACCCCTGGAATTGCAGGACAGGCTTGAGAACTGTTTCTGCCATGGACACTTACCATCCATCTTTAGGAGAAATTAGTTCAAACTTTCTTCCTCGTGCCTAATTTGTCAGTAACTAACGACAGATGGCCATGTTTGAATCATCACAGACATGCCAAGTTTTTAGCCCTTGCAGTTCGCAGCAAGATCTAGGCCGTCAGCACGCTTGTGCACATTGTGGAACCGGCCGTGAGGGCTTGACCTACACCAATTCGTAAATAGTCTTTGTTTAAAACAAAACTATAAATAAATGGAAGAAGGAAGGTAGAGTCAATGATAACTTTTCTGTTGTATATTTCAAGACTGCAAAAATTTGGGATGCAGTGAAATTTAGCAAACTTATTACACTAGCAAAAAGAATAATCTTGAAAAGAAGGACCTCAGATGTGGATGTGTGCCTTTAGGTATTAGGTTATACTGATGCTCCTCAGTCAGTTCACTACTTCTTGGATTACTTTCTGCAGGAAAAAAATTAAAATTACCCCTGAAAGCAGATTTTTCTCAAGAAAGATGTATTCTTAAATTTTTTTTCCCAGAAGTTGTGCTCACCTCTAACCGATATCCTGCCATTTCTGCCTGTATACTCTTTTTTTCTGCCTCCTCAAAATAATACTGTGAGTTACTGACTTAAAAGGCACCAAGATTTTAATCTCTTCTAATGCAATAGAATCATGAGTAGTAAAGAACATTTCTAATCAGCAAATTTGGCTGGATCAAATCTCTCAGTCCTTGCATCCTCCTTCCCAAGGCAAGGGATTATCCAGCAGAAACTGTGTTCCTTTAATAACTAGGTTAGTTCAGACTGGGACTTCAATCTATCTCTTGGCTTTTGAGCAAAACATTTTCTTAGAGTCATAGGAATCTTAACTGTAGTGTTGAGTTCCCTGATTCCTACCTGACAGGTTAGTTCCCACATATCCCTAGAATTCACTTCCTCGTCTCCTTCTCCAAAGCTGCTTTGCTTCAGACACTTCACCTGGCTGCTTGCAATGGGGGATTGCTAATTTCTCACTTTTATCTCTAGGCCATCCTGTATATCACAGCCAAAGTGACCCAGTATCTTCTAGCTGGGTTAGTCCATTCTTAGAATCTTCTCAAAAGTTCTCCAAGCACCACAGCAAAGATTTTCAACGTGCTTTATGTTCCCACACATCTAAGGAAATCCGGTACCCTTGCTAGTAACAGTGGCTCTGTGGTCAGTAGAGTGGAGTCTGCATGCTGTCCATGGGCCCGAGCTCCTCCTCATGCTCTGCTGTGGTTGGAACGATTGTCCCCTCCAGAACTCATGTGGAAATTAATTGCTCTTGTGACAATATTGGGAGGTGGGACCTCTAAGAAGTGTTTAGGTTATGAGGGTCTGCCCCCAGGAATGGACAAATGTCATTATGGCAGGAGTGGGTTCCTCATGGAGGGAGTGGGCTCACCCCTCCTGCTGGCTGTCCCTCACCCTCTCTTTGCCCTTCTGCCACGTGATAACTCAGCAAGAATACCCTGGCCAGATGCCAGCTCCTTGATCTTGGACTTCGCAGCCTCCAGAACTGTGTGAGCCAATACATTTCTGTTCATTATAAATTACTCAGAATACCTATCTGCTATTCTGTTACAGCAATGCAAAATATACTAGGACACACTCCTTTCTTGTCCTCTGTGGGGCTGAATTAGCCACTCAGTTCTAACAGCTTTCAGGCTCTTGTAGCTGGGCTTGCTGCTCTATTGGGGCTTTGCAGGAACAGTGACTTTGGTTTGAGACTGAGAATCTTTCCCATGGAGACTTCTTTAAGGTCAACAGAAAAATTCAGAATGAAATTGGAAGATTTATTTTGGGATCTGAAACGGTCTCAGTGGAGCTAACTGAGAAGGACTGGGAGAAAAGATACATAGACTTTATTTGGGGACTGTTCCCTTTACACAAACTTTCCATTAAAATAAGGGATTTAAAAATAAGACAAAACTCTAAAATGAAAAACTAAAACAAAGCAAATATAGCAAAATATAAAGAGGATAAAATAGCTTAAAAATAATAAGTAATGATGTTGAGCAATATCCTTAAGCTGATTTAAATAGCTTGAAGTTACCAACAACTGCTATGAGAAATAAAGGTTACCAAGTTGGGTGTGTATTTTTAGGGGAGTGGTTGTTTAGTCTAGAAAGTTAGTGCTTCTTATTCCTTTTGATGTCTTATTTAATATCACTGTTGGGCATCTGTATCTGAATAGTACTGGAAGCTAGGCCTGGCTCATTCTGTGTTTGAGCTAAAAGAAACTACTGTGCTAGAGTAACCTTGGCCTCTCCTTTCTCCAGACACAAGATCTGGACATGACTGAATGTTTTTGAAAAGAATGGAAAGCAGATCACTGGCAGGCACCAGAAAATCATTTTAAATTATTCTGGAAGAGCAACTGAACCCTAATTTCAGCCTAAAGCTGCAAGCTATGGGGTACATTGAAAGTTGATGTCAATCATCTCTCTCTCTCTTTTTTTTTCTAACACCTATGACTGAGTCTTTCCTTCCGTATTAAAGCAAAAAACATAGAACTTGGAACCCTAAATAGATCTGTGCTGTGATCCTGATGGCTGCATGCCATGGTTCATATTCTCATCTATACTAAGGCACTCAATGAAATTATTTCACCACAATACCAGCACTCATTGTTTTCAAATTACAATCTTACAAACAGTAAAATATGGCTAGGACATTTCTGTCTCCATCCCCAAACCTGTACCCACCATTTCAACGCTGTGAACTCGGGGACTCTTTATTGGTAGATATATTATAGTGTCACCATGTACATGGAGCCCATGACAACACACCCCAATGACACATCGTTTGGGAAAACCAAATTCAGCATCTTATTAAGTCAGGATGACCCTATCCATTGAGACTTCCTTGCTTCAGATCTTATAAATCATGGCTACATATCAAAAGTAAATCCTTCCTTACAATTCTCATATTGAAAGCATTCACTGGTGAGATACCAGAACCAAAAAAGGGGGATCTTCCAAAAAATCCCCCTTTAGCCCTGCCCACTCCACCCCGTTACATCTGAAATATAAGCATGGGTTGGCATTTAGCAAAACTTTTTTAAAGGACTGTTGGTTTACTAGTTACTTGTGCATAGCAGAGTTCCTGGTGTGGGCTGCTCTCAGTGAGGAGAAACTCGGCGGCCCCTAGCTAGTCTCACGAAGGGAGGACAGTGTGGTTAACCCTCCTGCCCCCACCCCAGGTTCCCAGGCAGCCCAAGGAAGGGGGTGTACACAGGTCTGTGTTGTGGCTGCTACTGGGGCCGGTGGACAGATTTCTCGGCCTCCCTAGACCAGACTGGGAGAGAAATTAGAAAATTAATCTTTAATCTGACCAAAAATGCAGGTGCATAATCTGGTGCTATTAGAGGCTTACCAAGAGCAGTCACGAGGAGGCCACATTTTCACGTGGAATTGGATGAATTAGGCCAAAAGGAAAAAAAAAACAACCACCTTGAATCCTCTGAAATGTGACAACACTCATCCCGGGCTGCCCAGGATGGCCGCGCATTTGCATGATGACTTTCTTTTTGTTCCTTTGTTTGTCCCCAACAAGCTTTAGAAAGCGTCCTTCATTCTGCCCTTTGTGTAATCAGAAGTAATCTTGACAGAGCCCCGTCGGGTGGCACGCACAGTGGGATTGGTAGAGGCACCAGCTGGGAACAGGAAGCCAGGCCCGGCCTGTGGAGCGTGAGGGAACCAGAGCCTGGAGGACAGATACACAGACACCTGGGATCTTTTCCTTAGATCCTTCTGGTTGATATCAAGAGAGAAGGGGTTAGAGGATTTGGAAGATGCTTGGACCGGAACATTTTCCTCTTCTCTGGACATAGAGGTCTTCCAACCATGCATGAATAAAATCTTCTAAATTTCCAGAAGTCAATCGGTCCCTGACTCCGCCAAGTTCCCAGGGAAGCTATGAGACTAAGGCTAAACTAAGGGGTTTCCTTACGTGATTCTTTGAGCTGAGACCTTTGTTGAGGACTGTATATTTGTCCCCCTATACCCCAAAATCATGTGTTGAAACCTTAACCTTAATGAATGTGATGGAGTTTAGAGATTGGGGTTTTCAGGAGGAATTTGGTTTAGACAAGGTCATGAGGGTGGTGCACACGGTGGGATGGGTGCCTTATAAGAGGAGCAAGAGAGATCAGAGCTCTTTCCTTCTCCATCAGGTGAGGATGCAGCAAGAAGATGGCAAACTAGGAAGAGGGCCCTAACCAGACTCCGGATCTGCAGGCACCCTGATCTTGGACTTCTAAGAACTGTGAGAAATCGGTGTTTGATATTTAAGTCGCCCAGTCTATAATATTTTATTATGGCAACCTGAACTTACTCCGCCAGTATCTCAGGCCCAAAAAGGAGTTTCCTGACATTTTTCTCTAAATAGATTCTTCATCAGTTATACTGTTAAAATTAAAGTTCAGAGAGGTGAACACGGTTTTCCATGGCATTGTCAGTATAAGCAGCAGGGGGAAATTCGAATCCATGTACTTTCTGCTATAACCAGCGTAGACCAGCCAGAGTAGGTGACTCTGCTGAGGACTCCTTGTGTAATGAGATCTTCAAGATTGTTTCCTATTTCTTCTTAAAGTAAACTTCCTTTTCTGACCTTCAATTAAGTAGGTGCAGGTACTGAACCCATCTGAAATGAAAATGGATCCTCAAGGACTATACCTTGGGAAACCTTGAGACTAGTTTCTGAAGTTGGGCTTTCGAATGTTTCTTCCCAGCAGCACAGACCAATCTTTCCTGGGGGGTGTCTGCACAGTGACAGGATAATGCTAGGGGAAGCAACTCAATGAGCAGCTTTATTGATATTCATAACCAGCTTCCAGCCACACCAGATAGGTTGTTATAATCATGTCGGCCTTAACAAGCTCGTCAGCACACCTTTTGAAAACAACGGCAGCAGCTATTTTGATCAATTATGGATATACCACATCCAGAGTCTATTTCCATCTTGCCCTCTTGGCAATTGGCGAGTGCTTTTTATAAATACTGCGGTATCCAGAGGCAGCTGGCTTGAACCCTTAGTTGTGTGAATAATGGACATCACCTGAAACCAGGTATTTGAACTGTCCTGACAGTGTCTGTGCTCCATTTCAATGAAATGAAACAGCACATTTACTCAAGAAGAATTTCTTATTTTATTTTATTTTTTGAGACATGGTCTTGCTCTGTCACCCAGGCTAGAGTGCAGTGGTGTCATCATAGCTCACTGAAGCCTCCAACTTCTGGGCCCAAGCAATCCTCCCACTTTAGCCTCCCAAATAGCTGGGACTACAGGTGCATGCCACCATGCTCGACTAATTTTTCTATTTTTTGTAGAGATGAGGTCTCACTATATTGTCCAGGCTGGTCTCACATGTCTGGCCTCAAGCGATCCTCCTGCCTTAGCCTCCCAAAGTGCTAGGATCGCAGGTGTGAGCCACTGTGCCTAGCCAAGGAGAACTTCTTTCTTACTAAATCTTCAAAAAAACTCTTGAGTAGAACCTTCCACAGCCTGAGCAGGTTTTAGAATATGTCTAACATTTAAATGTATGATTGCAGGGGAGCCTTGGAAGAGTAGGGCAGTAGAGATTGAAGAAACTAGGTGGTTTAATAAAATAGTTCCTGCTAGAAAGAGGCTGGTGTAGAATGGGACTGGGAGCATTGCCTGTGGGGGTCTGTCCAGAGCATCCAGGCTCTATGCTGAACAGCTTCTTTGTCCGCAAATTATCAAAATCTATACTGCCACAGAGAAGGCCAGCACCTATCTTTGAGGACAGACTAAAGTCCGTGCCATTTCCCCTGCTGAAAACAAAAAAGCAACACAAGGTAAGTATTCAGGAGGGACGACCTGCTGGGTCTGTCACCACACAGCTCATGACGATAATGTACAAACCAGTCTGTAAACCTGGGGCAAGCAGCAGAGCCAGGGGCCCCTCCATTGAGATCCGAGCAAACACAGATTTCAACGAGAGATTTTCCCAAGTTGGAAGGCCATGAAGTCATTCCTCCTGCCTTCAGACTTTGGAGAAAGCTCTTTCCAAGCCCGTCCTTGTAGGAGGCTGCAGAGCAGCATCCTCAAGAGAAATGGCAGGTGTGACAGGAGGCAACAGCCAGGAAATAGGGTCACATTGTTTGAGGAGGTGTCTCATAATAGCATTAGCCACCAGGGAACATTTTTTCTAGCAACCTGTGGAATGTTTGGATCTGGAGAAAGCCAAATGGACTATGAGAAAACCTTGACTTTCACCTCACCCTCCCCAAAATGTCTCTTCCAGGTGTGTATCCGCAGGTGCTACTTACCAATATCATCCTCAGGCATTTAAGTCAATGGTCTCCAAAATGGGACACCAGCTCCCCAAGACATGTGCATGACAGAACGAAGAGGGGCAGCAAGAGAATAGCAGATTAACTGCTTGCATTTGTTCTTAAATTTCCTGTTTTTGTGATATTTATAAACTTATAAATAAAAATATATTTTTGCCTGGGGTCAGGAGCTCTAAAAGGCTTTCTTAATCAAGGTGAATGATAAAAAGGAATTAGCGCTATTGACTCTAAAGACATTCAGATTCATACATGTATTTGCAACTTCAAAAACCTAACCATGTTCAACTTGTTTCTGCTGTGGGACTCCTGCCCTGTGGGGGTTTCTGGGGTGTATTCCGCCCCATGGAAACTGCGCACAGCAGATGAGGCTCTGAGAGCAGACTCAGCTCGAAAGCATAAGCGCAGCCTCATGGTTTCAGGACTGTTAAGAATTATTAGTGAGGAGGGACTGTTAATTTGAATTAGAATGACACTGATGGCCCTATAATTAGTAGAAATGAAAATTGTTAATTAAAACGGTATCTTATTTTCCCCTGGTGTGATCTCTATTTGCCACATGGTTTTAATAAAATCAAACCATTTGATAGAATTTGTCAACCCAAAATAAACATAAAAAAAAAGTAGAAAGATCTTACAGCACAAGTGTTAAAAAAAAAGTAGACAAAAAAAGCGCCTCACTTCCTGAGGACAATTTATTGCTGACAAACCACTTCACTCAGAGCTTGTGCTTAAATTAGATTGTAGTGTGTCGAATTTTTAAAATTTTGTTGTAACGTTTTTGCTGCCAATTGTTATGGCCTAAATTTGTCCTTCTCAAAATGCGTATGTTGAAATCCTGACCTCCAGTATCTCAGAATGTGACTATACTTGGAGATGGGGTCTTTACAGAGGTAATTAAAGTTAAATAAGGTCATTGGAGTGGGCCCCAACCCAACACGATTGATGTCCTTGTAAGAAGAGGACATCATGACATAGACAAGCACAGAGGGAAGCCCACGTGAGGAGAGAAGACGGCCATCTACAGTCCAAGGAGGAACACCTCAGAACAGACAAACCTGCCGAGACTTGATCTTGAACTTCTGGCCTCCAGAACTTTGAGAAAATAAATTTGTTGTTTAAGCCACCCTGTCTGTGGTACTTTGTTATGGCCGCCCTAGCAAACTAATATACCAATCAAGAAACAAGTAAATTTTAAGAACATTATGCTACCTCTTACTGAATTAACTTACTGAACTCTATTAGAATTCAGTGGTCCGTAGGTTCATTATGCCTATAAAAATTTCTCTCCATCAACATTTAGCATATGACTTAAAATAGACTATTGAACATGTTAATAAATATGGAACCATTTTCTGAAAACTTTTATTCATCAAATTATCATCTGTTATTCCAATAGTTTACATCTTATCATAAATATCATCTTCCACTTAAAATAATTCAGAACAAACTCTTTTTGGCTACAGTGAAACTGTTCAAATGTGAATTACTTCACTGAAAGGAAACAGCTCACTCCATAGCATGTATTGTCCAAAGCAAGGAGCTCTTCAAGAGATTTGAGGGCCTTTGCATATACATGTAGGGCTTTAGACATGTATTCACTGACAAAATGCACTTTAAATAGTTCTTCATGACTACAAATATAATTTTTGCACCATAAAATTATACATTTCCCTCTACTACCTCTTGGAATGTTAGAAATTTTCCACAAGTAAGTATAGATCACCTGAATTGTTGACGGTTTCCACCATGAATACCCTTAGAATGGTATCTTTATGAAGGGGAAATATGCTGCAGATGATCTGGAACTACAGCAGGAGGCTCCTGCCACGTGCTGCACAGTGACGACTGGTCCCACACTGATGTGCCATCGCGGCTCACACTGTCATAACCAAGAGGCAAACAAGCCCAAGAGCACTCGTTACTGACCTAGAAATGACCTAGAATGACAAGCCCCTTGTGCACAAGTCATCTCCTAAAACAGCCAAGGATTGACTTGATGTCTTGATGAAGAAGGAAATTAATTGGGTCACATAATTAGACACCCAGGATTGGGTTACACCGCAGGGGTGGATGGAACCCAGTAGCTCCAGTTCCATTTCTCCATAATTTCTTTGCCCTTGTCCACCTCCATGTACAGATTTCCTTCTGGAGTTAGAATCCGGATGACTGCACATTCCCAGGGCTCACATCCATTCACAACCACACCAGGGACTCCAATAGGCTCTCTCCAGAAGAGTAAGAACTTTCCTAGTCTTAGCAAATACCACACCGCATCTCAATGAATAATCACTATTTCCAAACTGAGCTCTATAATGGGAGATGGATTATTCTTAGACCAATTAGGTCCTTTGCAAAGGACAGAGTCAACCTTCTCAGAGGAAACTGAATGCAGGAGATACAGTGAAAAGTCCAAGACAACTGAGGCTGTGTCACAAAGGAGGAAAGAGGGGAATGTTACAGGGTTTATTAATAGCCTTCACACTGCACTAGGTCTCTTCTCCATAGAGGCAGCACAAGGCAGTGGTTAAGGGCTCAACCTTTGGAGTTACACTGGCTGGACATAATCTCAACCCCTCTACTTACTAGCAGTGTGACCTCTGACAAGCTACTTAAACTCTGTACAGCTCAGTTTCTGATTTATTTTTTTTTAAAAGGTAAGAATAACAATATTGCCTACCTCATAGGTAGAGGACTGAATTAGTTAATATATGTAAAGTACTTAGAAAAGGACTTAACACGCAACAAGCAATTGTTTCCCAGAATATAAAGTTCAAATGTTATCATGGTCCACCAAAAAACTGAACACCTGAAAACTCTTATGTCATTGAGGGATCACCCACAGAGTTACTCTTCAACTAACGTTTCTTGAGGAAAGATCTAAGGTCCAAGCAAACCCATTTCCTCATCCAGTCATTTTATGAGTTATTAGGATTAGAAAGAGACAATTACATGAGCAGAGCCCTAAAGGCATCATTACCAAAAGTATATAATTACCAGGAAACTATTACGACAGTCTTCCAAACAGAGGAGTATCAGAGAAATGACCTTAGTGTTATTCAGTGATAACTTTACGTAGGGACTGTCTCTTTGTCTAGCTTCATTGGCAGTAAGAGGATAGGAGGTGTCAGGAGAGCATCAAGTGACTCAACTCCATCTAACAGAGGTAACTTTCAGTCGGGCAGTGGCAATTTTTTAAAAGCAGAGGAATACTTTATTTCCATTATAAAATCTTACATTCAATGCCCAGCACATGAGACAAACATGAATGAGGTTTCCCTGGTAAAATGGGGAGTGGAAGATCCCAGCGCCCTCTAAACCTCCTAATCCTGCACAGGGCTAGAGAAGTGGCTCTAAACTACTTAGTTAAAAATAAACAAACAAACAAAACAAAACACAAGGAATCCCAATCCAGATTAACAGGTCATTTTGTTAAGGTTTGGAGTTGTGTCTTGTGGATGCTAGAGAGTACACTGGTGTGTCTTTGCTACGTTGGTCCTGCTGACGTCCTGCTATGTGCTTGGAACTTGAATGCTACTAAAAGTTGGCTGCGGGTTCTTGTGATGTCTAAACTATTATGAGGTTGCTTTGGACAGTGTTGAAGGCTGATATCACAGGAGAAAAAGACCTCCTTGAAAGAGTCATAAAGGGTCAGGGACCAGGATTGAAAGGGCCCACAGCTGGGATAAGGAAAATTCAGCAGTTGAATTGATCACATCAGGTAGAGTAAACTCGCATTTCCAATCTGACTCAACACTAAAGTGACCCATAACTTATTACACAATTAAGGATGCTTCTGAGATTGCAAGGGGTTCAGTTACTAATTATGCCAGAACTCCATGTGGCTTGTGGGTACCTACCTCCCACCACCCGCTACCCCAAGCACACCTTCCTACACACCCACACCTCCCACTCACGACTCCTTTAATTTTTTCACTGGGTCTGAACAACTTTGCCTCCTCTTATGTCAATATTGAAATCGGGCTCTGTACTACTAGAATGCTTATTTCTCGTTATAATTTATACTATCGTGAATTGTCAAGACTTTCTGAATGAATCATAGACCAAAAGCCTTTCTCTCCGTAATAAAAATGCTGACCAGACAATGCATTCAATGACAGCTATAAAAAGCGTCATACAATGAAAACGCTCTGAGGTCAAATAGAAATTTTCTTCTCCAGAATAAGCACTTGGAAATCTCTGCACTGAGATTCAGACTTTCTGAGAAAGGTGACTGGGATGTTGGCCCACCTAGTAAACTCACTAAATTATATCCACGCTTCTTTTGCTCAATGGTGTCTGAATGCATGGCTTTGTTTGATTGCTTTTCAGAAACTCTGGGCACTTATTTAGTTACATAATAAGTGCAACTTCTTTTTGGACTGCTATTACTATTGCTTCCAAGAAAGAGTTTTCAATTCTTTTTCCCAACTAACAACAAAAGCCCGTTCATTTCTTGAGATCTCTCGCCTTACCTACTCTATTGTTTGCTGCCTAAAATTCTCAGATTTAGGTAGAGCAAAACCCCCATCGGTTTCCAGAACTTACGATTTCAAGTTTCAGTGCTCTTTCTGCCATAGCTACAAGAAAATATAATTAAATTATTTTTCCTAGGATAAACAATGAATTATTTCATAAAAGTAATGTTTCTCTAATTTTAATAAGCCTTTCATTTTACAACAGATTTTTGCATGTGCCATCTCACTTAATTTTACGACAAAACCGTGATATGGGTTACTATTATGCCATCTCAGGGCTGAAAAACACACAGGTCAGACAGGTCGAGCAGCTTTCCCCAGATTACACCGTCTGGAAAGGTCAGAGCTGGACTTGCACCCAATTCTCACAATGTCACCATTGGCTCCTCACACTTCATCGTGGCATAAATTATAACACCCGAATTCTCAATGAGCAGATCCACTTTGACGCACGCAATGGGAATCTCCTTTAATCTCTGAATTGGACTCAAATTACTACCTGTTATCTTCTCTCTAATTCCTGATGTTTCTTTTTCCCTTTGATTCATATCATTTTCTTCTGGCGTTTTCATGGCTATTACTGCTTTTCATCTCATCTTCAGAATAATAAAAGGGAGGTGCCTCTGGACCTCATCAAATAGAGCAGTAGGCTCAGTTTAGGAAGTTTCAGCCTAGAATGAACATTTTCTAGTTTTGAGAAGCCCTCATAAAAAAATTAAACAACCTAAGAAAACCTGTTTAAAGAGAAAACCCTTTCCTTTGTCCAAACTCTTCCTCTGAAACTCCTTTTCTAAAGAAGTAGACTCAAAATTCCTTGCAAAAAGTTTGTTTTGATTGTTTTTCTCCAAAACAAAGGACACAATGTAGTGATATAGTGGATCTTTAGTCATCTACATTAATGCAGCCAATTTATGGTATTATTAACCTTAATGTCTTAGTGTTAGCAGACCTTAACCTACATTAGTGCAACCAATTTGTGGCGTTATGAACTTTGATATCCTAGAGATTTCAAACAGATCACCTGCATCAGAATTACCTGGACTGTTTGCTTGAAGTGCAATTCTTGGGCTCAATTCAAGATTTATCAAATCGAAATATCTAGGAGAGGAGCTATAACATCTGCATTTTAAAGAGGGCCCTGGCTGATTCTTAGGTCAAAGTCTGAGAAATGGTGTCTCAGGAGCCAAGGCCACCAGGGCACACAGTGCCACCACCACAGAGTTGTCAAAGAGCTTAGAAATCATGGCACTGAAATTCAAACTTTCTAGAATAAGAGACTGGGATGTTGGGCCACTCATTTAACTTACTGCAGCTAGAGGAACCTCAGTGGGATGACAGTTCAAATCCAAGAGGCAGATAAGGAAACTGAAGCCCAGGAAAGATAAGTAATTAAGGAATAGTCCTTTTTAATATAATCCACAGTACCACAAAACAATCTCTGTGGGGCCTAGGCACTCCTCCAAGGAGGCCTCACCCTACATCTCGTGTGTAACTTGCATCTTTACAAGTGCTGAGTTTAGATGCAGGTGAATAGTTGACATAATTTTATATTTTATAGATATTTACTCAAACATTTGTTGACATTGATTTAGCCATTTTCCTTCAAAATATGAAGGCTTTCTTGTGGGATCCAAAGGATTAAGGATTCCTGGCATCCAGTATGACCTTGGAGAATAGTGGTTGAGTGCAGTATAACTGGCTGTCAGACTCTGTCTTCCAAACCTTAAATTCTCAATTTTCAGTTCTAAATTTTTGATTTTCAGAAATGGTTTTATCAGTTGACCCAAAAGTCATCAGGCAAGCATACAGACAGGAGATGGAAATTTGATGGGATAATTTACAAAGAAAAACACAATAATCAATAATTCCCAACATTCATGTCATCAGTGTAGCATATAATCATCTCTGGAGGGAAAATGACTTAATTAAGTTGGGAAGTCAGCCTAGTGATTATACATCTGAGAATGAAGCAGATTTTCTCTTTGGATATTTTTCTTTACAAGGGAGTATCTGGCTGTTTGATTGATATTTGTACTTGTATTATAGGACAGTGCTTTCCAACAGTTGATAGGATTTTTGTGTTATACAACAAGTATATTTTTAATTTTGTAAAAACCTGTTGCTGTGGACTAAATGTTTATGTGATGGTTAATTTTACATGTCAACTTGACTGTGATCTGTTTCTCTAGAGAACCCTAACTAATAAGATGTGTGTCTTCCCAAAATTCATAAGTTGAAGTTTTAATCCCCCATGTGAGGGTGTTTGGAGGTGGGGCCTTTGAGAGGTGATTAGGCCATGAGGGTGCAGCTTTCACAAATGGGAATAGTTACAAGACACCATGCAAAGATACAAAGAGAAGACAGCTATCTGCACATCAGGAAACAGGCCCTAACTGGACAATGGATCTGCTGACACTTTGATCTTGAACTTTCCAGCCTACAGAACCATAAGAAAGAAATGTTTGTTGTTTAAGCCACCCAGTCTATGATATATTTATTATAACAGCCCAAACTAAGACACCTGCCAAACTATTTTCCAAAGTGACTCTAAAATTTGCATGACTCTCAGCAATGTATGAGAGGTCCAGTTGATCCACACTGTCACTGGCACTTGGTATTGCCAGTTATTTTTAAAATTTAGCATTGCTAGCAGGTGTGTGACATTATTTCATTTTGATTTTATTTTGCATGTCCCTAATCACTAATGAGGTTGAAGATCTTTCCATGTGTTTATTTACTATTTGTATCTCTTCTTTGGTGAAATAAAATCTTCTGCTCATGTTTTCTCGGTGTTTTGTAGTGTTTAGCATACAGATTTTGTGTATGTTTTGTTAGATCTATTCCTAAATTTTTCTTTTTCTTTTTTTTTTTGCGTTTTCTGAAGTTATTGTAACTTTGGAGGTGAGAGGATCGCTTGAGGCCAGGAGTTTAAGACCAGCTTGAGTAATGTAGCCAGACCCTGTCCCTACAAAAAGTAAGAAAAAAAAATTTTAAAAGTCCATTAAAAAAAAAAGATCAGATTCAGATCAATCAGAGACAGAGCTTATCCTTCTTCTGATCATTTCAATATCTGAAGTCTCTACGGGAATGTTTTTCTTGCTTGTTCTCTTTTCTGTCTCTCTTATAGAAACATAATCTCAAAGGCTGAGCTTTCCTTCAACCTTTGTTTAGTTTCTTGAAACTTTAATTGTAGGACCGTGTGAAGCTGAGTTTGAAGGTGTTCAGAGAGTGAGTTTGTTTTTGCCAGATCCTTGGAAACACTGCTAATCCACGGTCACTTGGAACTAAGTTTTTAGAAGGGGATTTACCATACAGGAAGTGTACATTCCTGTTTCAAAACCTCACCACCAACCCCAGTGCTAGTTTCTTGTTAGGAATCTTCCAAGGAAACCTGTCTTCCTCCTGCCACTCAGAGCCAAATTTGAAATAAGGATAAGTTTATTAACTCCCTCCCTTCATGTGGTGATATTTTTCTATTTTACCCTATTAGTGGGTTATCATCTTTTGTAAGTTCCAGCTTTATGTGGGGATCAATTGTCCAAATCCTCACGTGACTCAAGCTCCAGATTTTGTATGTGGCTCCTTCCATCCCAGGATCGTGGATCCCAGGGATTGGCAAATACAAACACAGCTCCAGTACTTGGATGCTACTCTAAATTTGCACTTTCTTATCATTTTTGCTCTTATTATTTGTACTTTTCTGCCAGCTCAATCATGCATTGTAAAACACTTTTACGTTTTTTTACAGCAATTTTCTTTTCTTCTGACCATTTAGTCTACAATGTTTCCTGTGATGGAACCTCAGTAAGGTCTCTTTAATTTTACTCCAGTTGAAGGTAGAAGGGATGGGATTTGATCCTGGTACCAGCAGTAGGACCTTTGGTAAGTCTTTAATTCTCCTTGTGCCTTGGTAACTTCATGTGTGAAAAATGAGGAGGTTAGACTTAATGACCTCTGTGGACCTTTCTGGCTATAAATGTCTGTGACTCTTAGATGTAACCATTTTTAATTACATAGGATCTTTGATTGTAATTAATCACATTTAGGGAGTTACTTTACATGAGCGACGACGATTTAGTTCTACTCAAAAGTGTAGTTCTTCCCTGACCTGAGTGAGTCATTCATTTTCTCCCAGATAGTGGGAGTTCTTATGCTGGGGCCTGTGCTCCTGATTAATGACTATTGTAACTCCACTTAAAAATACCATAAAAGTAAAACAAATATGCCAAAGTAAAAGGTTTTTTTTTTTTTTCTCCACATGGATTTTAATAGTTCCCAAAAGAAGTAAAATAGCAATGTCATCCCCTTGAAAATACTTCCTAACTACTACTAACTTTTTTTTTTCTTTTTAAGATATGGTTTGGGTTTCTTCAAGAGTCGTTAATCATAAAAATTCTAAAATTTCTGATAACATTCTGAGATAACTATATTTTTAGCAGATTCGACACTTTCAAAGCCCTTCAAAAAACAAACCATAAATTGGTAGCAGGCATTGTAAAGGAAAAATCGTCTTGAAGCAAACACTCTGTTTACTGCTAAGAACCCATGAATCATATAGAACAATATAACCCAAGTGTGTTTTCCTTCTGCTACTTGAAGTTGCAGGAGCAAATCTGTGGCCTTGATGTAATGAAATGCACTGGGATGGTACAAAAGTACATTATTCAGTTGCTTGCTATATAATGTGATTTAAATTGTTTTTCTTTCCATTATCCTCGGCTCTTGGGCACTTAAGTTGAGGCAGATTTATGAGTATTTCATAATTAACAAGTGCTCCTCTCTGACAAAGAAAGTAGCCTAATTTGGGGGGGTGGTCTTTTTACTCTCTGTCTCTGCTAAGTTTGTCCTTCAACACCTTTACTTCCCACCAGTCTGTGACTCCATTAACTTTAAAAGCAAATTAGAGTCTAGCCTCTTTAACAGTTCTCACTTCACTCCAATCAAAAGGCACTTAATTAGTTTGCTTCTAGGATATATTACTGCAATAACAGGGTCTAATATAAACAGTATAAAATGATGGTCTAAGACTATGTGGGTTCGAAAAAAGATTTTGAACCTGAATTATGGTCAACGCCTAAAGGACATTCTGGACAAAGTCTACGACTCCATTCAACACTTACTTGTAAGATTGCCATCTGTATATCATGTCTTACATACAGGAAAGAGAAAGGGAAATTTCAGGGGCAAAGTCATGTAGACCACGGAGGCGAGGACCTCCGTCACTCCAGTGGAGAGGTTGGTGGAGTTCAGGGCATGAGCTTCTCCCACTGAAATAGAAGGAGAGGCAGGTAGGTTGGTAATTTATGGTATGTGGGGTGGTTCTCAGCTAATTGTATTCAGTTTTGTAAGGAATTAAGGGAAGCAAGGAGGGCACCCCCCCTATTTCTGAGCCTTCGTGCTTGAGGCTTATAAAACACAGATTCTACTCAAGATGAGTGCAGTGAAACAATAGTATGAACTGGAAAGATTAAAATCGTTATACAATATGATTACTACAGTTGCAAGTAACCCCTTTCCATATGCAAATGGTTGAGAGAAACAAATAAATGAATGAAATGAGTTTAAAATAGGGAGATAAATAGGGCTAGACGTTTAATATTTTAGGAAGGAAGGTCAATTTTTGCAGACAATTTTGCAACAAGAGGGTACAGTCAATCCACTCCAGAAATTCAGGGGAGTCATCTGAAGGAAAGTACAAAAATGTTACTGAAAGTGACTAAAAGAAAAAGTGAGACAGACATACACACACTCTATTCCTGAAGCAGAAGACTGATTTAAGGCTATTGTATTCAAAATGTTATATTTTTAGAAGGAACTCTTAACAAAATGATTGTGCACTGGCAAGACTATCTAGGCTTGGTTAAAAAATTTTATTTGAAAAGGAAGACAGATTCTAAGCAGATTAAAAGATTATGCAA
>NW_012150618.1:3364006-3364589 GCF_000956105.1 Propithecus coquereli | reverse complement strand
CATCCCCTAAGTATATTACAGTTTGATTAGGAAAAAGAGAATTTTTATTTATGGATGAAAGCACAATGTAGCCAGAAAAGGCATATGTCTATAATAATTTTGATTTTCTATATTCACCATTTTAAGACAAGAACATTTATTCCAAAATTTAGTTTATAATGTTGAAGATTAAAAAATAACATTTACTGAAGCTTCAAGCATTACATATGAATACACAACTCAATCAACCGATTCACACACGTTTACAAAAATTACATTAGGTGTTATGAATCATGATAAAATAAAATGCCTTGTGGTAAGCTGAGTTTCTGAACCAAATGTTTAGGAAACGCTTCTTTTAACATCTTGAGTGTAATAATTCTTCCATCTTGCAGGTTGTCCAGCTTAAAGCTCAGAATTAGAATCTAGTCAAGTTGGTGACAAAATAGATGCCTAGAATACAAATGTGTAATTTATCCTTGTATATAATTCATTTATGATACACTCTGCTTTGAAAAATTTGAAATAAGCCCAGTCCTCTTTCACATATATCTCATAAACTCATTTCTATTATTAACGGTTTTGGAAACAATACAATGGTTTT
>NW_012150618.1:3331627-3363085 GCF_000956105.1 Propithecus coquereli | reverse complement strand
ATAAAGTTCTCAAAAGTGCTTTGTACAGTGAAATACTAATACTGTTATTATTTTAAGACTGAATGTTTCTTTGTCTTCCCTTCCTCCTAGTGTCTCTGAGGCTTTCCACATCTATAATTGGATCTGCTATTTTGTCTTTGTTAATATTCTGAGTTTATGCTAAAACCTAAATGCAACCATGCTCTGGAGCCCACACATTCGTACTTTATTCTTTTCCAGTTTATCTATACGGTACAGGTACAGTTCTAGGCAGAGGAGTGTGCAGTGGGGCACTGAACAACGAAGTGACAGAGATAAATTAGAAAAGTGTTACAAAGAGCTAGTAAAAATGAGACCAATTTTCATTTTACTGCAAAGTTCTTTGAAGTTGCTATAATCATTCTGCTATAAGTATGTAAACACAATAGGCACCAGATGTGTTAAAATAAAATAGTCTAGAAGAGTGGAGGAAGACAGCCAGGTAACTTAAATAAAGGCATTTAAAAATACTAATAAATAAGTATGTTTGAATTCTACTTTGTATGGGTTTCCAAGTAATTGGAGTAACATGGCTCATTACACGCTTAATGAAAGTGTTTTCTTTACCAAGAGTTATAGAATATGTGTAAACTCTTCAACACAAGTTTTCTAGGTCTAGAAGTGCCTTGTGGATTTCTCCACCAAATATGTCTTACTCATCTATTTGAGAACATCTACCATGGTTTATCATTTCTTCATTCACTCCAAAAATATTCATTAAACACCTACCACGTGCCAGTTCTGGGCCATGAGTAAAGATATGGGAAGGTTGGTGGAGCTGTAGGTGTGGTGGTATCTTTCAGGGCTGTATATTAATAGATTGTTGTGAGGTCATTGACTTCCACTCTTGAGAGAAAAGGGTGAGCAAGGATGGAGGGCATTCTGCACAGGAGAGACATGGCCTGACTTAAATCTTAACAGGGTCACTCTGGCTGTTGGATGGGTATAGACAGTAGAGTAGCAAGGGCAGAAGTGAAGCTACTGCAGTCATCTTGGCAGGAGATGATGGAAGGTTGGGCTAGGGCAGTGATTCTGAGATCCCCTAAACATGTTAAAAGCTATGCATAGGGTACTATCATCACGATCGTCCAAGGGGTGGAGAAAGGACAGTGGGCATACAATTCAGAAATGCTGTGTTTATAAGGTGGGAAGAAGAAGAGGAATCCACAAAGCAAACCAAACCTAGATTCAGAGTTGTTGGAGATCTGGGGCTCTGCTGGACTTCCAAAGCAGAAAGAGGGAGCGAGAAGCCGTTCTCTTCTCCTGCAGCAGCAGGGCAAGAATGTCTGCTTTCACCACTTATGTTCCATCTTGTATTGGATGTCCTGCTTAAAGCAATACTACCAGTAAACAAAAACAAAACAACAACAACAACAAAAAAAAAACAAAAACAAAAGACATAAAATTTGCAAAAGAAAAAGTAAAGCTTTGTTTGTTATCAAATAACACGATCATCTATGTAAAACTCCTAGGAAACCTACCAAAAACCCCCTACTTCAACTAACAAATGAGTTTAGCAAGGTCACAGGATACAAGGTCAATGTGAAAAAATCAAACGTATTTCTTTATAATGGCACTGAATTATTACAAGTTAATTTTAAAAAAACATTTAAAATAGCTAGACAAATATGAAATACTTAGGGATAAACTTTCACAAAAGTTTGTGAGAACTGTACATTGAAGACTACAAAGACATTGATAATGAAGATGAAGAAAATTTAAATAAATGGAAAGGTATGTCCTGATTGAAAGACACAATATGTTAAAATGTCAGTTTTCCCTAATTGGATCTGTAGATTCAATGCAATCCATCAGGCATTATTATTATCATTATTATTATTTGTAGAGACTGACAAGTTCATTCTAACATTTACATGGAATTGCAAAGGATCTAGAATAGCTATTATAACTTAGAAGAAGAAGGAGAAATTGAAAGTCTCTCTGATTTCTAGACTTTCCATAAAATAACAATAATCTAAACTGTTTAGTAATGGCCTAGATATAGACACATAGATTAATGGAACAGAACAGATAGTTCAGAAATTGACTCACACACATGGCCAATTTTTTTAACAAAAACATTATGGTAATTCAATAGGGAAAAGATAATCTGTTCAATAAATGGTATTGGAAAAATTGGATATCCATATATTTAAAGGAAAAAATAACAACTTTTGGGTAAGTCCCAGAATCTGAAAGCTTGAGAACCAGGAATTATGATGTTCAAGGACAGGAGAAGATGGATGTCCCAGCTCAGGAAGAGAGAGAGAGTTTGCCTTTTCTTACCTTTTTGTTCTATTTGGGACCTCAGTGGATTGGATCATTCCTCCCCACCCACATTAGTGGTGTGATCGCCTTTACACAGTTTACCGATTCAAATATGAATCTCTTCCAGAAACAGCCTCACAGACACACCCAGAAATAATGCTTTACCAGCTATCTGGGCATCCCTTAGCCCAGTCAAGTTGACACATAAAATTAACCATCACAAGACACAAAAATGTGACCCCCCCAAACCACAAATTAATAAATTGGACAAAATTCTTATCCTTCAAAAAACAATGTACAGAAAATGAAAAGGCAAACCAGATACTGAGAAAAAATATTTGTAAAGCATATAACTGATAAAGAACACTTATCCAGATTTTATAAGAACAATTGTTACTCCATATTAAAACAACTTGACAAAATGGACAAAAATTTGACACTTCACCAAAAAAGATATAAGCACAGGAAAAGATGGTCAATGTCATTAGTCATTAGGGAAATGCAACTTAAAACCACAATGAGATACCACTACACTTCCAGTTGAAATTAAACACATTTGGCTAGAATTAAAGGGGGCTGACAGTGATGAGTGGTGAGGAGGATGTGTATGTAGCAAATCAAACTTCTGCATCACTGGTTGGAATGCAAAGTCATTCAGTCACTTTAGAAAATATTTTGGTAGTTTCTTATATTAATACTTATCGTATGACTTAGCAATTTCACTCCTGGGTGTTTACCCATGAGAAATGAAAGTATAACTTCAATCCACACAGAGATTTGTGCTTAAATGTTCATAGCAGCAATATGCATAAAAGCCAAGAACTAGAAAGAACCCTTTGGAATATGACTCAACCCAAAGATACTAACTACAGACACAACAAGAGAGATGAATCTTAAATGCCTTTTGCTAGGTGGAAGAAGCCAAGCACAAAAGACCACATATTCTGTGATTCCATTTATGTGGAATTCTGGAAATGACAGAATCATGATAGAAAGAACATCAGTGTTTGCCTGGGGGCTGAGAGGGGAGTGGGAATTGATTTCAAAGGGAAAGGAAGAACATTTTGGGGTGATGGGAATGTTCTGTATCTTAATTGTGGTGCTGGCTACAGGGTTATTTACGTACGGAAAATTCATAGAACTATACAATTCAAATGGATGAGTGCCATTGGATGTACATCATACTAAATAAAGCTTTAAAAAATTTAAACATAAAGGAAGCCCTACAAATGTATTTTTAAAAGGTGGCAAAAACTGGACGAAAAGATATCACTTGTTGCAATAACTGATCTAGCTGTCTCCTCTACCGCACCAATACTAATAGGAGAATCTTAGATTGGGTTAAAAAATTTTAAAAGTTAATTTTTCCCTTCTTCATTAAACAATTATTTGTAACAGGATTTATTGCAAATTAATTGCTGACCAAGAAGGCAAGCCAGGACTTTGAGTTTTGGGCTTTCTTGACAAAAGAGAGTCTGCTCAGGCTGCCATAACGAAATATCCCACATTGGTGACTTACACAAAGAAATTTATTTCTCAACATTGCTGGAGACTGAAAAGTCCGAAATCAAGGTACCAGCAAGGTATAGATTTCATTCTGAGGCCTCTTCTCTTGGCATGTAGATGGCGCCCATCGCGCTGTGTGCTCGCATAGCGTTTCCTCTGTTAAGTCACAGAACTGGGGTTTGGGCTTCAACGAATAAATTTTGGGAGAGAAACAAACATTCAGTGCACAACAGATGGAGTATGGCAAAGAAAATGAGGGGTAGAGGAGGACCCCTTTACGTGTTCTACGTGTTCCCTGATGGGGAACACGTTTGCCTGGTGGCAGCTTCTACCAGTGGGGAAGACTTGCAACCCTTTGGAATGCCGTGAAGAGGTGGAGAACCTCGCTTGGAGGAGTTTTTGTGTTTAGCTGGGGCTTGTGCATGCTGAGGCAGAGCCTGGCATTACAGATATCACCAGCAGAGAGCCCACACCTTCAGATGGCCCCCAAGGGACTGGACAAGGAAATGCAGCCAGGGTTAACTGAAGGCTTTAGCATTTCCTTTGCCTTTCTCCAATTTCCTGGTGCGCAGAAGCCTCTGGGTTCTTGTAGCACAACGAAGGAAGGCAGAGCACCCCTGAAAAAAGTTTTATCCTTCCTTCCTGCCACCTCTGGCTCGTGAGAGCGACCAGGTCTGATTTGATCTGATTTCGAAAAATGAATGAATAGGTGTTTCAGGCTTTTGAAATTTATGGAGCAATTCCTAACTGTTGTACATTTACAAATACCTTCTACATTCCTGGGACTGCTGTAAAAAGAATAAACACGCATGATAAATAGCCCCTGTTCTCAAGTAGCTTGTAGGTAGTGGAGCATACAGACACAGGAGGAGATAATATACAGTTTAGGAAGTGCCGTGATAGAGACGACTACATGGTATCATGGAAATACAAGATAAGAGGGTGGGGGGAAGGTTCCCTGTTGTAGCTACTCTGAAAAAGCAGACCCCCCGGCCAAATTTTGGTTCAGATGTCAAGACTGATGATGCCACATACACCCCAAAAGGGTATGGAAAGCTTTATAGTACTTACATAAGTGAGATCTCTGGTGAGAGCAGGGCAGGCCCCTCAAGCAGCCCCAGAATGGCTTGAGGATGCAGGGAAAGGAGACTGGCTGTGGGTTTTTACTGTGGATATGGGCTGGGTTTGAATCTCCCCTCAGATCCAACGGAGCGAGCACCCAGGCTGTCATATCAGCTTGCCCAGCTGTGGCACCCCAGGGGAAGAGGAATGGGTGAGGCTTAAAAGCTGTCAGCAGACATCAAAAATGGAGTCCGACCCTATTATAGTCTCTGACCCCATTTCAGAGGAGTTGGGTGTGGTTAGGAAGCTTTCCTGGAGAAAGTCATGCCAGAGATAATATGAATCCTAAGAAAGGAGTATTTATTTATTTACTATTGTTCGTGTCTGCTTATAAATACATGGTAATTGCAAAAAAAAAAAAATACAGTAAAGTACAAAGCAGAAATTAAAATTCACTCATGACCTTAACCATCTGAAGGCAATCACTGCTAAGATTTTTGTTCCTTCCTGTCTGGATTAGATTGATAGTTAGAAAAAAGAAATTACCCATGTCATTATTCGAATAACGTGAATTTTTTCTGGTGTACATTTTATTAACTTCAGCTACTTTACAGTACACGTACCTTTTTCTCCATGAAGTCTTGGGATAATTGCTGTTTTTAAACTTTTTATGTAAGAAAATTAACACTTCTATTCAATTTTTCTTACCATCTCTGGTGATGCTTTCAACGTATTCTGTTTTTTTAAACATGGCAGAACCGAAGCTACTATACTTTGTAAAAGTTTACAAATCTGTATTTCTTTGTTAGAGAAGTGTTATTTTTACCATGTCTATTTTCATTTTGCTGTCAAGAAATTGCTGGCATTCAAACTTGACCTTTCTCGTTCAAGTCTCCAGTAGAACTAAGAATCGCTAAAGGACCAACAGTTCTACCCCACTCCACAAAGAATACAATGTATATTCGGAAATCCACATTCCCTTACCACTTTCATCTTTCAGCTGTTTGAGGAACTTGTTAAATTCAGGAGAGAGAATCACAAATTTTCATGTTTAAAAAATTTCAAGGAGGTTTGACGATGATGCTTAGAAGACTTCAGTAGTCTTTAAAAGACGGATAGAACAGGCTTCATTTATCCATGTAACGCTTACCTTTTCAAATTCTTTTCTGGTATATCTCAATTTTTTTTATTGCCTCCATCCAGGGTCAAAGAGGAAAAGGAACTCTCTTTTCTGTCTTGCCTGTTCCTTAGTCCTCCTTGTTCATACCAATTTTGCTATACTCTGTTTGGTGAGTATTGGCCCACATAGTTCCACTACAAAATGAATGAAGTTAGCTCTATCGTAAGGCAAAGGTGGTCACAGCCTCAGGCTTTGTGAAGGAGTGTCTCAAATGTGCCAGGGCCTTCAAAGACCTTGGTTTTCATGGTGGTTCCCCAACCACCTCTCCTAGCTCTTCAAAAGAAGGTCGACTTTGGATCATAGAAACATGTAAACATATATCCACTGCATTTTCATCAGACACATTTGTGTGAGGTATACGATACGCATGTATGCAGACTGACATTTCTATTTCAAAGGGGAGATGCATTTTGGACTGTTTCCTTTGTGGAACCACCAGCTGAGTGTGTTCAGATATTTATGTAGAATACAAAGCCTAAGACCTTTACCAGCTGGCCCTTTACAGAAGTCTGGCCTTCCCTGCCACAGCTGCCCATGCTCACACAGAGAGAAGTGTTAATGTAAGCCACAAGTTGGTAGTTGATATGGCACTAGAAGCATTTGAATTAATTACAAAGTATTGCTAGTTATGGACTTATAAAATAATGAAATGATACCCATTGCGGGAATGTGTGAGAATGGGGAATAACGTTCAGGACAGGACGCTGGACTCATATGGTACAGAAAACAAGGCAAGGGGCTTGGAAAGAAGACACATGGCCCGCCGTGTAACTTTTCCTTAAGGCCTCATTAGTTCCTGCAACTTAACTAGACTGTGACAAAAATAGGTGCAAAACCTACAGACCTTTGGGGAAATACACAAATAAATTTCATCTTAATCAACTGATATTAAATGAACTGGACTTGGCGCTGTGTTTACAAAGCTATAAATGTCTAGTTTGTTTCTCAAGAAGCTTAGAAATAACAATATTTGTCAACATTTACAGAGGTTTTATTATGTGCCAAATACCATTCTAAGCACTTTAGCTGAATTATCTAATTTAATTCTCCCAGCAGCCTTATGAAGTAGGTAGTGTAAGTGTCATCTCATTTTAAAGAGGAAATCCTGTGGCTTAGAGAAGTTCAATAAGTTGCCCAAGGCCATGCAACTGTAAAGCTTTAGTGTAACGTGGTGTAATGAAAGGTTCAGCTACTTAACCGTGCTGAACACCCTCTCCCCCAAGACCCCGGTCCTGTGTGGCAGGTGCTCTGATGGGGGTGAGGCAGAAGGTGGGGGGAGGGGATCCCATTTTAAAACACTGTGGGGAGGGTGGGGTTAGTTACCAGAGAGGCCTTCCCAGAGTCTGGAATGATAAACAGGTCATATCAGGGGTAGTGGGGAGGATATATTTTAGCCCTCCTGTCATTCTCAGACACAGACAATAAAGATCTAGCCCACAGGCTTAGCTCAACCTCGTCTATCTCTTTTTTTTTAAAAAAATAATTTTTCTATTCTTTATCCTCCCTAGTAATCCTTTATCTACTTCGTGTCTTAACAAATCCTCTTCGAGTTGGAGGGTACATTAGGAGCATAGCATCTCTCCATCTCTCCCTTCCTTCTGTCCTAAGCCCACGTGAGAGATGCCAAGTTGAAGGTTTCCTCTCTTCTCCCAACACTCATCTGTGCCTTCCATGCTGAGTGAGAGGGCCGCATCCCTGCCCCCTTCCTTGGCGCTCTTTCTGTCACGCTCTAACTGCTAGATGCCACCCCATGCTGTGCGACCCCACATCTTCACCTGTCCAGCCTCTCAGCGATGGATGACAGGTTCCCCCAGGACCCATCGTCACAAGTGACATTGCAGCGAACATCCTTGCAGACCTTTGGGAGATATACATACACACACACACATACACATACAAACGCATATATACTGGAGAAGAACTGCTGAATCTTTGAACCAGTCTGTACCCCATCTCCCAGGAATGTGTGAACTTTTCATCTTTCTATCATCTATCGTCCTTGTACCGATCCATCTATCTATCAATCATCTATCTACCTACCTAATATCAATACATAGGATAGGTATTACATGTGGCATTTTATTATACTTGGCAAGGTGATGTTTGGCATTTTCCATCATATTCTTCATCATATAGTCAGCAGTGTCTAAAACCGCACATCAGATCTCATCACTACCTACGTGCTTAGCATGCAGCTGGCGAGGTGCCCACAGCTATTCATGCTTACAATCAGCCAAGGGCTTGTTCGCTGTGTTGCCATCAGTGTTCAGGTGTCTGTGCCTCCCATTGTACAGCAAGCCCTGAAGCGTGGCGAGTGAGTGAACTCACCTTTTATATCTGGAGGGTCTTTCACAGTGTGCTCAATACATGGCTGTTGACTCTCTAAAGAGAGAACAGAGGACTGAAGAATCAATTTGGAAGGAAACATGATTATATTTTGAGCAGATGGAATTAAATATCACTGTAATTAATAGTGAGACATTCATGTATATTTGTTCTTCAGGAAGACTAAAACCTTGGATCTACAGCAAAAAGAGAGAGTTTGGGGACCGGGTTGCAGCTGTAGCTTTTGAGTCATTACTAGGGAATCAGTGAATTGCTTGGGGAGGAAGGAGTATATTGAGAGAACGATGGAAAACCAGTTTGTTTCTCAGTAAGCAAAGGATGGTCCTTTGCTAAAGTGGGGCCAGAGGAGAGGCTCAGAAAGGTTTAGCTACAAGAGGGAAATCAGTGTGGTGTCCCCAAGGCCAAGGGGGGATGGATGACAGAAGAGAACAGAGTCCTTACGGCAAGGCAGTAGGGTCAGATGAGACCAGGAAGAGGCTGTTGAGTCTGAAAATTTATATTTCACTGATGTCTTCGATAGAGCCTATTAGATTGTATTGATTTTAAGAAATGTACATTTGTTTTTCTTTTATCTATAGGAACTATTTCATGCTTTTTTTTTTTGCCCCAACTTGATAGAAGAAGTCTTGAAATACCTATATAAAGAAGAAATTCAGAATGTAATATTAATAATTTCAGGAAAAAATGGATCTTACTGAGAGAAGTCATGTTAAAATATTTCATTTTTAGATTGTACTGTTCAAGGCTTCGAAAAAATCAAACCATTAGCTAATTCCCTTAACTCCTCATATTGTATAAGAGTTCCTTGGAGAGTGTAGGAGCTGTTTGTAATTTCTTAAATGAGCTATGTGCATTTTAAAGAAAGGGATAATCCTATATCTTTCCACCACACACTAACATCGACATCATTTGCTCCAAAGAAACCTACACTTACCTAGAAATTCCACAAGGACCTAGAAGATATGTGGACCTAAGTTCCTGCAAGGATACATAATTTATCCTTGTAGTCTTATTTGTCATCGGGTATCTTCCTTGCTGAATTTCCATTTTCATGCACACCCTAAGGTTTTTGTCAAAAAAATTTAAACCTTTTCTGCCTTAATCTCATAGAATTTGTTGGAGAACATAGTTTTTTTCAGAGATCTTAAATTTCTACCTCTTCAGAAAAAGTCTACTTTATAGTTTTTATATTTTATAAATCTTTCATGGTGATCTTTATAAGTTATTCCCACCTTCCTTTTAGCAATCAAAAGCATAATCTTTCAGAATTTTCTGGAAAGAAAAAAAATGGCCTTAAGTCATTTTCCATTATTTCCAGGAATAGAATAAAATTAATGCAATAAAACTTAAAGAAGAAATTCTTCCTTTCATATAGCTTTTGTGCTCATTTCTTTTATTTCTTTTGTACCTGAAATTTATGTCTCTGTTTCCACAGTCAATGACTTGTAAATTGTCTTTGCCCATCTACGTCACTGATGTCAGGTCCTGGAAAAAAGATTTTTTAGTCCCGTGATTTCCTTTCCTATAGTATTTTCAGGGTGGCAGGTTATATTAAGGTGAGTTTGATTAGAATGTAAGTTGGGTTCTCTGGAATTCTGTCAGTGTAGCCAATCTGTCCTCGTCTCCCTCCCATCAAGGCTGATGCTTCTTTCACTGGCGCAATGGTGCTCAGAACCTCCAGGTATCAATGGTCTTCACAGCTATCAAGAAGGCTGCCAGGATGGTTCCAGTAGGTTCTTTATCATGCTAATTCTTTAAAAAGTTGTAATCCTATACTATGAAGTTTTTATTAGTTAGCATATTAACTAGACCATTTTTTCTTTCCTCTATGCTGGATAATAGAAAAGACTGTTCGTTTGTGTGATTGTTTTGGTTTTTCATTTCCTATATGTACATTCTCTCTTGCATTTTACTCTCTGCTTTTTTTCTGAGTCAAGGTTTGGTAACAGTGAACCCTCCACTGACTCTGCACCGGCGTTGGAGCATATCGATCAACAGAAGGAGAACGTGCAATTCTGCTGTCTGGTCTCCTTCAAGTTTATGACCATAAATCTCAAGCATGACCCTCAGATTCCGGGCATCCCTGCTCCATTTGTCTAGCCCGTTCACTGTCCCACTCTCTAGGATGACTGTTTCTGCACCATCTCCCAGCGCCCTCGTCCTCTTCTCCACGCAGGTCACCTTGCCTTTGGGCCGTCAATCACAATAGAACTTCCACATCCTCCCATCAACAACTCTACTAACTCTACTAACAGGTTGCACCGGTGCCCACAGACTCCACCTTCCCAGCTGTTACACACAGGATGGACCTTCTGGGCTCCTACCCAAGGCCAGGCACACCGCTCATGCACTGGGTTCCACCCCCTTTCACTCCCTGAAGACTTCACTCCTGCACCATCTACCTTCCCTTCTCTCCTGGGTCATTCCCTTCCACAGATCCACGGGCAGTAATTTCTCCTGCCACTAATGAGACCCTTCCTTTACCACACACCCCACTCTAGCCCTCGCCCCACTTCTCGGCTCCCTTACCCTTGACTCCTTGAAGCAATGGCTCATTGCCATCTCCGCATCCTCTCCTCAGTCTCTCTTGAGCCCGCTCCAGCTGGGACTGCTCCTGACATAGCCAGAAACTGACCTCTGTGGTGTCCGATCGAAAGTCAGTTTCAGCCATCACCTCTCTAGACCCTGCAGCAGCATTGGGCACAGCTGGCCATTGTCTTGTTGAAATAGCTGGATTCCCAGATTCCAGGTCCCTTCCTCACGGGCTGCTCCTTTTCCTTCCCTCCGGTGGCTCCTCACAGTCCCTTCCCGAATCTATATGTTGGAGAGCCCTAAGCTTTAGTCTTGGCCTTGTTCAATCTAATCATTTTGTCCTATGACTTTAAATACCAACTACGTGCTGAAATGGCCCAAGCTTGTGTCTCTGAGACCCCTCTCCCCTAGCTGTAGACTCACCTGGACAATGCCTCGTAAGGCTCTGTGTCTGGAAAAGAACCTTTGCTTCTTCCCCATGCCCATGCCCAAACTCCCTCCTTTTCTGTCCCACGCATTATAATTTCATGGGTAAAAATTTCATCTTTAATGTATAATATAAAAAAACTCTACATTTAAGAAAAAGAAAATACACAGCACTACAATACCATATCAAAGCTAAAAATTAACAATGATTTCTTAAATATTGACAAATTTCTAGTCAGTGTTCACATTTTTTCATTTTCTAATAGCAATTTTTAACAATGTTTGTGTGAATTGGGTTCCAGAATAGTTCCACATTTTAAAATTGGCTGATCTGCCTTTTATTATGTCTCCTGTGGAAGTTTCTCTCTCTCTCTCTCTCAATTCTTCCTGCTCTCCTGTCCCCCATTTTTGTTGAATAAACCACATCATTTTTGTCTTCACAGTTTCCCTTAGTCTGTACTTTTCTGATTGCATCTCCCACATATTCATTGTTGTATTTTCTATAAATTGGTAGTTAGATACAGAGCTTTGATCACATTGAGGCTCAACATAGTTTGGGCAAGACTACTTCATAGTTGGTGCTGTCTACTTCCACTAGAAAGAAACAATGTCTAAATTTCTCTATTTTTGTGATGCTGACAGCCATTGATAATAGTACTTAGATCAGTAACCATCAAACTTTTTGTTTTGTGGGTGTATTATATTCTTAAAAGTTACCAAGTGCCCTGCAGAGCTTTTGTTTATGTGGATTTTATCTGTGGATATTGATTATATTAAGAATTAAAAGTGAGAAAACTTGGCCGGGTGTGGTGGCTCACGCCTGTAATCCTAGCACTCTGGGAGGCTGAGGCCGGTGGATCGCTCAAGGTCAGGAGTTCGAGACCAGCCTGAGCAAGAGCGAGATCCCGTCTCTACTAAAAAATAGAAAGAAATGATCTGGACAACTAAAAATATACATATAGAGAAAAAATTAGCCGGGCATGGTGGCGCATGCCTGTAGTCCCAGCTACTCGGGAGGCTGAGGCAGAAGGATTGCTTGAGCCCAGGAGTTTGAGGTTGTTGTGAGCTAGGCTGACACCACGGCACTCACTCCAGCCCGGGCAACAAAGCCAGACTCTGTCTCAAAAAAATAAATAAATAAATAAAAGTGAGAAAACTTTAATTATTTGTTTAAAATAACAAGATGCCCTTACAAGTTAACATAAATAACATATTTTTTAATTGGAAATAACTCTATTTTCCAAAGGAAAAAATTTGTAGGAAGGGAAACAGTGTTTTACATTTTTACAAATCTCATTACGGTCTAGCTTAATAGAAGACAGCCAGATTCTCCTTGCTGCGTCTCTTTCAATCTGTTGCAATCTGTTGCTTTAGTTGAAGTATCTGAAGAAATTCAGCCTTGCAAAGATGTATAATTGGAAGTGGAAGGATTATTTTAATGGACACCCTTTTCAGATAATTATAGATAGTCTTCTTTACCAAGACTCAACAAAGGGTAGTTTATTAAAGGTTAGTTGCAGTATAAAGCCTGAAACCATGTCAATATTAACCTTCCATCCTGTGACATAAAAAATCCGTTGGTTTATCTCCCTCTTTTAATGGATCTCTTACCCATGCATGATTTTGTGACATCATTTGGAAAATACTGAGTAGCTGATACGTGTGATCTTACAAAGGAGGACCTATTTCATTACTCAATATCAAAAAAATGTCACAATTATTAATAACCACTGATGTTATTAGAAAAGCCTGTAAGTATTGGGAAGCTGCCAAACTCATGGTAACAAATTCAAGTTTTCCAAAATTCAAATTTTTATTTGAAAGCTTGAATCTTACCATTAACAAGAAATACTGTTAGTTGCTTACTCGAAGTGTCAGATTTATTTCACTCATTTTCAAGAAAATACCTGCCAAATATCCAAATCTGTGTAACTGTATCTTTTATGTCAGTCATTTCTTAAAGGGAAAATGATTTTTCATGAAAACAGTGGGTAATTCATCTGGCAACTCAAACAATCACGCAAGTGGTTTTTGAAGAGGTGGCCACCATGGGCCAGAATGCAGACCAATTGCCTTATATGTACGCCCCATCTTATTACATGGAATATTGTTTTAAAGTACTCAAAAGTCAAGATTTAGTACAATTAATAATTTTTACTGCTCCATGAAGGAAATTCTTAAATGAACCTGTCTTTTTCACCTGCAGCGCATGGTAGTAAAGAATATAATAGCTACCAGTAGCAGGGTTGGTGCCGCTGCCTTGATTTGTGCTGCGGTACCAGCTGTTTTGTCCCCACCATTGCTTTTGTACCATCAATGTCAATGTTAACACAGTGAAAAAGGTCAATAATGTCTTAGCATTGCCATGCAAACAATATTGAACTTGTGATCTCCCTGGAAGAGTCTAAGGGGTCCTCAGCAGTCCATACTTAGACATCTGCTGGCTTAGATACATTCGTTTACTAGGAGTTGCATTAGTGATATTGCAATTTACTTAGCTGGAATACATTTATAAAGAAACTCCTCCTCATCGATGATTTTGTGTCCTGTGGTACAGATCATATAAGAAAAACAGAAAAAGTATTTGAGACATTCCCTTTATGTAACAGTATTCACAATAATGAAGTAGTTCTCTAAAGGTTACCTATCAAGGTTTTATTAAAATATTACATGAACTTATGAGTTTAAACATTATTGATGGGTTTCAGCCCAATTAAATTACTACCCCTATCGGTAATGCTCAAATTATTCCACCCTTGCCTGCTGGGAACTCATTCAGGTTGTCTGCTGAGTTCTTTTGGCATGGCCCTGGCTGTCTTTGACAGATTTCTTGCTTTCTGATATGAAAAAATTTTCCAGCCTCATCTTGTTCATTTCCTGCTGTTGTCTACAAACAGGATTCCAAACCTAGAATCAGGCATTTTTTTCAAGGAGCCCTAGTTCCTTTTAGTGGGAGATGGTTTTCCAGAACACAATTTGGGTGCTAGAGATCTCATTACTATTGGGTCAATGATTGTTTGTAAATATTTTCATAGACAGAGCTAGGAATGATGGGTTTTCTTAAAAAAGATAAAAATACATTTGATAATTCAAATTAAAATTTAAGATTACAGACCTTTTATTTAAACCCATTGATCTTACAACTGTATCTCCTTTCAGTTATGCCAAAAATCTTGGATCTCAACAACACTAACAATTATTCATTTTAGTTATACCATATTATATACATAACAATCGCAGTATAATAATTCCAATACTACCACCCACAGTCTCATTACTGAAAACAGTTTACGATTCATTGCTGTTCTTTTTTCCATAGGGTAATTCCATCAGGCATGTATGCTCAAATTATTTTTTTTTAAAGTTTCTCAGAATAGCTCCTCTCTGTGTGGTTAAGTCACTACGAGACAAGCAGGTTCATTTGTTGTATTTTACTCCTAATTTGGGGAGTTTACTTTTTTAAATTTCATTTTATTTTATGATTGTGTAAAATGTTTTCATGGTTCCACAAATGTACAAAACAAAACATATTCAAAGACATCTAGGTCCTATGCTCATCCCCTCTACTCTATTCCACCCATCTTTCTTTAGGTAATCATTTCTCAAATTGTATGTTTATCCTTTCATTGTTTTATATTAATACTAACATATATATAAATATATATATTCATACCTCCTCCATTTTATATAAAGAGTAGCATACGAATATGTACTTTTCTCCACCTTGTTTTTTCTCCCCAAAAACAGTTGACCCTTGAACAACATGAGAGTTAGGGGTGCCAACCCCCCATGCAGTCGAAAATCTGAGTATACCCTTTGACTTCCCAGAAATTTAACTACCAGTAGCCTATCGTTCACCAGAAGACTGGTGAACATAACATAAACAGTCGGTTAATACATTTTTATATGTTATATGTAAGATATACTACATTGTTATAATAAAGTAAGCTAGAGAAAAGGAAGTATTATTAAGAAAAGCATAAGGAAAATATATTTACTATTCAATTAAGTAGAAGTGGCTCATCATAAAGGTCTTTATCCTTGTCATCTTCAAGCTGATAGGCAGAGGAGGAGAAAAAGGAGGGTTGGTCTTGCTGTCTCAGGTGTGGCAGAGGTGGAGGAAGATCCGTGTATAAGTAGATCCATGCAGTTCAAACTCATGTTGTTCAAGGGCCAACTGCAGTGATACATCCTGGAGATCACTTCATTCTAGTGCACAGAAATAGTCTTCAATCCTTTTAACAGCTGTCGAGTACTTCACTGTGTTGATGTACCATAGCTTATTCCACCAGTCCCTTATTGATGGACATGTGTGTTGGCTCCAAAATTCAGTTATTACAAAGAGTGCCATGATGAATAGTCTTGTGCATACTTTTATCTTTTACATTTTTGCTAGTTATCTTCGGGATAGAGTTCTAGACTGGGATTGTACAAGTCCAAGGGAAAATGCACTTGAAATTTGTTGGATGTTGCCAAATCCCCCTCCATAGGCACTGTGCTGTTATTCAGTTATTTTTTCTCTTTTCTATATTTACTACTTTACCCTCCACTTTGAGCGGCTTGGGCTAGGACTGTGCACACATTTCTGCTTTATCCTGTTGAGTTTTGCCAAAAGCATGTGAAAAGCAGACGGAAGGCCCAGAAAAAGAATGATCCAGGGACTTGTTGCCTTTCTGCTTTGTTTCCTCTTCTTGCCAGCATCACCACAGCCGGCCACAGTTTTCTAAGTAGGAGTAGATTACAGTTTCCAGTTTTCCGAACTTCTAGAACTCCCTCTGAGGTATCCACAGCAGCAGTCAGCAGGCCCTCCTCAGAAGCCTGAGTCTTTGCTCTGTAGGGTCCTCCTGAGGTTCCTGTAGGGTCAGCTGGTGTCCCTTCTTCGAGGTCTGATGGGGGCCTTTCTGCTAACCAACCAGGCAGCACTCGCTTCTCAGAATTCTGGGTCCCAGCTCAGCAGGGCTCCTCCTCCAAGTTCCTAATTCTTACAATCCCAACCTTCTTCCTTTGTTCCCCCCAGTCTTTAAGGATAATAGCTACTTCCTGAAGTTACTACATGTGGGATACCTCAGGGTTTACTTTGCCCTTTAGACTCTTGGATACCTGGTTAACAATTCTGTTTCTATTAAATAATGTGAATTCTACTTTCCTAAGTCCGACCAACAAAGAGGTTGTACCATTTTGTCTTTATTTTTACCCTCAGACTATGAGAATTCTTGTTTCTCTTCAGCCTTGCCAACGGAGTGTGTTGCTCACCTTAAGGATTTTTGCTCATCTGATTGGGAAGAGACGGTATCTCAGTATATTAATATTATTAGTTTGAATGTGCATTTTTCTTACTTTGAGGGAAGTAGAGAATCATTTCAAAGGAAGATCCATTTGTATTTTTTTCCTAGGAACTCATTTTTCTGGAGGCCTGTTGCCTTTTTTCTTCTTTATTTTTAGGTGCTTTCTTGCTTTCTTTGATCACTCTATATGTTCTAAACTTTTTTCTCACAAAATCAAGATATCGTTTGTCTTTTTATTTTGCTAATAGAGCTTTATGTTTATGCAAACGTTTATCAGATTTGTGTGATCAAAAGTGTCAACATTTTTTTTAACCACTGCTGCCTTCAGAATTAGGAAAGTTTTCCCCAATCCCAGATTACAGAGGAACATGCCCATGTTTTCTTTTAATTAAGTATACCGTTTCATCTTAGTCTTTAAATTTCTGATACATGTGGAACTCATCCTGTTCTGAAGTATAAGGAATATGCCATCTATATTAATTTTCTAGAAAGCTCCCTGAAAACCCTCTCTCCTTGCCCATGACCACAGAAAGTTCTCTGAGGCCATGGCACGCTGGCTGAGAGCATGCTGCTGAGACCATGGGCCTGGTCCAAGCTGTGGGCATCTGGGCTCACTCAGACAAGACAGCTGAACGACCCCAAGGAAGAGTCTGAAATTTGGCTTCTGTGAAAGTGTTAAGCTCAAAAGTCTTGAAGATATATTCAAAACATGTCCTATTTCTGGGTTTGCCAACCATACTTCTAGGAACTGGGCTTTGCTGATGTAAGTATCCTATGCACCACCCAGATCTTGTCGTTATATGTCTATAAATGGGGTCTAATATTTCAAACATATGTGAAAAGTGGCCTCCAAGGTCAGGGATAGTTTCAAAACTGGGATGTACTCCATCCTGCCTGTTCCAAAGCTGGAAAAGGGGCAAGATCTCAGGTGTCCATAAGAGCTCTAATTATGTGCAGGTTTCTTATAAGTTAAGGGATCAAGAGTAATAAAGCATATATTTCCATAGCAAGTTTAAACCAGATAAGAAGGACTAAAGATTTTAAAACAAATACATAAAATTACTTTCCCTAAAGAGACACCAACAACCTCTCAGTCATCAGAAGCCAAGTAGGTCTGAGGAAGTAGACCCCATGGAATCACTGTCTGAACTCCTGAATGGGAAGAGATCGTCAGATAAGAACAATTGTTGTTTATTGAATTTGGACAACTGGTCATAAATTGAGCGATTTCCTTGTTGTGCTTATATAAATAACTTGCATTTGTCTGAAATAGCATTTATCAATATAATAAGGTTATATAAGCTAATGTTAGGTGCTAAGCTAACTTGCTGACTTAGAATGAAAAAGAAGAAGAAGGTACTCCCAGAGCTGCTGATTGCTGTCTAACAAAACACTGCATCTATCATTTTTGCCTCTGGAGACATTGGATTCATCCTTTCCTTCTCAATTGCATTTTAAAATATAAAATTTTGGGGGGATTACCAGCGATGAGAGAATAAGAAGTCTTTAAAATGGATTTAATTTTATTTTTCTATCACTAATACAGTCTCCAGCTTGGCTGTCTTTCTGTTAGTGACCTCCAAGTCTATGACTTCTTGAACATGCATTTTTCTCCATTGTTCCTTCTTTAAAGAAAGAAAGGCCTGTTATAACAGCAATGAATAATCTAATGGAATCCTGCTGCTACTCCCTACTGTTCCTTGTCTTTCCTTCTTTCATATGTGTGTTGTCACACACAAGTCTAATGTATACAGCTCAGACATATTAACAGACACCCCCACCCAGCCTGCCCTCAATTAAGTTGCCAACCCAACGCCTCACTCCCAGCCACTGGAGAAAGATTGCCTGTTACATCACTCAAGCCCATTATTCTCATTTCTCCCCATGGCATCCATTACTCCTACATGCTTTTTAGCTCATAGTTGAAGCAGAGGCAAGACATATTTTGCATTTTAAGATTAATATTATATATCTTTGACTTTTACAAGGCTAGACACCCTGGGGACTGACATTTAATAGATGTTAATGGAATTTAATTTTTACACATGCTAGGTGCGAACATTTATCTTCTAAATAAAATTGTATGAAACCTAATGTAGCACCAAGAAAATCTCATAACAAATTATTTTTCACTCTAGATCTTTAAATTGAGTTACCAAGCAAAGTAGAAAAGCTGTTTTTTTGATATTTAGGATTTAAAACCTGAATATAATTATCATTAATTAATGACACAGAGTATCAACAGGCATTTTGCCATAGTGATTACCATTGCAAAACAGTTCTAAAATGCTGCCTAAAAAGAAACTTTGTGCATAATCTATTTTCTTATTGACTTTCATTAAGCAAGGGGCAATGGTTTTCCCTGGGGCAAAATAAAGTCTGGCCCGAAATATATTAAATGATAATCAGCATGATAAACATTTTCAAAATGTTTCTATATGGAAAAAACTAATCAAGCAAAACCGCTCAAAAATAACTTGTAGAATTATAGGTATTTGATAATGTATGCTGAATAAATTAATGTGGTGGTATAAGGCTGTGACTAAGAGCATAATAGCCACTGTTTTTTTTAAGTACGTTTTTCTCTGGATGTCAAGTATAGTTTAATTTCAAATTTTGGCTGATGTTACGATTCACAGAATTTCACTAATACTAAAGAAAGAAGTAATCACCCTCTTCGTACCTTTGTAATTTTCACAATTTATGAACTATCCTATGTTTATTCTCTACATATTTAAAATGCTGAAATCTCTTCAGTTCCAATTAATGAAGAAAAACTCTTCTCTTTTTGCCTTTAGTGCCTGGCACTGAAGTGCCTACTTAATAAACATTTGATGAGTAAATGAATGATTTTGACAGTAGTCAGGTGCTTACAGCAAAAATGAGGTAATGCAGTATTGCAAAGAGCAATGTGAGGCCACAGATCTGGGTTCTTGTCCCAGTTCCACCAGAAACTAGCTGTGTGACCTTAGGTAAGAAACTTGACCTTTCTGATCCTGGACTTCTTCCATGTAAGTTTGAATGCTAGAGATGATCTCACGGGGTCTTTTTTCTACCTCTAAAAGGGTACAGTTCCAAATCATAAAATTAGCCAATCATTGTTCTTGCCAGTTTTACTTTGGACCATAGCCAAGGGCATCTATAGGAGGTAGACACATTTAGGCTGCAGAACTTCTGCATTTGAGATTACATGTAGTAGCCTCTAGAATGAAATCTGTAAAGAGGTTCCATATGCTAAGGCAAATAGTAGAAAGATACAAGCCTCAAGGGTTTACACAAAGAAGAATTGAGCAAGTGTAGGAGAAGCATACAAGAGAAGTAGAAGGGAAACCTGTGGGGAAAAAAAGTCTCCTTAGCTCAGACTAGTGAAGTCTCCAGGCAGTAGGTTTCTTCTAGAGGTCAAAAGTGAGTAGGTTTTATGTAGTATTTATGAGTGATTAACAAAATGATTAATTTATAAAAGGCTTCCCTTCCAAAGAGAGCACCAGGGTGCTTTATTTCCTAGTTGGATACCGCTTTGCACGTAAATAAAGGAGAATCACTGCTGCCAGTCAGGGAGGCATTTTGACAAGGCAGGTGTGTTCTTGTCTCTGTCCTGATTTACTGTATGACTCTGGGCAAGTCATCATCTTCCCCCAAACCAGCTGCCCTGATTATAAAATGGAAACCAAAATACTCACGGCCTTCGCTGAGGATTAATGAGACAAGATGAATGTCTTTAAGTTCCCAGAGGGGAAAAGGCTGTATATAAGAAGGCAAAGAACTACTAAGTAGGACTGTTGGACTTTTCACATAATTTGGGAAAGAAAAAAAACAGGACAATGAAAGTCTGATGTTTTAAGTTTTCCGGTCTTAAAAAAAAATTCATCTCTAACAACCAGCCCCAATTTTTCCTGCGTGTTACACAGCACGAGCTGCAGCCTGCGAGGGTTAGTTGGTTAGTAGTGGGAAGGGTGGTGCCGGATTTATCCCTGGTGTGTAACCCCGAGCTCCATCGTGAACAGTGTCATCTTGGGCAAATGAGTTTCAGTACCTCAATTTCTTCTCCTGTAGGATATTGGATACTCCTACTACTTACCCTATATGCACAGATATATGTTATAGACGCCTGGCATAGAGTAATTTCCCAATAAATATTTGCTGATAACTTCTGCTTCTTAGCAGCATCATTCAAACTGCTGGAATATTTTCCCTTTAAAAATCAAAGGTCTTTATGAGAGAGTATCGGGATATAAAGATGAACGTGACGTAAACATTTGTACTTTGAAAGAGGGTAGGGAACGAAGGCGACACCATAAAGCTCACTTCCTTCTGAATGAGGAGTTTGGGGACGTGGACAACGCCCGCGCGGACGCGAGGGGGCACTGCGAGCCTGCTTTGGCGACTTAGAGGCGGCGGCGGGGCGGGTCGGGCGCTTCCACCGTCCCAGCGCCCGGGCGCGTCGCCACCTACCAGGGTCCGCGACCCGCACTCGGGCTCCGGAAAGCGCAGCCTGGGGGACCCAGGGCTGGGGCCACACACAGCCCCACAGGTCTTCGCATACGTCTCTTCCCTTCCTCCCCAAGCATATGGTCGTTTTTAGCAGCTGTTCTTAATGCCAGATTCCTGAGTCCCAGGTCTTGGGAAAACCAGAATCCCCCCGCAACTAGAGGGAACATTTTCTATGCGTCTACGTCGGGTATCATCCTGGGCAAAAGGACCAAACCTATCAGTTCTTTAAAGGGTTCGGGTCCCAAGAGGGGGTTAAGCTCTTTTGATTTAGGGAAATACGTCCCCCACCTACCCCTCCCACCCCCAGCACCACCAAAGGCCCAACGCGCAGCAGGTTGGGAAGGACTCTGAAATCACTGCCTGTCCACCTACCAAGGTCAGGCAAGAGGCTGGCACTCGCCCGAGGACGCCTTCAGAAAAACGGTCAGGTCAGGTCCTGAAACAGCTCAGGTACGAAGCTGAATCGCTCCTCTGAGAAAAGAGTAGACAGTATGCCCGCCCCACGTTCCTTTCCGTCCCCATGAGGACAGACGCAGGGAAATGTGGTCGAGGCGTTTTGTCCGTTCCACCTGCCGCTCGGGTCCCCACTCCCAGGCGGTTTGGCGCGATAGGGAAACTCGGCTGATTTTGTTACTCCCTGGAGAGAAAGTGCCGAGGGGCGGAGATGTCAGAGCGTCCCCTCTCACGCGAGCCGCCTGCTGCGGGCTGTATCGATTCCCACGCGATCCCGGGGCGGGCGGAGAGTCTGCTCTGATTCCCGGGCTCCAGGACTGGACGCCTCGCAGTGTCCCCGGGGGCGCAGCCACCCAGGGCGCGCGGGCAGAATACAAGGTGGGGCCGAGAGAAAGCACGGTGCAGACAGGAGCTAGGGGCCGGGCAGAAAGCAGGGCGCGGGACCGAGCGGGACGCGCCGACCGAGGAGAAAGTACTACCCATCCCAAACTTTCGCAGATCCGGGAGCCTAGGAAGGGCGAGCCAAGCAGAGTGGCAGCCTCTCCCGCCGCCCCGCGAGCCCCGCTGCAGCGAGGAGGGGACGCGCGCACGCCAGCTGGACGCCGGCGGTCCCACCTCGCGCCCACCCGCCGGGCCGAAGCGCCGCGGCTCCGGGCACTGAGCGGGCGCCCACGGAAGAGGTCAGACCGCCGGACTCTGGGCTGCGGCGGAGCTCCGAGGAAGGGGGACTCAACGCGGATCGGGGAAGGGAGAAGGGACACTTAACCTCGCAGCCTGGCCTAGCGCGGCGGGGCGGCGGGGATGTGCCCTTGGGCGGCCCTTGGGCGCGCAGGCTGGAGTCAGGCAGGCTCCGGAAGAAGTGAGCGCAGCGACTTCCACGGGCTGGAGAAGTAGGGTTTAAAAGAAATGGGAAAAGCGATCCAGGCCAGCCAGTGGGCCCGGCAGCTTAGAGGCTCCCCACCAGGAGGACGATAGCGACTGCACTCGCGAAGACGAGGCGCGCCGGCGGCCGCGGGTCTGCGCGGAGGAGTCGCCTCCCCGGCCAGGGGTGCGTGTGCAGACGCCAGCGGCAGCGGCCGGAGAGCGACATGCGGCGCGCGGCCCCGGGACGGGCTGGGCTGGGGAAACTCCGGGGCGGCGCGGCGCGGCGCTGACCCCGCGCAGGTCCGAGGAGGGTGCCCGGGCCCCGCCCGCCTCCGCCCCCTCCCGCGCCCGCCCCGCGCCCCTCCCCGCGGCGGCGGCGCATCCAGGGGCGGCGCGGAGCCGAGCGGAGCGGCTCGCCCAGCCGCCAGTGCCTGCGAGCTCCGCGGCTGCTCGGGGAATTCACGCTGCTGCTTGCTCGCTTCTCCCTTCCTCTGCCTGCTCGGGATGGCTCTCGGTCTCCGGCCCGAGCCTTTCCTTTGAAAGGAAAACTTTGCTGCGATTTCTCTTTCCCCTTGGAGGAGAGGATTAAAAGTTCCAGGAACTGGTACCGGCCGTGCCGTTTGGGCGCCCGGAGGGTGTGCGCCGGCGGGGTGCCCAGTCCCACCATGTGCACCAACATAGTTTACGAGTGGCTCAAAGCGCTGCAGCTCCCACAGTACGCGGAGTCCTTCGTGGATAACGGCTACGATGACCTGGAGGTGTGCAAGCAGATCGGGGACCCGGACCTGGACGCCATCGGGGTGCTGGCGCCCGCGCACCGCCGCCGCATCCTAGAAGCCGTGCGCCGGCTGCGGGAGCAGGACGCCGCGGCCGCCGGCCTCTACTTCACGCTGGAGCCGCAGCCCGCGCCCCCCGGGCCGCCCGCGGACGCCGTCCCCACTGGCCGCCGGGGGGAGCCGTGCGGCGGCCCGGCCCAGGGCAACCGTGGGGACCCCCGCGGCCAGACCACCGCCCCCCGCAGCAGAGAGCTGGTGAGCTACCCCAAACTGAAGCTGAAGATCATGATAAGGGATAAGCTCGTCCGGGATGGCATCCACCTGAGCAAGCCCCCGTACTCCCGCAAGGTAAGGGGACGCCGCCTGGGCGGCTCGGGCGCGCGGCGGGAGGGGACGCGGCTCAGCCGCTTCTGCCAAGGCTTGTTACCCACTCCCAGGTGACGACGGGGAGGCCAGGATGCTTGGGTGTCTGGGACTCTTTTCTGTTTTCTTTCTGTATTTAGGTCTCTCTTCCTTTCTTCCCGGTGTTTGTTAAGACAAGATCCCACACCCAGCCGTTAAGTCTAAACTAGGACCAACCCTCTGCATAGTGTCCGTGCTCACCTGTTAGGAATTGAACTCGCGGTGCTTCACCTGATAGCAAAGGGAAGTTCCCGGTGCCCTCTGCAGTAGTGTTTGGGTCTGCAGGGTACCGGAAAATTGGTTAATACTTACATTTTTTTTTTTACCTTTTTTTTCTCTTTCTTTTCCTTTTTGAGTTTTGAGAAACTCGCAAGGGAACTCTCTTTAAAGAGTGGGAAATCATGCCCTCTCTCTCTCTGTCAGTTCCATGAAACTGAATCCTGTACCATTAACATGGGCGTTCTCGGGGAGAAAGTTAAGGGAACACGGGTCAGTGCACTTGAGACAAGTTCCCAAACTGAAGGACACTGTAGGTAATAAGATGTCAGGGACATTGGAAATAACAGGGCCACTCCGTGTGCTTCGGAGGCCTGTGCTGTCACCAGTTTGGTTCGTTAATAATCCAGATGAGATGAAGTAGGTACAGCTGTGACTTCTAGAAAGTCTGAGTGGACCCGCATTTGGGAGAGAAGGACAGAGCGCATGGAAGTGGCCTAGGTAGGACTTCTCCGCAGAGGGAGAGATGTGGAGTGGGCTTTGCTCAGTTAAATAGCAGCAGGTGTTACTTCCTACCAGAGCTCTGCCTCTAGCTCGGAGTCTGTTCAGTGTAGGTTTCTGCAGCTGTGGAGTAGGGGGTCCTGACATGACAGAGACGTAGACAGCACAGGTGACCCTCAGGGCGGCTGGAGCTACACAGGACCGTGAGCATCTCAGTTTGAAAATCAAGACTTAGAGAAGCCCAGGAAGATGATGATGGCAAAGCTACTCAGCGGGCAGTAAACACAACACAATACCCCAACCGGAAATATGGATGATCTAAATGTCGTGTGGGCGTCTTGGGCCCTCGTAGTATCGTTTTATAGTCTTAAGGTCATAATGCCTGGATTTAAGGAAGTTCAAGGGAAAGCTTTGTAAAAAAGTAGACGACAATATCTAGGGTAGGTGGAAATAAGGGGTTTACTATTATCCATCTGTCATCTTGCAGGTAAGATAGGCTATTCGGATAGCCTGCTTGAGCATATAAATTCATTTTCTAAGGAGGATAGAAAGAGGGCAGGTTAGAAAGACAGTTTGCCTTGAATTAAACTCATGTTCTGGTTACCCACTCTGACTGTGCTACTGACGTGTGCCCAGAACCGGAAAGGAGAGGAGAACACCACCTTCCCAGGTAGTTAGAGTTGCAGGTCTGTCTGGTGTGGATGGAGGAGCTCAGTTGTCAGTATAAAGACTTGGTCCTGGACACAGTAGGTCAAAGGAGATCAAAGCCAGTTAGATGTTTGTTATCAACATCCCAGGAAGTCAGGTGGGCTTAGAGTGAGAGATTGTGAGTACCTGCACACATGGTGAGGACACAGTTCAAGTCCTGGCCAGAAACGGATGCAGAGAGCAAGGTAATTCACTAGGGTTTCCTTGGTCTTCAGGAAAAGTGCTGTGTTAGGGAATGGGAGGGCAGGGACACTGCACTGGAGGTAAGAAGGGTATGCGTGAAGTGAGAGATTTTGTTTCTGATTCTTAAAAAGCAAAAAATCCAAGCCTGAATATCAAACATAGAAGCCAAAAAGGATTTTAAGGACATGAAATATCTGAGTGTAGGCTTTGAACTGTGTACTCCTGCCTAGATCAATGAATGATTATGGTAGTGCATTTGCATAAGTACAATTTATATCAGAAAATATCAACTCGGATTGCGGTACTCCTTACTCTCCATGTGAAGAATTATTTTAGTCAACTTTACTTTTATATAAATCCCATAACAATAATATTTGATTATAAAGATATGATCCTACTTACTTGCTATACATATTTAATTCTTGAACTGATGGAAGAATAAAATGGGAACAGAAGTGTTTTCATGACCTCCTTCACTGGCGCTCCAGCTGGCGACCAAAAAAACTGGAGCTAACAAACTTTAGGATGAGAGAATAACACACATTGAAATAGGAGTGAAAATACAATTCATGTACACGAAACTGAACATACAAGTGTGTAGAACCAGATCATTTTGGTCATTCTGAATTTGCTGCTTATGTGTGCATTGCCTCTTAAGTTTTGGATTTTAAATTTTGTAAGAATTTGTTTTCTGATGCAGCTCATTTCTTCATGAACAGTGCTAGGACTTTTTCTTTAAAATGTGATGCACACTCTGATTTCTCCAGATCCCTTGCTCTATCATAATCAGAATGTGTAGTATTCGTCATGTGCATTTGGAATTTTGCTGGGTGGAGCAGGCTTCAAGCTCCTCTGCAGTCATTTGCATCATTCATGTCTGTGATTTTGTACTTTGCGGAGGATATTCCATGGCTTAAAAGCGGATTATGCCAAAGGTGATCAAGGCAGGAATAGTGAGTCTTTTACAGAGGAAAGGAAGTTGAGGCATTTTCCCAAGAATCACCTGAAAAGATTGTAGGATTTATTCTAATAACAGTTAGGGTTTTCTGGTTTAGAGAGATAAGTGAGTTAAAATGTAAGTCAAAAGTGAGAGTGGGTCCAGGGACAGCATGCCCAACTTTTAAAGGAAGTTTAAGAAGATAAGGACTCAGGCTGCAGCTGGAGGAAGAGGGGAGACTTTGAGTCAATGGAAGGGTTTTGTGGGTTTATTTGTGTTGAAGGATGAGAGAAACTGGAGCGTGTCTGTGTCGGTGGCTGGAGCTAGAGAAAGGGAGGTGGTCAGGGACAATCCAAGAGATCAAGGTCCCCCGGGAGGTGGGAGGGGACAGTGCCCAGGGCACTGGGAGGAAAGGGCCAGCACTTGCCCCATGGTAGAGGGTGGAGGGGTCAGGATCAGGAGATCAGGAAATTTCCAGGGGTCACACGGAAGACCAGGTGGTACCAGTGATGGGGGAGGTGGAGGTTTAGGAGAATGTTGTGTTAATATACAAATGGTAGCTACTATGATGTGGTGTTTATGACTGTGCCTCAGTCTAAGCATCACACGATAGAACGCATAGGGTTACACCTGACTACACACATGCAGAAGGTACCATTCATCTATTTGTGCTGCAGGTTAAGGGTTATGCGTGGTGTTTTGTTGAGTTCCATGAAGTCTGACAATGCTTGTGGGGTTGTGACAGGTGTGAAGGGTATGCGGCTGCAAAGGTATTTTATTTTCTAGAAGACCTGCCAAAGAAAAGTAGGACCTACGGTCAATATTGGGGGCTGGGAGGCTTCTAGGCTTTTTCACTGAAAAGTTGCTCCTTGCCACATCTACCAATTAAAATTGTTTGAGTTAGTATAATAGTATTTAATATTGCTGCAGGAGTGTTAATCTTCATTCACTCCTTAGTGTGAGTTTAATTAAGTAACAAGACTCTCATGGTAATGAGGCTATTTGTGGCTCTTCTGGAGAGATGGCCTGAGATGAAGGAATTTGGAAAGGCAGAGGTCGCAGGAAGGCTTCTGTGTCTGGGGCCAGGGTGAAGTATTTAGAAAGGAAAGAGAGAAGTTGGCAAAGATGTGTTTGTGTCCTTTGGAGTTTTGCCTTGGGTCTTGGCAAAAGCTAAAGTGACAATAAATAGTCCTCCTTTCAAGAACTCCTGCCTTCGTGACATTACCGGGGACAGATTGGAAGCTGGCAAACTTCAGTTTGCTCCAGATCAGTGTCCTCAAGGATCCTCAGCCTGGATCCTTCTAGGCTTCTGTTTTCAGTCCCCGATTGGAAGACAGTGAAAAGAAGAGGGTGAGGGAGGAGATAAGAGCTGGGCTGGTGGCTGGGCTGCTGCTTTCTTAGGCTCCTTGCAGGTTACTGCCTGTGTGGTTTCCACATAAGTGGACCCTCAGCCACCTGCCCATCCATCCTTCTGTCCACCTCTCATCCATCCAACCAACCGTCCTTCCGTTTAACAAATACTGAGCACCTGCCATGTGCTAGGCCCCGAGATTGGGATTGCAGGGAATGAGACAGACGTGGTCCATGCTTTTCTGTGGAGGGCCTAACCCAGTGCCTTATGGTAATAGTTGCAGCCATGTCAAAGTGGAATGTTATTTATACAAACATCAAGGGTTGGAGAATGTTACACTTGTGTTTATTTCAAATTTGTTTTGTTAAAAAGATCAACTCTGGTTAAAACTTGAGGGAAGGTAATTAATGATGAAATTTAAAATCAAAATATGTTTATTCCTTCAGCGTTCTCGAAAAAGAACTGGGAATTAAAATGCAACTCCTGCAGAACATGTAAAAATAAGGCTAGGGTGAGGCAAGTGAGCCATCCAGGGCACAGAATTTAAGGAGGTTCTCTTTAGGGTTGTGCAAGTCCAGGGTGGGCTTGAAGGCTGGCCGCCATGAACAAAATAAATCGTTCATTGTGAAAAATCAGGTATTGGTAGGTATGGTAGGCATTACTCAAGTCATACACTGAGCAGTCACCTACTCTTCCTATGCGTGATACCTGCCCTCAATAGCAAGGTGCTGAGAGCCGCGTCAGCACCCGTCTCCCAAACTAAGAAAGCGCAGTTTCCGGGAGTTGTGGCAGCCTGTGGAATTCATCCAGGGAAGAATAGTACGGTGCATTCATAGCACTCCTTCCTGCTGGCACGATAGTGCAGTGGTTAAGAGCACAGGCTCAGAACCAGATTGCAGACTTTAAGTCCTAGCACTGCAGGCAAGAAGCAGGAACAAACCACTGGACCCCTGAAAATTTCACTGAGGTAGAAGACCCATGAATTTCTATTGGATCTATTTCCCACTTTCTGACACACAGGTGTCTCACTAATAAGTCGAAAGTAGTTGCTTCATCTTGATCACTAGGTCCAAGCATTGTAATGCCATCAGGGCAGTTTAAAACGGTGATGTCTTGCAGAAGGGAAAAGTGATCAAGGCTGCTGCTGAACAAATTGTGACCTAGGGCTGGAGAGCTGCTTACCCTAAGGTAGGACGGTGAAGGTGTATTGCTAGCCTTGCTAGTTGAAAGCAAACTGCTTTTGGAGGTCTTTACTAACAGGTGTTGAGAAAAAAAAGCATTTGCCAGATGAATAGCCTGGCTCATGGTAAGTACTCACCTATGTTAGCTCCTATGGCTTGGCCATCTCAGCCTCCATCATAGTGGTCACCTGTCAGCTGTGACAGAAGAGCCTGCTGGCCCAGGTCTCATTCCTAATGATAGGGGTGTTTGGTAACAAATCAGTGGTAGATTTTTAGTATTACACAAATAATGCCCAGGCATTTCTATGTACCAGAGGATAAAATAATAGAAATGATTTTAAAAAATAAGCATTTCAAAATTTAGATATTTGAAGTTAGGTTGTAATCTTGAAAACAGTCACTTGGAAGGTGACAGTGTTGCTATTATTCAAAACATTTCCAAAACTCTGATGCCTGCAGAACACTCTTTGGAGTGTCTTCAGTGGTGGCAAGCCTTCATTCTTACCAGGTGGATCTGGTTTGGGGTAAACACCTAAAGTAATTTGGAATCAAATCAGGCAATTAAGAGTAAAGACATTCAGTAGAGTGTGAAATGGAAAATGGAATCTGATAGAATAATGAGGGTTTTATTTTTTGGTATGACTTATAAATTCGTTTTTAGATTTTGTGATATTTATACTCCTTTTCCTACTTTTAAACCCTTAAAAATATGCTCTTAGTGCATATTTGTGTTTATATATATGGAAATTCCCTCCAAAGGCTTTTCAAAACACAGAAGTCAATTTCCCATGTATTTGCAAATAGCAAGGCCTTTGTGGTCTCTCCCAACAGGTAAGTATTAGCGTAAAGGTGCCTGTGGCCTGCAAGTGGACGAATGAGGTAATCCGTGCACAAATATCAGTAAACTGTGCAGCATTCGATGGGTGAATCAGGATTTGGATAGTGTAAGGATGTTTTTAGGGCTTTTCATTTGCCTGTCCTAGAAAGCTTTCCCCTCTGCACTGCCATACCAAGTCTTGAAGGCATCAGAGTTGTACTCATTCTTTTCTGTACACTCTTGAATGAAAAAAAAAAAAAAAGATGCTAAAGGCAAAGGTAGCAATATCAAGGCTGCCCTCATGTACCTTGTCTGCTCCTAGGTAGTCGATGAAGGCATACTGTGAACCATAAGATAGAAATAAAAAATATACATGGACAAAAATGCAGTTCTTTTCAGATTATGTTTAAGTGCCCAGATTGTAGTGCACCAGAAGTTTGTTCTGAAATGAATTTTCCTGAAGTAAGGTGAGTCGGATGACATGGACTTGATCAGGGTTGGTGCTTGAAATAAACAAGGGATATCCTGAGGTGTTTGGAAAAATGTTGTCCGTGGTGATGGCAAGTACGCCAGGAACGATGATAGCGCGTAGCTTCTCAGGGTCATAGTTTGTGAAGAGCTGGAAACAACATCGAGTCCTTGGCTATAGCAAAGGCTTATAATAACTACTACTAGTATTGAGTTGAAAGGTTTTTATTAGTTATTTTCTAAGTTTTATAAAAATATGCTATTTCAGATCAACCACTGATTTGGACTTGGGGAGGCCTTGGGAGGAGGAGGAAAGGAATCCTCATTTTCAGTCAATACAATAACTATTAAAAGGGGTCTGTAGCTGTGGATCATGCCAAAAGCATTAGGCATACAATCTGTCTTACATAAAGACTAAGTGACATCTAATAGTTTAAAGAGATTTCATTACTGCTTCTAATTGAAATAAATGTTCTGATGCTCTCTAAAATCTTACTGTTACATTTCCATGGAGTTATAAATACAAATAAAATGAGACGTACTTCGTTTGGAACATGTCAGTGTGGTACGAAAAACAATTGGTATATACTCTTTATTTACCAAAATCATAATGAGCAGATTTGACAAATCTTAAGATTTTTTTCCCCCTACATTATAATATATAACTTCATAATAAGACTAGAAGGGTACCTACCATATTTGATAGCTGAAAATATATCATTTTTAACATCCCACCTCTAAAAAACAAAATTATTTTAAGTAAGTCATGTCATAATACACAGTAATTATTATTTTCTTGATTACTTCTCTAGTTTTAAAGAAATTAAAATTAAATGCAAGAATACATTTTAAAGTATTCAAATTTAGTAAAAATATTTCATCTATGAAATAGAATTTGCATTTACCAAAATATTATACCTTGCAGTTCGTACTCTGTTTCACTGTTTTAAGTTTTCAACACAAATAAAAACTCCAAGTGGTCACATAACAATGAAAGAATTGAAGAAACTCAAATTTTGTTTGTTCGTTTTTACAAATCATGGTGCTATCATGGTTTTTCTCACATTGCCTGTTTAACTCGGTAATATGTTAGTACCATGAGGTAGAGACGGCAGCTTTACAAACTTACTCTCGAAAAGGACCCTTGTAAACAAGTCTGCAGATTAGGAGCCTCTGAATTAACTCCCGTGTAAAATACAATGCTTATTAAAGGACAAATAATGAAAAATGCTAATTTGTAGCTTATATACAGGCTATTAAAACTCAACAGTAGCTGCAGCAATTAGAATTTAGGCCAAAAAAAGATTTTTCAGGGAAAAGTGTTTTATCGCTGACATTGTTTAAAATTGTATGTAGGACATGTTCATAATGAAAAGTTTTGTTTTTAAGGACTCCCTTAGTACTTACAACCGGGGCAAAACTTTCCCTTTGCCTTGGGCTTGCAAAATACAAAGAAATGCGATCATTTAGTTTGAAAAGTTTTTTCT
>NW_012150618.1:3327620-3330577 GCF_000956105.1 Propithecus coquereli | reverse complement strand
TTAGAATTTTATGGGTTTTTTGGATGTCCAGAAATTTAAAAATTTCACATATTCCACCTTAGTAATTTTTTAGCAATTTCTTTCAAAATGGAGGAACATAGAGGGCATAGACTCAGAATTGAGTGTGAATTATTTCTTTATTGTTTGCTTGGACAAGTTATTTAGTCTTTGTGAACATGAAGCACCTCATCTATAAAATGGATATAATATTACTTCTTAAGGCTATTTTGAGGAGTCAGTGAAGCAGTGCATAAAAGGCCTCAGGTAATACCCGACACATAGTAATTACTCAAAACATGTCTGAAATTTATAGTAATTTGCGTAACTTTATGATTGTGAAGTTATTGTCCGTATGAAGACCTTATCTTAAATTATTAGTTCATGGCCTTGCTGTTCTGTTGAGATGTGTTCTTTTCATAATTTAGAAAAGTTGTTTAAGCCCCGACAAGCATTATGAAAGGTATTCATGTAACAACAACAAAAAGTTCTTTAAATAACAAGAACAGCAACTTTTATGCCTGTCATAATCATTGAAAATACTTTGTTCAGGTTGTCATTTGCTTTTTAGGTTTTCTTTCTTCCTTTCCTTTCCTTTCCTTTTCTTAAGATAATCAATCTCTCTTTTTGTGATTGCCTTTGTCCTTATAAATTCCTTCCCTAGTCCAAAATCAGTTAATATTTACCTATATCTCCTATTAATGTTTTTGGTTTCATTTTTACATTTAACTTTCTAATCCATCTGAAATATATTTTGGTGTACGATACAAGGTAAAGCTCTAATGTTATACATAGTTATACACACACAATAATTTTATCTCATACTTTACAGGAAGTATAGTTCTTATTTTTTGTTCTGATGTTATTGCATTGGCTAGGAATTTATACAGCAGTGTTAAATAATAATGACAATTAGGTGTTCTTGTCATATTCTAAATTCTAATGGAAATACTACAAGTATTTTGCTGTTACTCTGTCACTAGCTGTCAGTTTATTATAGACTTCATGATGTTAAGAAAGCATCTTTCTTTTCCTAATTTTGTAGGAAATTTTATTGGGTTAAATATTTAGTTCTATGAAATATCTTTTTGGCAACTTAAAAATAATCAAGTTTTTTTTAAAACTGGGCCTAAAGTTGTGATGTATTATATTAATAGATTTCCGAATCTTACACCATTCTTACATAGCTGAGATGGAGTGAAAAATGAAATGATATATTTTGAAGCAGCCTAAGTGTGAGATAAGAAATTTATAATCATCTTCCTTCCAGATGATTATTACATTCTTTTACATTATGTTTCTTTTCTTTCATGAACAATATTTGACATTTACCTTTGGTTGTGTAACCACTTCCACACGTATTGTCATGATATCATTACAACTGGCTTCCTGCCAATAGTTTTTTGGAAGTTTCAGTCTCTGTCTAGACAAGCACAAGAGGCAGCAATAATAGTGGGGTGTAGGGACCCTCATTGCTTCAAAGGCAACAGCCACATAGTTGTGGGTAAAGGTTTGATTTTCTGGCTCTTACAGACATTTTGTTATTGAACCAGGGGTCAGAGACTGAGGGGACAAGGGGTTCACTTGAATCCCTATTGATTTTACTGTTTTCACAGCAAAGACAGGCTTTTTTTCCTCAGTGTAGTTCAGGAAATTCCTCCCAGATTCTGGAATTTTATTCTTCTCCTTCATCCTCCACTCTTCTACTTCCTTCTTCCTCCATTCTCCCCACAGTAATCTGCTCCCTTCCTGCCCCCAACCCACCCCAAACCTTTTAGTTAGGGGCTGCTTGCCAGATGCCATGTCAAGCTGAAAACCCTTCTAAAAGAAATGGGAACTAACATTCATTTTAATTTAAATCTTTGGCTTTTCACAGAAACAACAGCTCAATGTGTAACAAAGATAAAATGAGAAAACTCTATAAGATACATCATTATAACAAGTCCTTGGTTTACGTTTAAACATTCATTGAAAGGTCAAATAGATGGTTTTTTTAAAAAAGGTCATTGAAGCAAGAATTAGAAAAGGGGGTACAGGAAAGTATGTTTCTGGATAAAGTACCTCAATCAGATGCTAAACTCCGCTGAGTTGGCAGAAATGGTGCACCTAATGCTTTCCAAGCTAGCCGTCAATCATGCAGTAAAGATATGGCCACTTTAAAGTAACTGTACATCAACACAGAATGGAAAGCTGCTGTCGTATGAAGCACCCCTTGGGGAAGCTCTTGATTGACAAAAATAGCACTGTGTTAAGTAGTAGCAATATTTCCATGGCCAAAAAGTAATAAAGCTATAGATGAGCTTTATGAAGAGAAAATATTTTACATAACAAAACCACAGAACAAGTCTTAAGACTTCCTTCCTACAGGGTCAGGTTGAGGTGCAAAGTAGCTCCACCTAAATGTGAAAGAAGAAACTGATGACGATTTGATAGGTTGTTAATTACATCCAAGGTCGGCGCTCTAGTCACTGTCATTTTAGGCAGCTGAAGAAGGGATGGGATTAGTTGCCATCTGGGATCACACAAAGCCACCATAACTCTGGCTTGCTTAGGCTTGTATAGTAGGAAGACAATTCAGGGTATGCATATTGCATCCATTAGAGATTAGCGTTGAGCCAGAGGGTATGCAAAGTAATTTACTCTTTTGAGACCTACTTCAGTATAGAGAGGTGGTAGAGAGTGGGCTTAGGTGGGTGACATTAACTTTGTGTTTTATTGCGGTCTCATTTTAAGTCAGAGATTTTATGCCACTTTTTGGCCTAGTAATTTGGGCCAGTGTATTTCTCTCTGTCAGTATATGATTCCTTATTTTGATGTACTTACCTTGAAAATGGTGCCGAACTGAATCTTCTGCTCTTATCGATTGCTTATTAAAAAATATGGCGATCACACTCTTGACCTGCTTAACCACGTTAGACCTGCTCTCTGATAGGAAGTGTGATATTTTTGGCACCCCCCCC
>NW_012150618.1:3321838-3323650 GCF_000956105.1 Propithecus coquereli | reverse complement strand
TTCAAGAATATTTTCATTTGCCTTAATACAACTATTTGTTTAATACCAATTTAAGTGTAATTTAGGTGTATTTATCTTCTAGAATTGACCACTGTATTCTGTTAATGGTATAAACTTTGCATTATGATATGTATATGCAAATAAACTATACCTTTGTGTTGTTAAGGTATATATATTGCTTCATTGTAGACAACCTCGTAGGGAAGCTTTCCAGAAGGTTTGCATAAAGGAGGTATAGCACTCGTTGAAAATGCTGAATGAACTTAGCAGTAATGATTTCCTTGGATTTTTTTTTTACTTTCTACCTACTTCATCTCCATTTCAAACCAATCAGTTTACAGTTCATACTTTTCATACCACTTACTTTGCTGGTACTATACTAATTTTAGAACCTTTTGAAGTATCTGATAAAAATGAGTTGGACACTTACAGATATTTTGTATTATAAGGCTCTTTTTAAATATTATCATTAAAATAATTCTTTCAGGGTTCTCCCACTTTATACAATGCCTATGGAAACTGAGATACCTATGATTTGTATTGTGTATTTAAAAGAATAAAGTTAGTGAGAAAGATTTCTTAGTTTTAGAAATGGGTTGAGAGGACATTTTAAAATATCATATACACTTGAGAGTCTTCAGCACTTTTTCTTATGGTGGTCTTTTTCTTTAAAGCAGATAAATCTTAACCATATATGGCGAAGATATTTTTCTGCTTAAAAAACTGCAGAGAGAACTATCAAACATATTACAAGGTTTTGCTGCAGGAAGGGAAGTATTTGTTGTCTGTGTTTGAGATTTCTGTTCAGTAATAATTAACTTTAGATTTGAAGTATAAATGGAAGGTGACATGGACAGGAAACACGCTAATATTAGAGGAGGAGTGATTTTTGGTGGTACAGTAAGTTACCACCACGCCAACACAGGCACAGGCACACGTGCACGGACCCTCTCTTTGTTGGAATTCCCTTGGAGGAGCGTGGTGTGTCCGCAGCGTGAGGGAGGCAGGTGCAGACAGCTTTTTTCCCGGTGATGGGGCACGTCAGTTCTCATTTCCTATCCGCTGAGGAGTACAAAGTGAAGCAGCCCGCGGTGCCCTCTGAGGCCGACCAGCTCCTTCCTTTCCCTGGCATCCTGGAGACATGCCATCCTGCCCCAATCCCTGCCTCCTCCCTCAGCCACAACTGGCTTGTGGTTTTGCTTTGTGTCTTTGTGGTGGCTGTTGAGGTTTGTGTAATTAGTAAGCAGAACAACCCATAAGAGGCAAACCTTGCAGCCAGGGGAGTTCCTGTGAAGGCTGTAAGAATCACCACCTGAAAGGAAGAGAGCAAAGACGCAAAGTGGCTGGGGGTGAAGTTGAGGATAATGTGAGGAATTAGTGAGATGCGTGGCCAGGCCAATGGTTTTCAAACAGAGAAAAATCACGTTCTAGGTTCTGAGCCGTGGGCGTTTTGCATAATCAGCTTTCTTTGCAATTTCTATTATTTGATGTCTTAATCTGTTATTTTGAGAACTACAAAATCATGAAACACAGATCCAAGTTAATCCAAGTTAACCTCTGAACTTGACCTACTTTCATCTAGAATTAGCCTTATTTAAAATTGTAAACTACTGTCTTGACTAAAGCACATTAAATAATGTTCTGTTTATAAAATGTATGCCTTTTTCCCCCTTACTGTAGATCCTTTCTTGCTTGTGAAGTCTATATGACAAAACCAGAATATGTGTTTCAGTTATCCCAGGACATTTAAACTTTTGAGGATTTAAAAATAGTAGTTTAAAGACTTTTACAAGAACAAAGTGCTATTTTGCA
>NW_012150618.1:3318719-3321788 GCF_000956105.1 Propithecus coquereli | reverse complement strand
GTTCTGCATGGACTGTGGTCAGTACGACTTGTGGCATGGGGACCTGTTATGTGGTCCATGGAATAGGCACCTGATGTGGCTGGGAGGAAGATTTTCAGGGAGGAGGTGTTGGTGGGGCTGACCCCTGAAGAGATGTGTGTTGGAGGCAATTACATCATGAATATGGCCTGCCTGGAGTGGGAATACATTTTTAAAAGTTTGTGGAACACTAATACAAGAGGGAAAAAAGTCTTATAAAAGAATGATATCTGTGGAGATAATACTTGAGTTTTTAGTAAACTCTTATTCGTTGATATCCGAAGTATCGGTAGCTAGAGATTAGAAAGGCTATGAATCTAACTTTTCCCATTTGTGACTTGTTAGAGGTAATGGAAAGATCAAACTTAAACCACAGCCATTAACCTTCTAAAGAGAGTAGTTCAGCTTCTAATTAAGGTGTGAGCCATGGCGGTTGATTTCTATGTGAGCAAAATCGACAGACACCTGTGTCTCAAAGTCTGATGAAGAGAGAAGCCTTTGCCAGCCTGTGTTAGGGCAGCACTGGGTACTGCCAATGTCCCTGAATGTGCTTGACAAATTCTGCTTCTTTAGCAGAATCAGTCTGTTGATATGTTCACATACAGGAAGAAAAACACAACTGAGAAAGCCAGCATGCCTTCTGGAAGGCAAGCTGGTTTTATGGTGGAGGTATCAATCTCTAAGCCGATCTTAAGTTCCAACGAGCAGCAGGTACAGGTCCAACCTTCTGGCCGTTATCCTTGGACATACCACAGAGACCACACCTGGCTGCCTTTTGACACTTAGTCAGTGTCACCTACACACCACACTCTTCAAATGGCCTGCTAGAAATGACTTCCTGGGCCAGAGCTCAGACGTGATGAACTGCTCATTGCAATTCAGCTAAAAAGCACGAACATGTGCAGAGGGAATGGGGACAGTATTTTGCAGGGAAAAGACTATAAACCTAAAGTTTTTCAGGCTTAGATTTGGTGAGTTTCATATTTTCGTTCACTTTTGCACCTTAGCATATTACTTGATTATTATTAATTGCTATTATTATTTACATTCAGCAAATATTAATTGAACACCAGAAATGTGCAAAGCCCTGTCAAGTATTACGGGGGGAATTCAAAGGTGGCCTAATGGAATTTATAATCTGGAGAAAGATATACACATCCACAAATGAATCCATCCATAACATCCACGAATATATATGTAAGTAAATATACATAACATTTCAGCATGTCATGAATGCCAAAAGGAAACAGAAACAGAGTTATAGGGGAGTGCTGAGGAGGGAACTGTTCATTTTGAGTGGGGGTTTGGAGGCTCTTTCAAGAGTCACTGAAATGTGGAGGATAGGTAAGATTTCCCTAGGCCAAGCCACAGTATGGACTGGGATGGAGCTGAGGGAACCAGACTGTGAATTCCATAGGGATCTTGTCCATTTCATAAACTTTTACATATTCAGCACCTTGCTGTAAATACTTGTTGAGTGAGTGAGTGTGTGAAACAGCACAAGCAAAATCTCAGAGTAAAGAAGGTATGAGATTGGGGAGTGGTCCACTTTGGGTGCTGGTGGGATGGGGGCAGGGCTGCGTGATGTAAGAGGAAGCGTAGGCTTGGACTGGGTTGTGGAGGGGCTTCCCTGTGTCGCTAATAAGTTTAGAATTTATGCCAGGAGTGGAGGACCTGTCAGATATATTTGACCTGGAGAGTTACCTAACCCTATTTATTTTATGAAGCTCCTTCATACTTTTACCATTTTAAAATTTCTTTCCCACTCTCTCCTTGGGAGTTCCTAATCTCGTTATCCACAGGAACCCCCTTTGGTGTGTCCTACCTTATCCTCCATTTTTGAAACTGTGGTTTGAAACACTTTGCTCCATTGTTCCAATGGTAATCAATTCATTTTCTTATTTTCGTCAATCAGAGGCACGTGACTTGGGAACAGGATATTCCTGCAAGGGGTGAGCATGGATTTAATTGCTGACTGTATTAGTTTTCTGTGACTGCTGTTACAAAATACTACAGGCTGGGTGGCTTAAATAACAGAACTTTTCTCACAGTTGTGGAGACTGGGAGTCCAAGATCAAAGTGTTGACAGGTCTGGTTTCTTTTGAAAGCCTCTTTCCTTGGCTCACCGATGGCTGCCTTCCTGCTATGTCTTCACATGGTCGTCCCTCTCTCTGTATCTTGCCTAGGTTCTACTCTCCCGTTTTTATAGGGTTACCAGTTATATTGTATTGGGACTCATGCATGCGACCTCATCTTACTGTAATCACCTCTTTAAAAGCCCCGTCTCCAAATACAGTCACATTCTGGGGTACTGGGGGTTAAGGCTTTTAACATATTGTATTGGGGGGTTACGGTTCAACTCATAGCACTGAATGACAGTCATGCTATACCACTGATTTAGGAAGTTATTTTGTCAGGAGTTAAGTCAATCCTCATCACGTGTGGTTGGAATTTGAGCTGGAATCTAAGACGGTGTGGTGAATTGCTCAGCAGCTGATGAAACTAGATTGTTGCCTAGTGAAAGTGATCTCCTTTGAAGAGTTCAGTTTCTACCAAATCCAGGGGCAGTCAGTATTACAATAGATTTAAGTAAGCTAGCAAAGGCTGAACATAAATCCATAACATATTTGCATGACATTTATTAGAGAATAACCAACTAACCAAGGGCTAAACAGTACCACTGATGAAATCTCAGGCTTCTAATTCAGATGGACCTGGCTTCATCACTTTTGATCTGTGTGACCTCAGACAGATTGCTTAAGCTTTCCCTGCCATGGTTTGCCTATCCATAAATCAAATATAATAAATAATGTTTCCTACTGCCTAGGACTATTGTGAAGATTGAATGAGAAAATGTATGTAAAGTACTTAGCACAGTGCTTGGTACATAGTAAGCACTCGGTAAGTTAGCTAACCTATCATGTATTCAGTGTTAGGTCTTATTAAAGATGAAAATGGTAGATCTATGCACAAGCAAGTTAGCAATAGAAGTTAGTGAAATATTCATCTTTGTAGTTATATTTACATAATTCAAAAAAATTTTTCTTAGGT
>NW_012150618.1:3308493-3314010 GCF_000956105.1 Propithecus coquereli | reverse complement strand
AAATTTACTATCAGAATCATCATATTGGTGTTTGTATGTTTGATTTGCTGGAAACCAAATTGGGTATAATTACCAAAATGTACAATGTTTAGGTATAAATAATTTTTTTTCTTTTGTTACATTTCACTGAAAATTTCTTTGTTGGCCTTTTGGATAGAAATGAGAATTTATTTGCCAGGAAGGATGATCCCATCATTCTTCTGCTGGAACCAGCACATGGCCCTGTCTTTGCTGATTCTGTGCTTGGCCCCAACATAGCCTGTCCTGTGCTTCTTGTCTGTGATGCTGAAACCTGGCCTACCCAGCACCACATAGACATCCAGGCCGTAGATACCAATGCTTGGGTCATATTTGATTCCCAGATCAATGTGTCCCTGGATCCCAAAACCAAAGTTTCCGGTATCTGAGAAGTTATTTTTTCTTAATTCATACTCCCACACCTCTAGTCCTTTCTCCAGGATTTCTTCTGCCTTGGCCCCTCTGACTGTGCAGTGGACTGCAATCTTCTCATTTCTCCTGTTGCCAAAGGAGCTGACAGTGTACCTTGCTTAGGAAAACACAGGGGTCTGGCCTGTAAGCTGCTCTGATACCTTGGCTTCTCCAGGTCAGTCTGTTTCTGTTCTCCCCACGCAGATGTTGAGGCAGAGCTTGCGGATGTGAAGTTCCCGCATGGGGCTCTTTTTCACCTTGATCCACCATGATGGGAAACAGGACCAGCAGGTGTACGCAACTTGAGAAAGGATACCTCATTCTGAAATTATGCAAGTGTTAATTATTTAGAATTATGGACAATTTCTTTACTACCACAGCACTAAGAAATGGTCTCTCTGGGTAAACTTACAGTTGAAAAGAAAAGACGAATCTGTGAAATATGAAATGAGTAAGTTCAGTAACAACTGAAGGCAGCAGCAAAGATGAGAAATCAGGATGGTTCTACATGAACCAAGAGTTCAGAATAGGGAGAATGAATTCTTCAGAATGAGGTGATTTGGGAATTTAGTCAGGTGGAGATATGAGTTGGGAGGGGGCGCAGAGGCATTCCAGGAGGGTGTAAAATAGAAGCAGACGTGTAATGTGGGAAAGGAATGTTCAAGGGAGAGCAAGAGCCTCTCTTTGAAAGGCAATAGGAAAAGTATGCTTAAAATTAAAACACTCAAAGGAGATTAAGGCCCTTAAGATGACGGTGTACTGTGAATGGAAAATTAAAATGCATATAATTTATAAAAGACTCCCCATGGTGGCACAACATTATTATAAGACAATTGTTGGTTTAGTAGGGCTGTAACCTCCATTGTGGACAACAGACAAGTTAATAAGAGCCAAAATTAAAAAAATTGATTTTAATAAGATGAATTACATTATATGATCAGCTGTACGATGGAAATAGTAAATAATATGTTTACATTTATTCCTGTGAATCCCAGTATTTATCTGAAATTCTAAAGGATACACTAGCTCAGATTTTCTCACATAATCAGCAGTTTTACCCAGAGAAACATTTATATAAATTCATATGTGTAGCAAAACGGCTCAACACATAGTAATCTGAAGCATTTATTACAGGAATATTAAGGATTTTTAAGAGGTGGTTATTATTAATCATTAAACTCACACAGAAAGTTATGTTCAGTGTATGGCCATTCCTCAGACTGGCTTGGGGGCTCATCCTGGATTCGTTTCTTATATGCACACAAATAAGAGTGTCATCATAGTGTCCTTGTTACCCTTTTGCAAATTTAGTGACATACCTTTGTCGTTTTTAGTAAGGAGATTGATGCTGCTGTTGCAGGGTCTATGGTAGTCGCCTACGATGGGTGAAGGTAAGTTTCCCATTGGCATGGGTATCCTTTCATGGATGGTATATTCTATTTGATTTTTTAATTCTGTTTTTTGCAGATTACTATTTGCTTTAGAAATGTAAAATCCTGAGTGAATAAGAAACAATCCACATCATTTTGTGCCAGAATCGACTTCCCTAATTTGGCAGTATAAAATGCTCTCGCTTCTTGCTCTAGACAAAGCGAACACTTTTAAAGTTAATTCTGCATAGCTGAAATTCTTTGGCAACAAAATAAATTCTGAATACCAGTAGAAAATTTATGGATTTCAATTAGAGTTTGTAGTGTATCATAATTTCAGTTTTATATTCCATGCAGTTCAGTGTTTTGGATTTTTAATGGGGCCAATGCAGTAATAATAAAAATGATTCAAAATGCACCCAGTAATTACAGAGATTTGCCGTTGCCTTTGCATTAAAAATGATGATGATTTATGCTCAGTGAAAGTGTGGTCTGTGGCTCTATTTGGGGTATTCTTGCTATTAAGCACCTTATTAGTTATGGTCAGTGATTTAAAGCTTAAGAGCTACATTAGAGGGCTGTAAAATTATTTATCCTTTAATAGATAATAGTAAATTTGAAACAGACGTTAGGTTAATTATAATCTTGTATATTAAAGAATAAGTATTAGCCCTTTGTCTCTTCTTAGGTCTTTTGAAATTCATTTCAAGTAAATGGAAAATTGGTGATTGGATTAGATAGTCTAGGGTGTTTACTTTTGCCTCCTGGTTTGTAAATAGTTAACACCTTTTCTGAATGTTCATGAAAGTAATTTTAACTTCTCATTGTGAATCCTTCTACATGCTAAACAAATGCTAGTTTTCACTCTTACTTGTCTTTTTTCCAAGTTGATATTCCTTAAATTAGGCTGAAAAGATCAGAGGGGCAGGCCTTTTGCCTAATTTTGAGATAGGGCAGTAGGGGATGGAAATAAAGTTAAGGACAAGTGACTTTAATTTGGTATTACAGGAGGCAGTTTGTTGTTATTCCCATTAGTAACTAAGTATAAATTTATATATCTACATATATATATATATATATGCACACACAAGTACAAATATATATATATATAAAACATAGACACACACATATGTATATAAATCAGGATTTGTATGCTTCTCACTGTAGTTGTAAGTAAGACAGAAATCATCGAGTATAAATATCAAGGTGTGTCAGAATAGGACTATCTTGTAACATTAATTAAATTTGATATTCAAATTCCCGTGCAATGCTTGGGAATTAGGCTAAATCAAGAAAAAAAAAATCTAAGCAAAAGAGACTGCCTACAAAGCTGTTAAATAAATCAAATGAGAAATATATTTAAAGATATGTGCGTTATTTAGGATAAGTTAGACTATGCTTTAGCAAGAAAATATCTGCTCTTCTTTCCCACCCCCAAATTCAACACCTTAACATAACAAATACTTATCTCTGGCTTCTGCAAAGTCCAGTGTGGGTCTGTGGAGGCTTTTTCTTCCATTCAGTGACTCAGGGACCCAAGCTCCCTTCAATTCGTGGTCATCTTAACACATGGTGTCATCAGGAGCAAGAGATGATTGGCTTAGGATGTTTTTTAAGAGTCAGGCCTAGAAATGACTTGTGTTATTTCTGCTTCTATCCCATTGATAAGAACTCCATCAAATGGCCCCCACCTACCGGTAAGGGAGCCTGGAACTAAAGCCTTTCTTTGCACTAAGGAAGAGGAAAATACAATGGTAGTAGATGAACACAGTGTTTTGCCTGCCACGGTATGTAAATGCTTCTGAGCTCTCTGCATGTCATCACATGAATTTACAATCAGAAAAGTATCATAAAGGCTTGATCTCTTTTAAACAAATTCATGAACTCCCCCACTCCCTTCTGCCCTGTGTACTGAGAATTGGAAAGAAAATCAGTTGGTTGTACTGAGATTCTTAACACTTATGGCTGGTACCTTGTGGTTTAACTTTGTTGTTCTGCGTCTTCCTTTGGGGCAGTGGATGCCTTGCCTGCGCATAGCGTCTCTGCTGGGCAGGGTTGGCATTTCCCATTTGTCTGTCCCACGTTGGGTCCTGCCTTTCCATCACCGACCTCCTCCCTCTGTCCCCTGGGGCGTTCTCTTCCTTTTGTGAGGATTGATGGCTCACATTCTAAAGGTGGGAAAGAGTCATTATTTAGCTGTTTAATAGCACACCCCAGTTGATAAATCTAGTTACATGTTGTATTAGTTTTCTCTTGCTGCATAACAAATTACCACAAACTTAGCAGCTAAAAATGACACCCATTTATTATCTCGTAGTCCTGTAGGTCAAAATTCCAGGCAAGCTCCAGCTTGACTGCATTCTCTGCTCAGGGTCTTATAAACCAAAATTGAGGTATCAGCCAGCCGAGGCTCTTTTCTGGAGGTTCTGGGGGAGAATCCACTTCCAAGCTCATTTAGATTGTTGGAAGAATCCAGTCCCTTGTAGCTGCAGGTGTGAGGTCCCTGGTTCTTTTGCTGACTTAGCCATGGACCGCTCTGTGTCCAGAGGTTGCCCTCAATCCTTTTCATGTGACATCTATCTCTCCCTCCATCTTTAAACCAGCAATGGAGAGTGGTATTCTTCTCAAGCTTCGAATTTCCAGTGCCTATAAAGGGCTCACAGTATTAGATTATGCTCACCTGAATAATCTCCCTTTTGTCGTATATTGTAACCTAATCATGGGAGTGCCATCTCATCGTATAGTCACAGGTTCCACCCACGCTCAGAAGGGAGAGGATTAAATAAGGGCAAGAATCACTGGGGAGGGAGGATCATTCTTAGCATTCTGTTTACCACACAAGTTTCTGCCCAGGGTAGCTTAGCAAAGACCTTTTTGTTTCATGGAACCTGTATTTTTGCCCAAACACAGATTTGAAAGGTAAGAATCTTTGTACAACAAGAATCAGATGTGGGTAGGGGAAGAGGAGGCTACTGGAGTTGGTGGGGAGAGAGGAGGAATTTTCTTTCCAAGGCTTCTTGATACACAGAAAATACTTAAAAAGCAACTTAATTTGGGTAATGAGCATATCAAATGGTTTACTTGCTTGATTTTAAAATTAAGAACAATATTCATAAAATTTCAGTCAGTAAGTACAAGAAAAAATATGGTAATGGGCAATTAGAAGAGATAGATTTAGTGGGGAGTGGAAGTGCAGAGAAAGCACCAAGGGTAGAATCCATTCAGAAACCCTGACAGAGGAACAATATCCCTTAGAGGATAAGGTCACTAACTGTTATTAAAAACTACGTTGTGGTTTTACATAGGTGGTTTAATAATTTTTGTATATGTTGCCTGCTCAGACAGACCATCATTTACAAACTGGAACCCCACCTCTCACTATCATGCCACTCTCTGATGATCTTTACAGAACATGGCAGAATTTGAAATCACCTGTGTTATTTACATGTCCAATTGTTTATTTCTCTGCATGGCAATAGAGCATAGAATAGAGAATTATGACTATAATGTTTCCTATCAACTTTACCCTGGAATAGGAAATACAGAGAAGTCCTAGTCCCAGCTCTGTCATTAATTTACTTAGTGATTCCTTTCTTTCTTTTTTTTTTTTTTTTTGAGACAGAGTCTCACTTTGTTGCCCAGGCTAGGGCTAGAGTGGGTGGTGTCAGCCTAGCTCACAGCAACCTCAGACTCCTGAGCTCAAGCAATCCTCCTGCCT
>NW_012150618.1:3306068-3308443 GCF_000956105.1 Propithecus coquereli | reverse complement strand
AAATAATAGTTTAAAATTTTTTTTCCATTTTAGAGATGAAGAGATTATTTAGGCTCTAAAACATTCAATTAATTTTTGTTCTGATGTTTTAGAAAAATACTTTAATCTTGTTTATGTGAACAAAGCCCAGTCCACATGTGAAATTACACTAAAGTTATAATAATCAGTTATGATTATGTAAATTATAGAACTGAACTTGGGTAAGCATTTAAAATATCCTACCTGAAATTGCAGTATTTAATTTTAATCTTTGATTATTATCAGGATAATTGCAGTTTTAAGCCTTCTCATTTCTGTAAGATGTGAGGGCAGGCCCATGCCTTACCCATCTCGCCAGCCCCAAGGCCTGGCACCATGCTTGGGACATGGCGGGCACCCACTGAGTGTTGCCCTGAACGGAGTCTCACTAGAAGGACACTTGCTTCCATTTTCCTTTTGCTCATCAATGCAAGCAAACATATCAACCAACGTTCATGTCGGAACTTGTTGCTCGTTATTGCAACTGTAGGTTGGCTTCCCATATAAGAGTTTCATCAAAATTAACAAAAAACATTCTGTGAGACTCAAATGGATACATGGAATTTACAATAAGGGATATTATAGAGTTTATTTTTTTGTATTAAAAATTTGTGTGCTGCTTAAACTTTACATAAGTACAATGTTTACTACATTTATAATATCGTGAATGTGTCTATGTGCATACATTTTTCCTCCTGGAGAGCCAGACAATTTAGTACCACACCATTGAGGGAGCATTTTTATTATAGTTACTTCAAGGATTTGGGGTAGTTAGCTCAAGTTCTTTTGAGGTGAGATTTGGAGTGTTAGTGCTTTACTTCCTGTGTCGTACACCCTGTATGGCAGAGTGACAGCAGTGGGGCCCCGGCCCGCCCAGGAATTAGGTTGGGCCTTGGGCAGGAAGGTGCCTTGTGGTGCCGCCAGTTGACATAGGGGCCCAGACCAATCCACTGGGCCCTGGTGCAGATCCAGGGCTTATGGGGCATGAAGCTCATAAAATTCAAGGGGATTCTTTAAAGAAAGAGAATACAAAATTAGATAAAGGGCCTGGGAAAAACGCAGGCAATAGACCCTGAGGCTTCAACTTCTTGGTAGATCAGCCTTTGATCAGGCAAAGGGAGCATTGAAAGCACCAAGCAGGCTTTCAGGCTGAGATTGGAAAGTAGACAACAGGGTTTGCCAGACCATCAGTGGTGGCAGAAGATAACAGGAAGAGCGTCACCTCCAGTCTGACAGGATGAGGACCCCTGTATTAGAGAAACAGAAGCAGTAGGATGTGTGTGTGCCTCTATCTCTCTGTCTCTCCCCCCACCCCACACCTCTCCTTCTCCTCTCTCTTAAGTTGAGGAAGTGGCTCACACGATTGTAGGGGCCGGCAGGTCTGAAATCTGCAGGTCAGACTGGCAGCTGCAGATCAGGGATCCAAGAAAGATGATGTTGCAGTCACCTTCCTGAGGCAGTCTTTAGGCCTTCAACTGACTGGATGAAGCATACGGACATTGTGCAGGATAATCTGCTTTACTCAAAACCTACTGATTAAAAAATGTTAATCCCATCAAAAAATACTTCACGGCAACATCCAGACTGGTGTTTGAAAAGAAAACCTAGGCACCACAGTCAAGCCAAGTTGACACTTAAATTAGCCATTGCAAACCCCAGTGTAGATTCTCAGTCTAGACCATGCTGTGTGGGCAAGTCACTTCCTGCCATGGGGTGGACATGGCCCATGGCACCTAGAATGCAGTGGCAGGAGAAAGATGGAGTTCAGATCCCTGCTGTGCCATTAGCTGGTTTAGTTTTGGGCCTGATCGTGGTGAGCCTTTTACCTTTCCAGCGTAAGTTTTGTGCTGTATAAAATGAGTATTTCTAGTGACATGGCAAGTCACAGGTGGAAGAACTGGGTTCCTTTTTTCTTGTAGAATCCTTTTTGAAGCAAAATCTCATGAGAAATCCACATCCCCCAAACAGAGTTAGAAGTAGCTTGTCTGAATGAATGGTTGGGGCAGGGAACAGGCCCCAGCTCCCCGGTGCAGGCTGGGCAGCTCTAAGGAGCATGGTTTGAAAACCACTGATTGATGTTCTTCTAACCCCACTTGCCCATCTTATTTTTTTTAAACCACTGAACCAATGCCAGGCCCAAGATCACAGAATGACAAAATCAAGATTTAAAGTCATGTTCCTTCTAACTGAAGAATTCTTTTTCTCTACTGAAAGACAAGTGGTTTTGTCCTTGCTTACGTCAATTTGCCTAAACACACATTCTGATATCCAGAAACGTTTTTGCAATTTCAACTGAGAGGATCATGGTAGATAAGCTCCCATTGCTGGAGAAAGTTCTAATGAGAGCTAGGTCAGAG
>NW_012150618.1:3289706-3296067 GCF_000956105.1 Propithecus coquereli | reverse complement strand
GGCCTCCCAGAGTGCTAGGATTACAGGTGTGAGCCACCGCACCCGGCCTGCTTAGTGATTTCTTAACTTCACTTGTGATTTCTGAGAACTGACCCCATCTCAACATTTATACAAATGAATAAATTTATAATATACAAATTAGATGATTTCTAATGCTTCACCTCCATGCCTTATTTTGTTTTTCACTGGAAAAACATCTACTGGAAATGATATGCTTTCTTTGATTGGGACTTAATATTTCTGAATATTGGGTTGCCGTGTGCTCAAAGAAAAGATGGTGCTATTAATATCAAGGAATTTGCACAGGCTTCCCTAAGGTGAATTGTTCCTCCTACCCTTGGCTTTCTCCTCATGAAAATGAGGGCATAGTGGGACAGATTATATTTCTGCTCCCTAAATCACCTTTCTTGCATTGCCCCTCCCTGTGGGAGTATTATGTGTCTCAACTCTTTGAACTATGACATGCTTGGGATAATGAAAGTTGAGTAGAAGTGATGTGGATCTCGTCCAGGAAGAAGTTTTATAAAACCATGCATGGTTCAAAACTAAATTTCTTCCCTTAGTCACAACGACGGGCAACGTTCCTGATAGAGACTGTTTTGTAAAACTTGGTCCTTGAGTAAAGAAAATAGCAGAGAACCACAGCTGACCTACATTGGATTTGTAACATGAGTGAAAAAAAAATTTTGGTGTTGTCAGCCATTGAAATTGTGGGGTCATTTGTTACTGCAGCATAACTAGCCCATCCTGCCTGATACACATGGCCTGATACTTGTGTGTACCAATTTATATCATCTATCCTTAATTCTTATTGTAGCCACTGCTGAGCAAATAGTTCTACACAGGCTTCAACTAGCATCACATAGGTACAACTGGACAGCTCATTAGTTTGGGCCTGTGCTTCTTGATTCCTGTCCAGAGGCTCCTCTCACTTTGTCATGCACTCCTGTGGAGTGAACAGGAAGTGTAGGGGAATTAACACCCATGAGGCAAACCTTAAGAAATGAGTAATGCAAGATGTTGGATAAATGTTTCCCACTTTGTTCTCTTCCATGCAGAGTTCTGAGATGCATTGCCTAAGGCTCCTGGGAAGGTCTTGCATAATCGAGCAACACATCACCCAGTGGCCATCATGCGTCATGTGTTGACTTTCCTTCCTTTGTTCCACTCTCCCCATCCTTTTACTCTGTGGGATCGCATTCCCAAATAAACCACCTACATGGTAGCCTTCTTCAGGCTCTGTTTGCTGGGGGAACATGACTCATCACCAGTTAGACTTTCATTTAATTGAACCAGTCTGAACACTATCTAAATAATTCCAAAGTAGAGGACTGTACATTTATAGTAATTTGCAAAGCATAAACACTTTGCTGCTCAGACTGGAAGTTATTGTTAGATTTGCTGATCCCAAAATAAGCCCCCAACCCCATTTTCATCTTCCATCATTAGTTCTCAGTCCATCCTGATGCCATAAGGTCTTGGTTGGGAGGCGTATTTGTTTTTTGAGGTCCAGTGATGTATTGAATAGCATGTTGTTAGGCAAGTGTTTAAATGAGGTTTTGGCAGAACTGTCATTCTACAGTACCTTGTCGCCCTTCAGCTCTGAGTCCCCAGTCCACTGACGGCGCCCTGTGGGACAGTTGTTTGGTACCATGGGAAATACTGTTTTGTTTGGAGAGTGAATTGGCCAGATTTTCGCAGTGCTTTGGCTCTGCTCCCTCTCTGCCTCCTTGTCAGTCTATTCCCTAGAAATAGCGAAGTCACAGCATAACAGAACCGAAAGATATCTTAAAATCTTCTAGCTGACCTCTTTATTTCATAGGTCAAAAAACAAGTCCATAGAGGTGAAGGAAAATGATCCACTTTGTGCGGTGGGGGAGAGAACTGAAGGGGGATGTAATTTTGGCTGTGAAGAAGATACCATTCTTTTTAAACATAATTAAATTCTTGATTGTGATGCTCTTAAATGAACCATGAAATTCTAAGCACTTACCATGCAAGTGTGATTTTTAACTAAGGCTTTTTTTTCCAACCCCCAATCTGAATGTTAAGGTGGCAGATGCATAACTAATCTTAGCAGAATCTATATTAAGAAATCAGCAAGGTGTCTTTATTTAACTTGCATGATCTGTGAATATAGTGTTGTGTTAAATAGCATGATTTTGCACATTATATCCTAAAATAAAAACAACTCCTTTAAAGTGATAGTAAAATGCAATAATGTGAAAGGTTATTTTATATATGATCTCAAAGGGAATGAATGCACAGAAGAAAAGAATTGGAGAACTTGTTCTTAAATATGATTTAAGCATGTGTATATATATTTAAAATATATAAAGGACAAAAGTCAGTATTGGGGATTGTGTTCTGTGCATGCAGAGGAAGCTCCCATCAGCAGAAGGGAGGTTCTAAAATCCTCATTATCCTAGTTTAAATTTTCTGAAAAATATCCAACCCAATGAGCTGCTGTATTTTTGCTCAGGGATGCTTTCATGACTCAGTATTACTTCCAGGGAATTTGAGTCCTTTTTATCTTATCTCTGAAATCATGGTTCCTGCAGAAACTACATGGAATCTTCTGTGTTCTTTGCTGTTTAACGTCTTTGCTGCAGCGGGTCAGATTCCCAAAGGAGTAAACAGTGAAATACTTTAAGGCCAACTGTGGAAGAGCATGTAGAGGGGAAATCCAACTATTCTGATACACAACACAAAAATTTTGGCTTTTAGCTTTTTGAGATACTGCTATAAAGTCCCCCTGTCGTATCCTAACCACGTAAGCATGGGGTGATCTTTCCGTGTTGTATTTCAAGTTGGGATTCTGGGGTTTGACTTTTACTCCGTTAACTAATTTTTATTTTAATGTAATTGAATTTCTTTAAGCATCCAATTTTTAACTTCTGAAGATTCCATTCCCCTGGGAAAGTGGCTCTTAATCCAAGGCACACAGATCCTTGAGGAATTAATACAAGAGTCTGGAACCTATTTGGGTACCAACTGTTATCAGGGAACTGCTACATAAATAATTTGTTTTGTGCAAATATATCTGAAGGTGTTCTTGCATTCTTGCTCACTTTTAAAGCAATAATTTTTCTCAATCAAAAGGCAGTAGGAAAGGAAGAAGAGCATAACAGTAGGGTTACTCTGTGTGTGTATATGTGTGTGTTTGTGTGTCTGTGCACGTGAGTGCACACACCAGTATGCCTGGCAGTGGGGCAGCGGTGGTGGAGGGAGCATCTACTTTTAAAACAATTAAAGAGGTCTTTTTCTTGAACAAGCTGAGAACTACTACTATGGTAGTTATGTTCTATAGGGCATGCTTCACAAAGCTAAATGAAAATTTTTTAAGTTAATGGCGAAACAATGCTTAAAGCATACACATTATTCATGATTTATTGTAATAACATTTGTGGATGACTAACTTAATAATACTGCCACGCATCCATTATGTTTTTGTTTTGAAGATGCACCTAAGTGTCTATGCCTCCTTAGGGGTGGATTTACACCACTCTGTGATGGAGCAAAGATATATAATTCCATGTCTTTGTATAGGATAGGTACTGGGAAAATATCCAGATGGTTATATTGGCTTACACTGTGCCACATACTGTTCTAAACAATCTTACAGATATCAGCTCATTTAATCTTCACCACAACCCTCCAAGATACAGGTACTACTATTGTTCCCATTTTATGAATAGGAAACTGAAGCAGAAAGCGGTTAGTTTAGGTAATGTACCCAGAGCCGCTCACCCAGGATGTGGCAGAGCTGGGGTTTGAATCCAGAATCTGAGCAGATTGCTTGCCCAGACCTGCTCCTTCCGGGGTATTTCGTGTCTTCCTTGCAGGAATGGATGCAATGACTGCTGAGGAATGCCTGGAGGCTGGTTGCTTTGGTTTGAGGTTGCCCCAAGTGTTCTCCGCCCCCATCCCAAACCCCAAAACTTCTCTCTCTCTCCCTCTCTCTCTCTCTCTCTCTCACACACACACACACACACACACACACACACACACAGCCACCCTGGGCCCACTGTGACACAATGACCTTGGACTGTAGCTGAGAGGCCCTTCGATCTGGGCTTTGCTCCCAAATTTTCTCCTAAAAATTATCCCTTCCTAACAGCAAGTGTGCATGGGTAAGGTCTCCAGGGCATGACTGAGCTCAGTCCTATTTATGTGTTTGCTGCTTCAGGTAACCGATTTACACTTCCTCAAAGTTCATTTGGACAAGGTCAGCCTCTTAGGGGTTATTCAGATGACGTTATACGTGCATTTTCTTTAAAGCAGTTATCCAGTGGTCTAACTTGAAGCCCACAGCAGAGCGTGTTGTTTTCCTGAGACATCTGAAAGTGCCCTTCTTTTCCCCTTCAAAATTGGAGACAAGGTGAAGGGGTGGGAAACAGCACCAATTTCCTGGAGAGCCCTTCACTCTGGCTGCCACGAAACCTGCACATATCCCTTGGACGGAATGGCTGATGACAGTGATAGTGGTTGCTTCCCTGCCCATCCAATTTGGCAGGCGAAGTCCAGCCCCGGTGGAGACCGCATGCTTCGGTGTTTGGGGAACTGAGCCTGGATGTCTAGAGACCACGGTTGTTTTGGGGCGGCGGGCTGGCTGTGCTCAGAACTGCCAGTTGCTTCAAAAGCTCTTGTTATTGTCGAGGCTGGCGAGCACAGTCTCTCAGAGAAGCATTTTTTTCCAGGCAGACCAGCCATCTTTGCAACCTTTCTCACCAGACAGGAGAGAAAGGTCACCTCACCTTCATGGCAAGAAGGTTCCAGAGTTTCTAGTGCCTTGGGGCTGAGCCAAATGAGAGGCAGAAGGGTAAATGTGGAGCAGTTGTTAGGAAGGAGTGATCATTTGTAAGGCAGAATTATATTTTAGACTGATGACTTAGTCTGACACTTTTTTTTTGAATTTCCTAATATTATGGAGTTATAAACGTTTTGGTTACATAAATTGCTTTTGTACCATTTGAGTCAAAGTTATAAGTGTGCCCATCCTCCAGGTAGTGTGCATTGTACCTGTTAGGTGTGAATTTACCCATCCTCCATCCCCTCCTCCCCCCTCCCACCTGCTTGATTTCCAGTGAATGTTATTTCCATATGTGCTGATCAATTAGTTCCAATTTAATGGTGATTACATGTGGTGTTTGTTTTTCCATTCTTGTGATACTGCACTTAGAAGAATGGCCTCCAGTTCTGTTCAGGTTAATACAACAGATATTAATATTAATTTACCATTTTTTATGGCTGAGTAATACTCCATGGTAAACATAAGGTCTGACACTTGTTGATGCTGATTTTTTGACATCTACCTTGACTCTTGTATCTAGAAGTGGTATAGAGCAGTGGTTTTCAAAGTGTGGTCTACAGACTCCTGGGGGTCCCCAAGACCCTTTTAGGGGATCCGTGAGGGGGTAATTGCTTCATAATGATACCATGACATTATTTGCCTTTTTCACTGTGAGGACATTTATACTGGTAGCACAATTCAATGGCAAATAAAAATGCTAGTATGTTAATGGCAATCTGTTAGTACTTAACTGTATTCTTCACCCACACACACACCCAAACAAACAAACAAAAAAAACATTTTCCCTTAAATAGCTCGATGAACAGTAGAAATTAATAAATTTATTAAATCTCAACCTTTGTGTCCATGATTTTGAATATTCTGTGTGACAAAATGGGAACTACTCCTAAAGCACTTGTGTTACAAATGCAAGCGTGTATGAAGCTTGCCTCCTTGTAAACCACTTACGTTCTTGTTTGCCTTTCTGGCTGAACTAGCTGCTATTTCTGTGTAACACCATTTTCACTTGGAAGAACAACTGAGGGACAAACCATGGTTATTTGCACTTGGATATTTGGCAGATTTCTTAAAAATAATTAAAGTGAACCTAACATTTCAAGAAAAACAATTGATAGTATTTGTTGTTAATGATAAAATGAAAATGTTCAAATGAAAGTTAGAATTTTAGGAAACTTATATCTGCCATGGTGAGCTTGACAGTTTCCTAGTGCCTGAAGATTTTTTTGGTCAGGCTACTTTGGGTGGAGATATTAACAAATGTGATTTTTTTTTTGATATTGAATAATAATATGTGTCAACATTTGGAAGACCTGCATAACCCAGGAACTGATTGTTTTCCATATGACCAATACATGATGTTATAAAGTCATGTATGGGAAAAAATCCATTAAATGTGGAAGATAGACCAATGATTTTAATGTAGTAGACAGTACAAAAAGTTCATTGATAATGGTTTCAGATTTCACATTGCAACTGACCTTTTAAGAAACCACCTATTGTCAAGTTTTGGCATGTATCAAAAAGAATATTTACAATTATTTATCTGAA
>NW_012150618.1:3188280-3288681 GCF_000956105.1 Propithecus coquereli | reverse complement strand
TATGACAGTAAATATAATATCTAAGTAAACATTATGCATATTTTATATTCTGAATAAAAATAAAATAACCTTTTGCCTAAAATCACATTTGCATGTACTGCCAAAAAACAATGAAGTTATTAAAATATTTCTAAGAGCATTTGAGAAATTATGTACTTTGAAAAGGTTCTGTATCAGTTTCCTAGGGCCGCTGTTATAAAATACCACAAAGTGGGTAATTTAAAACAACAGAAATGTGTTTTCTCACAATTCTTAAGGCCAGAAGTCTGAAATCAAGTGTCAGCAAGGCCACGCTCCCTCCAAAGGCTCTAGGGGAGAGCGCTTCCTTGTCCCTTCCAGCTTCTGGTGGCTCCTGGCATTCCTTGGCTTGTGGCTGCACCTCTCCAATCTGTGCGTCCGTCTTCATGTGGCGTTCTCTGTGTGTCTCTCTGTCTTCTCCTCTTCTTATGGGGACACCAGGGACTGGATTCAGGGCCCACCCTAAATCCAGGATGATTTCATCTCAAGATCCTTAACTAATTACATCTGCAAAGACACTATTTCCAAATAAGGCCACATTCTGAGGTTCCAGGTGGATGTGAATTTTGGGGGGACACACTATTCAAGCACTACAGGTTCCCGATCCAAAATGATTACAGAATGCAGAAGTAGTTTTGATAAAGTGGGTTTTGCTGTTCGACAGAACTGCTCTGCCACTGGTTAGCAGTTTGACCCTGGCAGGTGGTCTACACTTTAAAACCTCAGATTCTTCCTTTATAAAGTGGGATCCAGAATCACCATGAGATTGGCTGTGGTAAGAAGTAAAGTTAATCAGGTAAAAGTATGCGTCCTTAGTGCAGCGCCTGCCACAGACAGAGTTCACTCGGTAAGTGTTAAGCAGTTGTTTGCTACTGTTGCTGGGACACCCAGGTAATAATAATCGTAGTATGCACTATAAGCATATTGTTAATGGCAATTATATTGGTGTTAATCAGAGTAATAGCAGATTAATGTTAATGGTGATTTCAAAGACCATTAGTTTATAATAATAGATGATTTTAATGTGAGTATGTGGATGAGAGACAGAGGGAGAGGGAGAGGGAGAACCCTAAGTGAGCAGCCGGGACCAGGAGAGTGGTGAGAGCCAGACGTCACAGAAGCCTTTCGTCCCCAAACCCACCACCTGTGTGTTAAAGAGCCGCACTAGAGGACACGCACTAGTGTCCAGCACACTCTAGCGTTTATGGTTGTCTCTGTTCTGGGCTTGTGTTCCCCAAAACAGGCATTTATCTGTGTCTTGATCACATTCTGGGTGGTATTTGGAGTGATGGGGGCTTTAGAGTTTCCCTCTGTGTCAGAGAGTAACTTTAAAGGTCCCTGTCACTGTCTTACCCTATCCGTGCAGTCCGGTGTCAACCTGCCCTCCTGCAGCTGTCGAACAGATTTCCTATCAGTTCTCTCTGTGGCTACTTTCGATTTTGCCCCCTTCTCCTTAAAACTTTGGCCTTGGCCGTGTCATGGCGCGTCTGTGCAGTCATGACTGAGAAGCAGTAGAACATTGCACACGGCTCCCTCCTCTCTCTCTCCTTCGCCACCGAGTGTGGGCCTCTGTACCCATCTGATCTTCCTTCCCTCTGTTGCTGACGAGGAATTACCCCTCTCCCTCTAAGACTAATCCCTACCCTGGGTATCTGCCCCTGACTCAAGTAATAATTATGGTCTGTGATTATCCCTTTGTTTCTGGCATTTAGTCTCTTCATGGATTCCTTCTTCTCAGTCTGTAAATATGCCCAAGCTCTCTCTTTGTTCTTAAAGTCTCTGACCCCTCCAACTACCATTTTATCTCCCTACCTGTACTGTTAAACTTCTTGAAAGAGTGGTGACCTAGTACCACTCTTGTTATAACCAGCTGATAATTGTAAAATGATTGAAAGTACAGTACGAACTCTGAACAGTTAAGTTCCCGACTGGGATAAGGCATGGCTCTGACTCCAGGCTGTAAGAAGGCCCTGGCCTCTGACCTGGAGTCTCCCGGAGCACTGGATACCACGTGCAGACCACACTGTGTGGGAAGTTAGCATGTTCCTAAGAGTCAGCGATGAGTACAACAAAGTACTTTTACGAAACTCGGGGATTTGCATAGCTATTCAGTTGGGAAAATTATAAAATCAGTTAATGCCCTGAGGATTGCATAAACAAAGAGGCTTTTGTTTCTTAACCTTTGAATTTGTTCCTGAGAGTTTTCTGAAGAAGTGGGTAGGAAAATTTCCAGCCAGCCTCTGCAGTACACTTTCCATTTGCTTGAAAAGATGCAGAGAAGTCCCGAGTGAAGATGAGAACCCGTGTGGGTCTGTAGTGTGCTGTTTATGATAATCCTCTTAATTTGTTCCAGAAACTAGAATCAGCACTTACCAAGGACATACCACAACAGAGACAGATAGGATAGTTAAACAGAGCAGTTTATAATTGGACAGCACTTGGGTATGTGTTTCTAAAGTCAAAAAAAGAAAATATGTGCAGATCATTGTGTAGATTGTTATGTAGATCATTCTGGAGAAGGCCAAACATTTTTCTAGTCTATAGAATCCTAGGAAATCTATCCTAGAAGACTCCCCTAGTCGGGACAGGCCATGCCAGGACATGTGTCTATGCCAGCTATTTGTGTAGCATAACATTGCATCCTCCAGCCCTTGGAGGTCTGGGAGCCGGCCTGGGCCTTCCCCAGTGCAGAAGCTGGGGAGGAGACCCCTAGAGGAAAGATGACAGTTAAGACATAGATGGGCAGGCTGTGGTGGCTCATGCCTGTAGTCCCAGCTACTCGGGAGGCTGAGGCAGGAGGATTGCTTGAGCCCAGGAGTTTGAGGTTGCTGTGAGCTAGGCTGATGCCACAGCACTCTAGCTCTAGCCCGGGCAACAGAGCGAGACTCTGTGTCAGGAAGAAAAAAAAAAAAAAGACACAGGTGGGCTTGGTGAACATATATTGATCATTTTTTTCTGTCATGTATAGGCAAAGGAAAATAGACCTCCATCTGACTTTCTAGACTAAAATTTTCCAATAGAACTTAGTTTAGTCAGAAAATTTTATAAAAATTATAGTACTAACGATTCAATTGACCAGCACTAGCAGGGATTGACATTAAATATAATGAAAAGTAAAATGTGGGATTTTTGCCCTTAGAGGAGTTTATAATTTCAATGAGGTTGTATTTAAGTCCCTCTCTCCAAGCAAATTCCCACCTTTCTTGGTCCCATAATAATAGCCAGGGCGACATGGCTGAATGTTGGAAAACGTAGCTTGAGTATGTCATGAGGCAAAAAACCAACCTTGTGTGTGTCACAGCTGCCCAGAAGTTCAGCTTCGTGCCCTTTGCTCATCCAGGAGGACAGACAACATTTATAGCATCATCCTTAATTTTTTTCTGTTAGACAGTTGGCCCCCAAATTGTATGGAAATTGCACAGTCTATTAGTATATAGTTGCCTATTGTATTCTTTTATTCCAGCAACCAAATATGGACAATTTGTGTCAATTGGTTCTACATCTGCAATTGAACTACATCCTTTAGAGCAGTGTCACAATAGAGAAATAACTTCTAAATGGTTTAGGCTGCATATAACTCTGATTGCCTTTAATTAGGGGAAAATCACAAGCTAAGAAGAGTAACAGACTTGAAGTCAGTTAAAAATCAGAGTAATCAACTGAGAAAAAAATGTAATCTCATGAATCTTAATCGTTAACCACAGGATAATAGTTTCTTTATTCATCGAATAACTTTTTCTTCCCCCCCGTTTCTCAGATTGGAATTCTACCATTGACTGCCAAATCTCTGTGACATGAGAGGCTCCCCCAACTGCACAAAATCCTAGAACAAATGAAACTGAGAATGTCATAGTTCAGCCCAAGAATGAAGTTAGGGTGGCCCTATGTACAATCTCTCTGATTGCGAGTGGTCTCAAAGTCGGGTAGCCGAGTAATAGACCAACTGAGGCATAGATCTTCTAATAATATTTTCCTAGAAGTAGGGAGATAATAATTAGGCACATTATCAAAAAACTGCTGGAAATTATTATTATTGTCTTTAATGAACCTTGTCTTTAAAAATTGCAAAACTTCCGGCTATTAAGAATAAAAAATATAACTTGGTATTTATTCTTGCAGAGGTTGGCTTTCATGAATTCTGAGAAGGGACCTGATCTGAGGCAATTTCTTGCGTGATTTTTACGTCAACCTAGTACTGTACATAACCAAGGAGGAGGATTTTTCTGTTCACATGTGTGGCGTGGAGTGAAGAAAGAGTTTTTTTTTTTTTTTTTTCTTTGTAGGAATGTGCCAGATAATTTAGGGGAGAAATGAAATACGAGAAATGTGTGGTACAGGAGCAGCTCTGAAATGCACGTTTGCCTGTAAGAGTTATTTTCAGCAGTTATCTCCTTGAAGCTTGTCAGAATTTTAAAACTCTGTTCATTTCTATTCCACTTGAAGAGTGGGATCTATCAGGCCCAGGCTGTGGGATGTCACAATGGAATCAGCCAGCAGAGCATGAAGGCGTGTCAGGAACAGGGAAACCGCTGACGTCTCCTGTGGTCATGAAGCAACATGTGCCCGGCTAATTACTGTTCTCGGCGACTGCTCTCACATCTTGAAACTCTCCATGACCCAATGTGGAAATCCTGTCTGTCTGCCTCCCACCCCCTCCCCCAAAGAATGAAAACCAGCAAATTGCAAGGCTGGGCTTGTTTAATGAATGTGATTTGTTTTTGTGGAACCAAAGGCACGAGAGGTTGCGGAGGCTGTTAGCTTGACGCTGGATTTGTGAGATGACTTCATGGCCCGTGTCTTTAGATGAGTTTAATATAGAGGGTGTCTACGCTTGCTAGATGATAACCTGTCCAAAGGCATTTGCTTTATTTTTATGTGTTCCTGGAGCAGAGTGACCTTTGAAGATAGGTGAGACCATGTTTCTGTGTCAGGCACAACTCTGTCTCACATGGGACAGGTGGAAGAGTCTTTTGTTTTAATGAGAACATCTTGAGATGCACCTGACTCCCTTTTTGGCCTTTTTCTTTTCCTAGTGGTGGCCTTCCTGCCACCTTAGTGATCCCAACACTGTAACCTAAGGCTCTTTTGGGAGTTTTTTTCTGATGCAAATAGCTAGTTATCTTGCACTCTATAGTAAATACAATTTTTGGTGTTAATGCCTTTCATGTATTCACTTATTAGAGCATTAAAAACCAATTTCACCTTCTTGATATTAAGAGATGACTTCCCTTCTCTATGGAACTTCCCCTCATTCCCCTCTCTACCCTGCCCCCCCCAAAAAAAAACCCAACAACTTAATTTGTCCAGATAAATTAAACATTACTTTTCCAAAGTTTATAATAGGAGATGATGTTTCATAGAGGCATTGGCTAAGATATGGGTTTGTTTGGGTGACTATTTGAATATACTAATTAGTAGTACAATATTATTACTTACTGTAACAACAAAAGAAAAAGGAGACCTGAATCTCGCTTGGTTCTCTGGAGAAAGAAACTTTGTGATTATGAATAGTAATACTTTCCATCCATTTAGATGTGATTGCCTGATGGTGTCGCCCAAACTAATTAATAATGACATATTAACTAACATATTGCCATCAGCAGGTGGCTGTTTGTGCAGGGGTGAAAATGGCATGTGCTAAAACAAATTGCTGTACCCTAGAGAAATGTGCAGCATTGTTTTTTTAAGAGTCTTAATGATGTCTGGAATATGATTTTTATTTTTTTGTCACTTATAAAACTTCAAGGGATAAAACGAGGGGTGGAGGTTGGAGAGATGGAAGCTAGAAAAACAAAAGGGAACAAAATCGATTCAACTTTTTCCGAAAGCTTTTCCCAATTAAAAAAGAAAACCCGAACAGTTGAATCCTAGCAGCACAAAAATCCCGGGAAAGACTCCGGTATCCTCTTCTTCTTTTTCACTCTGCTTTTCTCCTTCTCCTTTGTCCATTGTGGATCTGCAAGGGACCCTCGCTCGGCACACAGCATGGCCGTGACAGATGGGCAGTGCACTGTCATCTGCTGCTGCCGCCTTTCAGTTTCAGAGGAATCATTGTGACAATGAAGGGGTTAAAACTGTCAACACCTATCAGAGCTTGGAGATAATTAGTGTCATATAAACCGGAGAACCAGAGCCTCGATGCTGATGACCATGCAACAAATGAATTCCACTAGGTTGCTGCTTTGTACGAATTCCTTATCAATCTCATTCCAGCTCATGTCCAAGTATGCTTTTTAAATGCCTATGTGAAAAAGGTACTGTTTATGCATATAAATGATGATGCTTCCGTATGATTGGGAATCTTTTTTTACTTTGGAAGATGCATTTCGAATGAGCACTTGCAGCTGTAAGTTGAATAGATACATACTCTTCCAGCGTGACATAGGTAGGCTTCTTAATGTCTCACAGTGTGTTGATGGTTGCTCTAGTACCAGGGTTGCTAGAGTGTGGTATGGAGTAGTATGAATGAGGAATGAAAAGTATTACAAGGTATAATTTTATCTTATCTTTTTTTTTAAATGTTCCTTTTCTTACATAGAACATAAAAGGAAAATGAAGTAGACCTTTTTAAACAACGGCTTGACAAGAATAAAATACACTCTTCATTTACTAACTTGAAAGAGAAAGTGGAGAGATAATGAGCAGAGACTCTTAAAGCTGTTTTTTAAGAGTCCATTTGGTAACCAGAAAGGGACAAATATGACTTAAAAACAGGAGCAGGAATCCGTGATGGAATCGGGGAAGAACGGGTAAAGGAGAACTTCAATAACCCAGATATGTTCAAATCCACAGGTCCCAATGGCCGGCATCCTAGAGTACTTAATGAATTGGCCGAAGTCATCACAGAACCGCTAGATATCATTTTTGAGAACTCGTGGAGGACTGATGAGGTGCCTGAAGACTGGAAAAGGGCATATTTAGAACCTTCTTTCAAAAAGGGAAATGGATGATGACCCTGGAAATACTCATCAGCTTAACTTTTTGCTTGGACAAATTCTGGAATAATCAACTTAGTAAACTGGGTAACTGACTTCTAATAGCTAGAAACAAGGCAGTGAAATATCACATATAAAGAAGTACTGAGTTCATTTTTAAGAAGACACCATGATGAATTATAGTCTTATGCGTACCTTGGGATTCTCCCCTCCATTCTTGATGAAAATAGATGATGTTGGCTAAGGCATTTGAGCAATAACTTATTTTAAGTATCATATAAAAAAATGTAGGTTTCTGGCATTAACTAGTAATTGTATTATTTCCCAGTGAGCTTTTAACTTGAGGATAGTAGCTTTAATTTTATATTTTAGCATATACTTTATTTCATTTCATATAGGACCATGTTTTTATAAGATGAGATATTTTATGTAATTTTATATAAATAGTTTGGTGAAGGAGTTCTTATTTTAAGGTGCTTTATATAATTCATATATAGGTATACTCATAAGGCTGATGAATTAAGGAACATCAGCAAGGGAAAAAAATTTCTTCTAACTTTTCGTTTTACATTTAATCTGGTTGAGGTTTAGTGTTAGGACAGATAAGAATGCCTTGCTCTGATGTGTATTGAGCAAGAGCAAGCTGTTTCACTTCCTGGCTAGTTTTTCTCGCTCCATGGAGACTGCGATGGCCCAGCCTGCAGCGCCTTCTGGTTGCAAAACCTTATCCCACTTCCTTCCTGGGCTTCTGACTTCAGCCCTGTGAGGGTGGGGCACAGAGGTGGGCAGTGGCAGCAGGTGTGAGGAGCTCCTTATAACTGCAGCCAGAAAGGAGAGTAGATTGAGGTGATTGAGGTAGGGGTGGGGAGGAAATTAAGATGAATCTGGAGTTTTTCTAATTCTTATTGTTCTTGCATTTGAATATTGGTAGCTTTATTTTCTGTTTAGAAAATGCAACCATGTTGATGGGACCAAAAACTTAGTTGAAAGGAGGCCATGGAAAAAGATCTAGATATACAGCAAGCTCTCAGGGCTGGCAACTTTTGAGAGTGCCTGAGCCCCTGAGAATCTTCCTTCACTACATAGAAGTCCATAGAAGATGTAAGTTCACATCAGCATTGCGGTGTGGACAAAAATAGGAAACTCTCAATGGAAAAGAAATTTACATTCATTTTTTTCTGGTGCATACCGGTCCCTAGGAATAGGTAGTTAAGAAGGGTAGCAGGTCTCCAAGGGCAATTTTAACGTAATACTGCTTTAAACATCTAAGGTTTAAATAGTTTATCTACTTCTATAGATTAATTTAGGTACTGAGTAAAATCAGACTTACACTTAAATACAAATGTAAGGAAATTAAGTTCTAAAAGCACATATAAGTTGTCTTTTAAACTATACATAACTTGTAGTTTCATAAGGATTATACTCCAATCAACCTTTCATCATTTTTTTTTCAAATGAACTAGCGTCTTTAAAATGTCTGAGCTAGATTTTTTTAAGGGGTGGAGGAGTCTATATAGATTACAGGTATGATTTATTGTGATAACAAATGGCTTCCTGTTTGAGACCTCATTTCCAGGTGTAGCATCTGTGGCAGATTTATTTCACAGATGTACATTTGTATGCATTTGTTGAACTGTTGCTAGAAAGGACCCAGTTTCTGAAAAATCTGTTATTTTCATTGTGGGCATTATGATGCGATCGACTGCAATAAAGAAAAGGTTCTTTAGTCATTTCAAGTTTTATTTTCTATTTGAATAATATCTACCTTCAATTCTTTTGCCACATTTAAATCTTCTATTTATGTCTGCTGTTGGAATTTCAAGATAACAATGCTCTACCTAAATTAAGAGTCACAATCTAGAACAGTGAAAAAGCCAATGAATTTTAAAGACTCTTAGTGAAAGCTAGAAGAAAACATTAAGCAGAGAAATATTGAAGGAAGCTCATTAATTCCTTTACATTTAATCAAGATGAGGTGAGAAAGATAGAATGTAAGAAAAAGGAATTAGTCTTACTGTGAAATTGTATCTGGTGATAATTACTCTTAAGAAAAGTAATTTTTCAGTGTTTTTTCCTTTTATCTAAACACCAATGACAATCTTAATTTTTGACGTTAACGGAATAGCAATTAACTAAGGAAAAAATATGTTATTAAAACTAGGGGATTATCTCGATTTGTATTTCCTAGAACATCAAGAGAGATTAATTACAGACTTTTACATCATGATATCGAGGCAAAATTTTCTTTATTTCATCTTAAAACAAACTTTTGGGAGTGAAAAAGGATATTATTCACATAAAATATTTCTTGGCATAAGGAAGGCCGAGTTTTAAGGGCTCCTTCCTTACAAAGTATGAGCTGGACCAAAAATCTTGGGGAAAAAACTAAATTTATGGCAACAAAGGATAGTAGTTTCTCAATCTAGAGAGCTGAAGCAGTTTCTCAGTTCAGAGATATTAACAACATCTTGGTGGTGTGCAATAAACAATGACAGCAACAAGCATTGAGTATTGACTTTGGAGTTACTCATATAGTTCAAATTCTAGAGTTATCCTAGCAGTTTTTTCTAGAATTACCCTGTGGTGAATCCCTTAAGGATGTAAGCTGTGCTATAGCTTGGGGAAATGATCTTGAATGATTATGAAACTCATTAGAGCTTCTTTTTCCTTGTCCATAAAATGGGAACAATAAATAGCTCCTACAATTCTTAAGAGGCTTACTTGTTATACAACTTCCACCCCACACACGGTTCTTGTGTCTAGTGCTTGGCGTGTAGCAGGTGCTGACTGCCTCTCTCCCTTCCTTTCTTAGATTACTTTAAAACTGGCTGGAAAACTCAAGCACAAATTGACATGCCCTTATTGTTGCCTTCAACCCACTGAATAAAGCCCCTTTTCTTTATTTTAGAAAGGCTGGGAAAAGGCTGCAGTGCCTGCTCATAGTGGGAGTTCAGTAAATATTTATTGGTTGAATGAAAAGAATGTGATTTTATTAATAAAAGACAATGAGCAACTTCATAAAGGCCAGAACTTTTCAAGCCTGGGAAAATAATCACATAGACACATACAAAGGTATTTTGTTACGTTTATTTTATTTTTTATGACAGCTTCAGACTTATAAATTTGGCGTGTAAGTGAGTGACTGGCATATGTGCATTTTCCTCTGATTTTATGACTGTGATTTACAAATTAGGAGTACAAATGGGCCTTTCCCCGATAGCTGCTTCTGGGGTGAATCCAGCCAAGATACGAAGCAGATGATGGTGGATCGGCAAACTTTTTCTATATGAAGAGAAACCAGATGTGCCAGGGACAAGCACCTGCCTGAAAATCGAGATGAAGGTGTCTGAATTTTTCTCTGTTAAGAGCCCGAGTATTGTAAATAGGTCCCTCCCATGGAAGTTGAAGAATAACAAACAGAAAGGTTAACGGAAATGAAATTCTTGGACAAAATATTTGGTGTATACAGATTCTTACATGTCATATTCAATTAGGTATGAAAATACATTCAGGCAGGTAGAAGATTTCTGAATTTTGAAGTCAATAAGAGATAAAGAGTAGAATATTTTATTCAGGGATATATAAGAGAAGTAAGTGGAAACCTGACCCTAAATTGCCAATTCTCAGTTCCGACCAAGTGCCAAGTATAGGGAAATCTTTGGAGAGATCAGCTGACAGCCTCTGCTTAGAATAAAGCTGTATAGATGCAAACATAGCTGCGTTATTAAATGAAACAAAATAAGTTGTGCAGAGCAAAGTAAATCAGTTAGACTTTCTCTTTTAGAATGTTATAATTTTACTCTTATTAGCTCTCTCTGTAGTCATAAATTACATATTCCTACATCGGGTATTTTACACGATCAGATTATTTGATTAAAAATCCTCTTCGGCTTCCCATTATTAACCTCCAGTGAGATAAAATTAAATAACTTTCTAATACATGATCATTAATCACTATTTTAGATATTTCCATAAAAGGCAAAAGCAAAAAAAAGGTAGGTAGTTCAGAAAAATGAACGACATAACTTTTCTTCGTTACTTACCAAAATAGATATGAATATTTTCTTTAAAGTTGTTTAGATCCCTGGAAATTAAGTTTTATGTTTATTGTTGTTGTTAACAGATAGCTTTTTAGAGGAAAATAAAAGGTTAAATTCTATGTTCAGAGCTGGGCAGAATTTTCTTTTTTACAATTTTGCCAAAATTTCTTCCACTGGACCAAAAGGAAATAAGTCAACTTCTAGACATTATATAAGATGGGAAATGTCTTTTGTGGAGGTATTCTGTAATGTGCCCGTAAGTAGTTGAATTGTCCCTTATTATTCCAAAACAAATGAAACACTGTGTTAAATATCTCCAGGGCAAAGTGCTATATTGACTGGGACAAATGTTAGAAATTCTGTTGTTGGTTGCAGTTGTTCCCCTGTTCCCTAAACTTGACAATGTCCTGAAATACTATTTGGGCTACTAAAGCCATTTTTCAGATACACACATGTATATCTAAATAGCCAAGCACAGATTCCTTCTAACTGAGAGCTGCAGTTTTGTTTTGTAAACGTAATTACAATTGACACTTTATTTTTCCTTTCCGTTATTTTTTTTAGAAGGGACTACACGAGAAGGCCCTATGAAAAGCCTAATTGGAACAGCGTTCTGAACCATGTAATGTGTGCCCACGCAGCACTGTGATTTGCAAACATATGTCCGCTCTTCAATAAATGTTATGGCTTTCACAGTGGTTCCGCCTTGGCCTCTTTTGTAATCTTTCACATTTTGATGAATGTGGTGGAGATTGTAGGTTGTTTAAACTGACGATATATAAATGTTTATGGTACCGTAGCGTTATGGTCAGCGTGGGAAATCAGAGTTCTAACTGGAAAGAAAGGAAAAAGCAGGCTTCCCCACACTGCATGCAAAATTCAAATAAATCCACCACATGTGCTTGGATCCTTTTACTTTGCGTGGTTGTTGTGTATGAATACGTTGTGACCTTCTCTCGTGTGATGTGTGCTGGTGACAGTGGCTCGCCACAGTGGGGGGGTACTACATGGTAGGCAGGCTGTGTGTGGAGTTTGTCCATATGTGATCCTGCTGTGGCTCCCGCAGTCCTGAATCTCTGTCACCTGAGATTGTCGTGATTTAGCTACAGATAAGCAGAAGGTCGGTGGTCATTAGACCCAGAGTCCTGGATTCGAATCCCAGCCTTACTACTTTCTGGCTTCAGGACCTTGGGCAAATGCAATAATGATTGTACATTCTTACACAGTAACTAGCCCCAAACATTCATTTGAAGAAGTTTTATAATAGCATTTTGGGTTCTATATAAATATCAGCTTGTGCTGTGTGTGCTTTGATGATGACAAATGACTGTTTTTGTGTACCCACTGAATACAAGAAGAGAGGAAAGGAAGTTTAAAGTAAGAAGCAGGTAGGGTAAATATTAGGAGGAACATGTAAAAATTTGAATTTTAGAACTGAAAAGGGACCTTAAGGATGACTTAGTCCGATTCAGAAATTGTGTAGTTAAGACACTGAGGAGCCAGGAGTTTGTGGCACACCCATCATGACACCCCAGGTTGGTGGCAGATGGTTGAGGTTCTCTCAGATTCTCTACTCCTGGCTTTTGTCTGATGTGAGATCTTGGAAATTATACCTAAAGGGTTCTGTGGCATCTTCAAAAAAAGACCTTTTTAGATTAGACTAAGTTTGAACCTCGATCCATGGTTTTCAAGACGTAGCCTTAGCACTGTGTTCATAAACTAAAGCTCCAAGCAGCCCAGGTCTCTGTAGCGGCTTGCATCGGGGTATAACAACCTAACCTTTCAGCTTCAAAATCTTATACTTCAAGTCCTCCTCGATCTGATAAGCATATTTAGAAAAGTTCCTGTCATTGGTGGGCAGCACTCAAATGTATTTGTTAAAAGTAGGGAAATCCATGCATGCAGTGAAGCTCACAAATATGTGTTTGTTAAAGAATAGTGTGGTTTATATCATTAATGAAATCACGTCACATAAGGCAATTTTTAAAAAGTCTTTCATCTGGAGCTGGATAATGAATACCTTCTAGTCTCATTCCAGGCCGTCCGTTGCCCCACTGAGGATTTTTTTTTTAATTTAAAAGAGGAATCTTGAATAATTTTAAATGAAAAACTTACTTCCCCCCGCCCCCCGAGTTACCCTGAGGACAGAGTACATTCATGTAATTATGGACGCTTTTTTGGCCAACCTTCTCTACTTTAAAGTACATTCATGTACCAGTAACAGGATGTCTGTGGAATCTCATCTGTTTCTTGGTTGAATAATGAGCACTGATTGTGTTATGTAACAGTATATATTCAGTGTGCATTGTTTTACATCCCTTTCGCTTAATCAATTTAGCTTCAACTTCATTTCAGAAGTTAATTCATCTACATAACAGCATTACAAAAATGGCTATTTTGAGTGAAGAATATACATTCAATTTTTTTTTTTTTTAAGAAATCCTTGCCTATAAATCAGAAGTCCTGAATCCAGTGTCTGGTTTTCCTGGTGAGCAGAGCTGTCTAAGTCACTTCCTTTGACACCTTCGATCTCCCATCTGTAAAAGCGTTCAGTGAACAGCGTTGCCAAACACGCCCTGTGAAAGGTTTGAGAAACAGATGGTATCTGTAAGTAACCTCACGTTTTTTTCCTTTTGATGACCTCCACCGGGCCATGAGCACGTCTGGTTTGTCCCCGCTGGGATTGTTCCTCACTGGGTACTTCCTTAGTTCCTGGTGTGTCATCTGGCACGTTGTAGGTGCTCAGTAGTAGTATTGAATGAATGAAGGACTAACTGGACTTTCTCACATGCCTAAAGAAACGAAACCTGAGGTCATGTGAGTAGGTTCTACTTGGGGCGTTTGCTATTTTCAAGGAACTCAAAGGCCCTTCTGTGTGCCTTTCACCCCCAAACCCGGGAAACCAAGTTTCCCGGTATCAGAACCTCACCTTGGGGTATCATTTGGTTGTTATTCAGGTCTTCCAACTTTCCTGTTTTTTTCGTATAAAACCGTAAATGAAAATAATTTATAAAAGAAAATTTTATTTACTCAATTAGGTTTTCTTTTGCAGAAAGGTATTAAACATTGTAATTTGTGAAGGCACATGAAAAATACTAAAATGATACACTTTGAATTAAGATTTTCTTTTGGTGAGAGGAATATCATCCTATATGTGCAATTAAAACTAATAAGTATCAGTCTATTCCTGCAATTAAAGCTAATCCAATTGTGGTTAATGTACTTATCACGTATGTTGGCATGTGGTATGCTGTTAGACAAAAAACAAAGAAATTTAGATAGTCTGTTATGCACAAACCCTGACTTCCCTCTTAAATTGCATTTTGGACACACTCACTTTTAGCTCTATTTAATATAAATTTGTGACCTATGATTTTGTCTCTGGAGATAATTATTTTTTCCCTGAAGGTTACTTCTACCTTCTATCAATAGGAAGGCAAAAAAGAGTGGAATATTTAGGAACAGGCCAGGATTTGTTCATACCCGAGTTTGACTCTCATGGAGCAGCTGAGAAATGTGACTGCTTGCCCTAAGAGAGGCCTTGCAACTCCGCAGTGATTCTGTGCTTTGTCTTTCTTTTCTGTCTCTGATATGTATGGTATGTGGAAGGGAGGGAAGAACATTAAAGTTTTGGAGTCACAAAAACCTGGATACAAACCCCAGCTCCCCATACCTGGCTCTGTGACCTTATGCGAGTTACTAAATCCTTTCCACTCTGTTTCGTCATCTGAAAAACGAGGTTAATAATACTCCTTCAGATGGTTCTTGTGGAAACTTAACAAAACACCATGTAAGACAGCCAATAGAGGGTCTCGTATTGGAGGAACACACATCCTCACTACGTACCACCTAGGCAGCATTGGCAGGCACAAAGTGGAGGGGTGGGAACAGAAGAGAGAGTTTTGTGACTCATGAATAAAAATTGTTTTTGAGATATGTTAGGAAAAAATGCTCACATTCATGAATTAGTTACAAGACTAAAAACTATAGTTGCCAACACTTAAAAGGGCATGTAATCTGTGGGACAATTCAAACCATTTTACATGTGTTATCCCATTTAATTTTCATAACAGCCCTATGAGATTGTTCCATTCTACAGATTATTCCCATTCTACAGATGAGGAAACTGAGGTAAAGGTGGGGTTTTGGTAATTTACCCAGGGCCACACAGCCAGTAACCAAGAAAGCTGGGATTTGAATCTCAATAGTGTGACAGTGTGACTGTAGACCTGTCCTCTTAACCTTTATTTATGGTTTATGGGGACCAAACTTAATACAGAATCAAATATAAGGACAGTATATCAAGAAGTAGGAGAGAGTGGATTGACAAGAGTTAGAAAGAGGAGGTTCCTGAGGGATGAGATCAGGTCAAGACAGTGTCTCAGCTGCTGTAACGGAATGCCTGAGACTGGGTAATTTATAAAGAACAGGTATTTATTTTCTCATACTTCCAGAGGCTGGGAAGCCCAAGATCAAGGTGCCAGCAGGTTGGGTTGTCTGATGAGGGCTTCATTCTCTGGGGAATGTCCACGGTGTCCTCACGTGGCGGAGAACAGAAGGGTAAGAGACCGAATGTTTCCTGAAACCTCTTTTGTAAGGCCCTTAATCCCATTCCTGAGGGAGCAGCCCTCATGGCCTAATCACCTTTTAAAGGCCTCACCCCTTAGTGCTATCCTCTGACAACACCTGTATTTTGAAGGGGACATATTCAAACCATAGCATTTCACATCAAATATATTGCATTAGTCTAAGATGCCACAGAGGGAAAGACGACCAGTTAGCACCACTAAGAAAAGAGAATGCTACCAGTTCAACTACATTAAAAGTTCACAATATATTTTCCATGAAGATTTTCAGTTTCAACTTACTGATGGAGCTATCTTAGACTGATTTATGCATAGATATTTACGATTTACCACTCAAACGCGTGAAAAGATAAAAACAAAGCTAAGTAAAGGTAAGGTCATCCTACGTTTTTGTAGGCACACTGCTCTGAATCACTTTCTAACTCCTGTCGGTCTGTGGCCCTGCTGTCCTCACAGGTCCTAGGTGAGGTCTGGTCTCTGGATTTCATCCAAACCCTCTACAGGCTTAGATGCTGGAACTTTCTTGATCTTACCCCAAATTGTCTGCACAAAGTTTTAAGACAGCAACTCATTCTTTCCTCAGATGGCATTAAATGGTTTGCTGGCTGAAATGCCACGAGCTTGCAGCTCTGCAACTGTGCCACCAGGAAGGGCAGCCACGCACCTGCCTGTGCATGGGGTGGCAACTGTGTCACTGGCTGCCGGTCAAAGCTGACTATAGTTCACCACCTCTTGTCCTTCGCCCTGGTTTCAGGCATATTTAAATGTGAGTATGTGTGCATTCGAATCAGTGAGATATGCTTATCTATCCAGGTACAAGGAAATTTTGACCACCCATTTCATTTTACCTCCTGTCCCTCAATTTGTTGATAATGATATACTAGTCATTTTGCCTGTAACTGCCTTGGATTTGGAGTAAGAATTTCTTTCGATTTTTTTTGTAGTTGAATGTGTGCTGATACTATTCTTCAGTGGGTCTCTGCTATGAGGTACCCCACAGACATATAACACGTACTGGTTCTCTTTGGCTTCCTGCCATTATTCTGTATGTCATGGAGATCCTGGTTCATGGAAAGTCTTTAAATGATGATTTAATTATTGTTTTATAGAATTTAGCACCTTCCCCCAATAATTTTTTATTTGGGTATTTTAATTTTTTTAATATGATGCTTGATTATAGGGTTATCCCTCATACTACCACGATACCTGCTCACCATTGGAAGCAAGAGTTTGTTTCCACTTTAGGTTCAGGGTGAGAAATACTATTATATATGTTCATTAGAATTCCAAGTGGCAGCTCAAAATTTACTATTTGGCCTTTATGTATTAGAACTCTGTGAAAGTATTTTTAAGTTTTAAAATGTCTTCAGGAGCTATTAGGCTCCCATTCCCTGTGCTCAGAATATGTGTGGTGTAGTGGAAAGGGAGAAAGGGCTCCAAACCCTTCACTGCTCTGTGACCTTCATAAAAAAATCCCAAGTGCTTTCGCTAGACTGAATTTTATTCAGTCTTTATAACAACCCAATAAAGTAATTGCTGCTACTGATCCATTTTACAGGTAAGGAAAGTGGGGTGCAGAGAGTTTAATTACTTTAGAACATTCACTTTTGATATCCATGATGTCCGTAGAATTATAAAAGACACACTGACTTTATGGGCCATAACGTGTGAAGCACATTGCACATACTTGGTGATCGAAATGGAAACAAATTGTATTTTGCTGGTGTTAACTTTTCTCCTCCTCCGTCTGCTAAGCAGTACTTAATTGCCATATGAAATTGCCTTATGGATTCTAAAAGGAAAATACACATTTTAAAATGTTTAAACCTAAATAAAAATAATTTTCTATTACACGATTTGATTCTCCCTGTTTTGTCTTAAGTAATGGATAATCTTAATTTTTTTTTTTAATTTTAATTAGGAAAACCAGTAGGCAGCTTCATACTAACGTCCAGGATTTCCTAGTACTTGCAGGTATTCTCCATGACACCTACATTGAAGGAATTTGTACTTTATCATGATCAAATATTCTCTCAGTGGACCTTTGGGTGAAGCAGCCTAACGTCATCTGTATTTTTAGTGAATCAGTGACCATCCAGTTGGATACATAAACTGTAACTTCTGGTAGTTCGTAACTTTATAAAATCTCAATGTCTATATTAAAAATATTCCTTTTAGAAAACTTTTTTCATTGTACCACCAAATAGGAAGCAATATTTATATGCATATTTTTAAAAAATAAGCTAATTCTATAACTTGATAGATATAATTAATTAAGGCATAGTTTGAGGAACATTAAAATTATTGCCTCACAGTTTTGAGCCTGTCCGCTGCCTGCCTGCCTTCCTTCCTTCCTTCCTTCCATCCATCATTCCTTCCTTCCTTTCTTTTTTCTCTCTTTCTTTCTTGGAACTGACAACTAAATGAATTGAATATATCTCTTTCATCCCACAAATCCTATTCATCTGCTTTTATTTTTCCGTGCTTTGATCTCCTTCCAAGTACATTTGAAGAATAAGTAAACATATTTTCTATAAATCTTGGAACATTTCCTGGTCTTGGAGATGTGAGGACAGGGTTGGCAAAAAAGTGATTTTTGAATGAAAAGTTAAGTCTGTACTTACATTTAAAATCTCCAGAGACATCATTGATATAAACCAAAGTAGCCATTTGCTATAAGGAAAATAGCCAGATTGTATGTGATTTCGATGATTGAGTTTAAAAAAAAGCATGTAGCAACTGATTATGCATGTAAATCTAGTATATAGTATATCTACATCATAAACCATAGTGTAATCTCAGATGATAATTGGGGAAAAATAAACTGATAAAAGCTATATTCTAGCATTGAGTACACTATTCCTAAAGTTGAATCTATCAAAATAAATAGATCTGTTAAATGCAATTTTAGGAATAAGGCAAAGCTTCTTACTATGCCATACAATGGAGAGAAGTTGACACTCATGCACAAAGCCTCCTTCGTGGGCTTGTATATAGCAGAGAGAATAAAGGACAGGAAAGAACCATGCATTTAGTTTACTACCTATCAGAAGAGAGGTTTCTCTACTTTATAAATCTTTTGAATCTTGCCTTTGAATTTTTCGACTGTGATTATTGGTTGCTTAAGGTTTATTTTGATACCATGCTGCTTAGTTGTGTTGTTAGTAGAATGTTGGTCTGTATTTATCAATATTTCACCTGGCTTCATAAGCAGGAAATAATGTTGAACAACTAATGTATAATGCACACTTCCATTCTCACGTCCTCAAAGAAGAGTGCCTGCCCTTAAGTTATGACAGGAACCTGCTCTGCGTAATGCCCCTCTCTGATTACCTGTGTAGATAGTGAGAGAGCTTTGCATCAATTATAAAAATTCCATGAAAATATGTCTTTGTAATAAAGGAGGAGTTTGTTCTTTGTGTGGTTCAAAAATAATTCCGAGGCATCATCTATTTGTAGAAAAACATTAATTTTCCCTTTGATGGTAAAGTTGGTTATGGTAGACATGGAGAATGACAAATATCAATAAGTTGTAGCCCATATTGGGTACTAAAATGCTTCCAAAACAATTTGAGTTCATAATCACAGGAAAACATATGACAGAGGCTGAAAGTTATTTGTGGGTAATAATCATTTATATTTTATACAGAGCATCAAAATTAATATCTGCGAAGTGAAAAAAAAAAACCCAATGCACATTTATTACAGATGATGAAACACAGTCCATCAAGGGAAAGAAAAGAAGAGTTAGACATGAGTTTGACTTCCTTCCTGCCACCTAAATCCATGTGGCCTTGGGCAAGTTACCTTGCCTGTCTCAGGATTACATAAACTATTTCCATAGCTCTGTGCATGTAGTAAGTGCTGAATAAGCGTTAGCTATCATCATCATCATTCATTTTTGTATTTGAAAACTACGGTATTAAGACTGTGTGGTGAACCAAGGCCAGACAAATTCCTAAACAATCCAGTTTGAGAATTTACTGAGCAGCAGGTCCTGTGGTACTGAATTGGGGTCTGAGGAAACAAAGGAGGAATGAACAAAGATTTGCCATGTGCAGGAGGAGACAGCCATGCAGAGAACCTAATCTCCATCAGAACAAAATGGTACCAGTGTCAAATACACTCCTGAGGAAGTGAAGAGAAGATGTATATAATTGAGATGAACAGTCTTAAAAAGGCGGGCAGGGTTTTGTTTATTAGGAGGTGTGAGTAGAATGAAGGAAGGACGATCCTGGACGGGGGAGCCACATGAGCAGTGGCATAAAGGGATACGAGTGCGGGGGTTTTGTGGAAGAAAGGAGATTGGCCAGCGGCTCTGCAGCCGAGGGTGAGGGGGTGGAGGAAAGGGAAGATGTGTCTGGTGTAGCTTGGAAGGAGGCCTCGGATTCTGAAATGTTACCCTAGGAGTACACATTTTATTTTATAGGCTGGATATTTTCAAACTTTCTTGAGGCTTATGAATGATGCCCAACATATTTTCGTGTCACAAACATGTATGGAATCCTTACTCTGTGCCAGGCACTGTTCCAAATGCTGGGAAAAACTAGATACAAACTAGACAGAACTCCACCATCATGGAGATTATCTTTCTAGAGAAATGTAGGTGTGGGTGATTGAATGCTGGCTGCTACTCTCTCTTCACTCAAAAAGGAATATCGGATGCAAGTCCATACTCATCTGGTTATAATAGGAAGTGCCTACTGCATAAAAATGCAAATCTTGCACAAACTGTTGCTTTATGTATGCTTGTTAGCAGATTATTAGTGCACTCAAAACCATGCCAACTCTTCTAAGTGTCTGGACCCCAGTGCTGACCACTGCTGCTCAGGCCTTTGAGGAGGGAAGTAGTGTGATCTGAGAAGGAACCAGAGATTGCTAATAACAAGGCTGGTCTTACTCAGTTTCCTCTGAACACCATCGTCCCAGCAGTTCAGGGGCAACCTTTCCCTGAATGTCCCATGAGACCTTCTCCTGCTTATATGTCAGACCTCCTCTTATGCCATAAAGGCCAAAGACACAGCTCTTTCCACTGCAAATCCACCGCTGGCCTTTTCCTCTCTCATCATATCCTACCTTTCTTTCTTTTATCTGCCATTCTCGTTTCTGTAATTGTGTTTGTCTAGACTAGGGCTGTCTGCAGTAATGGAAATGTCCAATTTTGCACTGTTCACTGTGGTAACCACGAGCCACGTGTGGCTACTGAGTACTTGCCATGTGGTTAGTGTGACTGAGAAATGAAATTTACGATTTTATTTAATTTTAGTTAATTAGTCATGTATGGCCAGTTGTAATGTATCAGCACAGATCTAGATGTTCATAAAAAATGTCCAATTCAGTATTCTATTTCCTTGGCAATAATATATCTGGAAAATTCTTGCATTCAATTTTTCTAAAAAGTGTCATTAAAGTATCTGGAATTCTTTTTGCAGCTAAACCACGATTTTTTTTTTTTTTTAATTCTCACGTCGTTATTGGAGCAGGAAAGTGGCAGTGCTGTTTTCTCTTTGACTACACTTGACCTTAGAGTCGTAGCAGCAGCAGCCAGGAGAGAGCTGCTGTGTTGGGGGTAAAGCTCCACTCTGGCTTTTTATTTTAATCTACCTCTTGACATTCTCTAGCTGAGGAAAAAAAGAGCTTTTCCTATTGTTGTCTCCCTCTCTTCTCCAAATAGGGTAAGAACTAGGGTGAGAACTGCCAGGGGGATGAGGTTTAGACTCCAGTGTACCTTAAATGATGATGTGATTCCCCCTCTCTGGCTCCCGGCTGTTAATGGGTGTGGGGGTGAAGGGGAAGGAGCGGACCCATATGACTCGATAGGCAACTCCATGAATGGCGCCATTCACTCATAAATGGTGCAGAAGAGAAGGAATATGTTTGTGGGGCAAGGGGGATAATGAGCTCCATTTTCCACACATTGATTTTGAGGTCCTTATGGTGAGATGTGCCCTTGGGGGTGGCCTATGTGTCTGCACGTCTGGAGAAAGATCTGTCCTGGAGATGAATGTGTGAGGATCGTTGGCATGTGCTAATTAAAGCCACGGCAGTGCATAATCTGGCCCAGGGACAGTGTGTAGCATGAGAAGATGAAAGGGTGAGCAATGAAACTGAGACTTAGCACCAACCTTTATGTGATGGTTGGAGGAATAGGAACTCTGAGCCAAGTAGGAGGACCAAACCAAGAGAAGGCAGTCACCAAAGACAATTCCAAGATAAAGAACATTCAACAGTGTCACGTGCTCTGGATAGGTCAAGGTAATGTAAGGACTGAAAAGTATCTATTAGATTGAGTCCCATGACATAGAAATCAGAGCTCTCAGTGAGAACGGGTAAGGAGGCTTTGAGGAATGGGTGGAAGGTGTGGAAACAAAGACAGCAAGTATAGACCGTTCTTAGAAAATGTTTTGGCTGTAAGGGGAGGGAGCTGGAATAGCTGTAGGTGAAGGGCAGTGAGAGGTGGGTGGAGGGTTTTGTTTTGACTGTAGGTTAGAGCTGAATATGTTTCAGTGCTGGTGGCGAGGGGAGAGGTCTGTAGACAGTGGCTGAAGATGCAGGGAGTGAGTAGATCTTTAAGGAGCTGGCCCTTGAGAGGGGAGGAGGGTTGGGGTCTGGAGAATAGGTGGCGGGAGAGACATGGATTTTAGGCAAAGAGAGGGATGAGTTTAAGGTGGAAAGGATGGGTGTGACCACAGGGAAGTTAATGGGCTTAGGAGATGGCGGTTGAGAGGTCCTGTCTGCGTGCTGGTTTTGCCAAAACCAGTTTTATGTATATTCCTCAAGTGACTTTTATATTTGAATGGAACTAATATTAATACAAACATCCTCACAAAATGTGTCCCAGTCCAAATGAGTCATCTCATCTGAAGTTAGCAGAGTGCTTTAGGAACCTCACTTGTCGGTACCATCTACAGAAGGACTTCTTAGCAGAAGTCACAGTTTTGAAGCTCTAAAACTAAGAGCGGCTTTAGGTATTTCCCCTTGACTAAACTAAAGCAGGAAGCAAGCACAGTACTTGGGTTGGCTTTTCCTCTCTGCAGTTTGTACTGGAAACGCATTGTTTTAAGTTTTACAAATCTACGAAAACACGTCCTTGAATGTCTAAGGGGCAGAACTCTAAGCAGTGAGCGAGGCTTCAGGTTGGCTCAGCGCCGGGTTCAGAGGCCCGGTGCTCCACGGTCAGTGGCACCTGCTTGTACGGAACGGGGGCCGGTGGGACATGATGTGTGCCTCCCACAGTGTGCTGCTCAGATGCGATCTCCGCAGGTGCTAGAAAACACGTGTGTTCCAGGCGTAGCGGATGTGTCAGGATCTGGGTGGCATCAGCTTCTGAGAAAATCTTGTTATGCAAAGTGAAAATATAACTAGACATTAAAATACTTAATGATTTCTTAAAGCAACATACCCTTTTATTAAATAAAACCAGGACGTATAAAATCCATATCAAGTTTTAAACATAGACATTTCATTCCATGAATATTTCTCCAATATGAAACTGAGCAGCTGTTTCTCCAGATGCCACATCAGGGCTCTGAAGGGAATTGTTGTTAAATCCAGTACCATAGTTAGCTAGATAGTGAAAGAAATACTGCAAGATGTATCTGATCTAATCAGTGAGCCTCAGTGAACTAAAATTTAAACACACAGCATGGAATTGATATGAGAATTTGGATTACATTCTAAACAAGGGAAATGTAATTGCTATGCTGTGAGCCTACCACATTCTAATTTTTATTATTTAAAACCTATTAAGGATCCATCACAGGAAATCCTTTGTTTTTTCTACAGTCAGTTGTCATTGTGGCAGCCAATTGTTTTGAGAGGGAAAGTACAACGTTATTATTTATGAGGAAGGGCAGACACACATAATCCATATATTTAGCTGACTCTAATATTCCTGGGCCAGCACATTAAATTATATGTATAACTACTTGAAAGACAGATCCAGAGAGCTACAGGTAATTTTTATGCAGGAACCATTGGCCCCCATACTGAAATGAAAACCTACTCATCAACTAGTTTGTAACCTCTTGCCAGTCTGTCCCTTAGAAGGTGAAATGAAGAGCAGAAGAAATTTATGGAAGGATTCCATTGGTCTAGAATGAGTTACCTGATAATGAGGTAAAAAAGTGGAATTTTCAAAAAAAAACTCACAAAAAATTAGCAGTTCACCTTAAAGAAACTTATTAGAAATAAGCCTAGTTGATTCTCTTTGACAAATAACAGATAAATCTCTTGTGTATCTTTCCATATCTAAAATATATATAAATAAAAATGTCCATTTATATTGCCAAGTTTTTAAAAAGGCTTTAAAATACTCTAAAATATGTACAAGAGTATATGATTTTAGCAAAAATATATATAGTCTTCACATGTAGGAAAGATAGTAGAAAGTTAAATGGCAGTATGTTAACAATTTTTATCTCTGATTGGTATGATTACAGGCATTTTTAGTATTTTCCCTATATTAGTGAATGTCAGCACTAAGCACGTATTATTTTCATGATTACTGAAATGCAGCCTACTGAACAAACAACACCCCGAGCATTGCACACACTTTGTAACCATCGTTCAGATGTTGTTAACTAAGGACTTGCTTTTATTTCCCAAAGAACTATTTGTTGCCTTTATATTGTATCATATTTATAGGGAATTCTTTAATTTCTGTGATTTGATCAGCTGCTTCTGTAACTCTTTGCCATCCACGCTCCTTATCCTAAGATGCCAAAGACCACAGTGCTGGAGTCCTGGACAGTGACCACTTAGCCTGTAGCTGGCCCAGGCCATGTCCTCCCTGCTTCCCCAGAGGCTGGGAACAGCCAGGGCTACCCCGGCCTCACTGCCAGCACCTTGGCTGACACTCCTTATTACCAGCTGATGAAGCTCAGGGACCATGCCAGCTTTGGGTGGCATCTGTTCCCTGATTCTATATAATATCTTATCGCTGATGAATTAATAGATGAATTACAGTTACATACATATTTTGTTAATGGAATGTGCCTTCTTGGAATAAGTAAATGAGGACATGTATTTTTTCTTTAGAGTATTTCAGGCCACTAATTAGATTAGCGCTGTGAGTGCCTAGCAAAATATAACTCGTGTGTTATCCTTGGCAGATATGATACCAGCTGTAGAACTTTTATTAGAAAATGTGACAGAAAGGAAAGAAGCAACACGGGAGAAAAATAATCATTGATTTTGCAAAAGTAGCTGCGAAAAATAGCTGGTAAAAATAGATGTAACAAATCAATGGTTTTTAATACTTCAAGATGTCTAAATGTATGAGTATATTAGAAGCATTTGGAGGATGGGAAGGGCTTCTGAAAATTGCACCCATTCACATTGACGCTGTATGCTTTGCCCCCAACCTCCACCTGACGCCCCAGCCAGCTGAGTGAGCCATTCTTATTTATGGGAGGTGTGTTGGGGTAGACAAAAGATTGAGGATTGTACACAGTGATACAAGAATCTGGAGCATGTCATGGCATCCAGATGGAAGATCTGCCATGAAGAGGGGTGGAGGCCAGTGGAGGATTTTAAACATTGACAGGTTCAAATGAAAAGCTATAGAGATATCTCCAAATGTCACTGTAAATATTATCAGAAAGGATGGAGGTGGGAAAAGATGAGGCTGGTAGAGTTACAGCATGAACCCTTTTCTAGTGCTCAAGTCAGAAAACATGTCCCCAAAGTCAATAATTAATCTCACCAAAGAAGATAAGATTTGGCTCTTAAGAGCTGTGGTGGGCTCGCTACTGCCTCTTATGAACTTTATACAACAGGGGTGAGAACTATTAATGAGAAGGCAACAAAATGCTCTGTTTAGTAAGTGCATTAACTCTCTCAGGCCACTGGGAATTTATTTAATAAATTGCTACCATAGAGTATGAAATCACTCCTTAATGGCTTCCAAAAAGTGTTTCAAAAGAGTAGCAATTTACTCCCTTCTTGGCAGGAGGAACAAGCCCCATATACAGCATTAAGAACCTGCCATTTCTTCATCGTTTAGAAAAGGATTATTAGTTTTGGTCTTTAATTGCTTGCACACAAATTACATTTAATGAATTTCTAAAGAAGTTTGATTTTCGTAAGTCCTAATGCCATCTCGCTTTTGAGAGAGAAAATATATATGTGCGTTCATGCTGTAAATGATAAAAACAGTGAAAAAGTGAAAATTCAGTGCTGACATAAATCCTGTTGAAAGGACCATAACAAAAAAATAAGGTTGTAATTTGAATCAAAGTTTCTCCATGTCCCAGTTCAGAACAATGTGGTCATGACAAAAAGAAATGGGTCACATCAAAGAAAGGGATGGGGAGAGTGAGTATTAGTTTGGAGCTGAACTAACAGTCGCTCTGGAGGATGACCATCGCATGGCGCCATGATTCATTAAGGTATCTGCCAGTCACTGGGCTTGAATCGTTGCTTTGGAAAGGGCAGAAAGCCTCAATATTTACATAGGGATCATACGCTCATATTCAGAGCGCTGTCGCTGCTTCTCTTGGCAGCCTGTGACTTGTTGGCAAAATGTCTTCAATTATGGGCAAACTGCCTCTTCTCATATCATCACAAACCAATTTGTCAGGATGTGTGTATTTGGAAAGCTACGAAACAGAAATATTTTACTTATTTTAAAAGGGTGGGGAGAAACCCTACTGCATATACATTCAAAAAATACCAAATCTTATGAAAGTTCACTCTTAAAAATATTTAATAAAAATGCCTGTGCCTTCCACAAAGGTAAAAAGCTAGAGAAGAAATATCTGTGTTAATGTTAATGTGAAATAGTTCTATGACTGTTTAGAGAATTTATTTATTTGTCTGTTTACGGAGAAATTGTGGAATGAAGAGGCTATATGATATTTCTACCCGAACTTCACATTTAAGCTAATCAACATTTCCATGGTCTTTCTTTAAGTCCACATTGCCTGAAGTTTTTTAATCATCATTTTCTCCATACTCTGTGATAATCATGGGGGTTAAAGTATTAGCTATTATAGTTTATATTATAAATAATACAAAGATATAAATGATATAAAGATATGCACAGTGCAGAAAAGAGCCTATGGCAGCAAAAACAAAACAAAGGCCAATTAATGAAAGAAAAGACAAAATGAAGAAATAGATTAGCATTCTTCCATTTTTCCTACTCCTTGCCTTTCTGTAAGAAAAATTTTAAGAATTGTGGGAACTAATAAACAATTGTTAGTATAAATTGTGCTAACATTTACTCCATTGCTTCTCATCTACAGCTTTATATACATTATTTTAAGCGTTGAAAAACAGCTGCTTCCCTGCAAAGTCAATTGTAAAGTGAGTTCCTACAAAATGAATGTCATTTTCCTATTAGACTGAGTTCTGGGGTTTTAGAGCATTTATTTATTTGTGTGCTTGCTTGTTTGATTCCTGTGTTCCCTGCTTGACTGTAAGCTTCAGGAGGGAAGGACCCCGTCTTTTTCATCGCTGTACTCCCAGCATCTACAACAATTGTAATTGCTGCTAAAAATATGTTTTCAATGACTGTTGATGATTGTCAGTTTTCAAAGAAATTAAGGTGAGACAGGCAATAATCTGAGGCCATGGAAGGCTGAGGAACAAAGTGCAGGATTTAGTTGCTTTCAATCTCCCTCATTCGTTCTTAAGAGGAATCACGATGAGCTGTTTAACAAATGAAACATAGATAGGTATCTAATTTGCTTTCAAATATTTTAGATAAATATACAATATGGGTAATATTGCCTGCTTTCAATAAATCGTTTCTATTCCCATAATCAAATGTTGTGTTTTCTTACCCTGTGATGTGGTTTTGAAATAGCTTTTAGAGGACTATAACAGTTAGCTTATCAAGATATTATAATATTATACTTGTGTTACTGATAAGGATCAAATAATTTTCCTTAGAGAAAGTGGTAGTGGGTTGTTTCCCCCCCACACATGCATCTTTTTACTCATTTCTGTTAATACTGAAATTCATGGGACTATGAGCAGGATTTTATGTCAGAGCCCTACTGGTTCATGCTTGTCATCCTGGAATTAATATTAACAGCACCCCCTTTCACTTCCAAAAGTTTGGACAGTAATTTATATGTCATTCCATCTACAAAGGACTTTTAGAACATCCTCTACATATTTTGAACTTTTCTCTACTCACGTTTCCCCACTTTTCTCCACCTTTGCCTCTCACAGCCCAAGCTCGTCTTTGTCATGTATGCCACAGAGACAGATCGGCATGGCCATAACGAGACGTGAAGGATTGGGAGCTGGAGCCTGACTGTCGGGTCCAAAGCCAGCGTGGCCATTTGCTGGCTGTGTGACCTTGGGAGAGCTGGCCAGCCGCACCAAGCCCCAGCGTCCTCCTCTGTACACTGGGGTGAAGGTAGCACTTCTTGCAAGGGCAGTTACGAGCCTACACTGTGGGGCCCAAACACTTGGGCATAAATCCCAGCTCCACCCTAACTTAGGGCTGTGACAAGCATTAAACGAGTTGACATATGTAAAAGTTCTCAGAATAAAGCTTGACACGTGGAAAGTTAGCAATTATTATTAGTGCTCTGAGAATTAAGTATGGTATAAACGTGAGCTCCTAACATAGTCGCCACTCAGTAAATGAGACCCAGTAATATTAATATTACTGGATACTTACCTGGCACGTCTCTGGTTTCTATCCCTGCCTAATCCCAGCAAAAATGTATTCGTTGTAGATATCCTAAATATGTGCATACATTTGCGTGTGTGTATAGGCCCGGAATTAGAAATTCTGAGCAGCTATTGCTTTATATCTCCAAACAGACTGTTCGGGGCTGCCAAACTGCAGTTAAAAATCTAGCAAAAACTGCCAGCACATTTTGAATAAGATGCAAATATGAAATTCACTTACTCTTCGAGGGTGTATAAAGGCTTCACTAAATTAGAAATGCAGGGAAAGGAGGGTTTATTTATCCTGTTTATTTGAAGTGAGAGCCAGAATCAAGATGGTTTAACAGTATTAAATATTTCGTTGGGTTTTCCTAGGGTGGGGAGAGAGAGAGAGAGAGTGAGAGAGAGAGATTGTATTTCTCTCTTAAAAGGCCCATATCTATCTCCACATATGAACTGCGAGAAATTTATTCATTTAACGTTTCTCAGAGAAGACGTAAGTGCAGTGGAATATAAGCCCCTTCGGTGAGTGAGGTACCTAGCCGTCCTTATGTCCCTCCTGCGCCCAGCACGGGCTCCTGCCCCTGGTGGAGCTCAGGGAGTGTTTGAGGAATTGAAGGAGGTTGCGTCCCACGGGAGGGGCAGCCACTGCTTGGTGTCCCAGTCTTGTTCTTTTTTCCCACTTGTTTCCTAGGAACAGAGTTCAGTAAAAATAAGTCTACTTGACATCACTGAGTAAGTGACATTCTATGCATAGTTTTGAACCTTTCCTTGTGACAAGCTTATGTCTTACAGCTTGTAACATAAGGATGGGCATTCTGTAACGAATTCAGTTCAGTCATATATCTGGATAATGTGCTGCTAAGCTTTCCATTAAAGTGGGGATTTTATTTATTTAGAAATTTTCGCTAATTTGACTTAATGACTTAGTACTGAGAATAAGGATGTAAAAATCACTGTGACATTTTTGGAAAATGATTTAAGCTATGACAAGCATGCAGCACCCACACATATAGGTCTCCCTGCCCCCACAAGGCAGCACCTGCTCCAGGAGTATGAGACTCAGAGACTTGGGCCCCCTCGGAGAAGGGGTCAGGGGAATTGGGACCCTCAGCAAATAGCTCTGTGTCTACAGAAGTCTCTCCAGTTTCTCCAGCCTGGTGGGGGGGTAGCTGCAAGGACACTGGGAAAAATAGATCAACGTTAGCCCTGGAAAGTAGTATAGTAGAGAGTTCTGCTCTTTCCCTAGGCCCTGGAGTGCCTCACCCTTTATATTCAAGGAGACATCCAGGTATTTCCTGAACAAAGCCCCACCTCTGCTGATATGAATTATTCTACTTCCCGGTGGCTGTGTTTGGTTCTTGTTTAGAGGGAAGAGATTTCCCTCCCACCATACAAAAGAAGAGACAGCTATAATGGGGTAGGGTTAGTGCTAGGAAGGAGGTGGGCACAGGCTACTGTGGGAGCATGGGAGTGACACCTGCCATGCTCTCAGGTGTTCAGAGAAGGCTCCCAGAGGAAGAGGAGGCATGCAAATTAAATGGCCAGCACAGCCCAAACAGGAGCTTGGTTCCTGATTATTTAAATAATGATGTCCAGATATTTGAAGCTTTAATCAATTCATTTCCCTTCCATTCTTTCTCACTCTGCCCCTACCCAACCTTCCAGACCCATCACCATGCCTTCTTGATGTCTGATGCATGTAGTTCTCACCCTCTCTCAGGTCCGAGGTTGCAGTCATCATCGTTCTTACAATGAATAGACCAAACAGAAGTCATCTCCTTTGTTCTCTCTTCTCAAATAGACTCTAAGCTCCTAAAAGCCTGGGTTCGTGTGTTAATAATACCCAGCAACTAGACAATGGTGATGATTATGAACACACTAGCTGTGAAGCACTGGGCAAAAAGATGCTTAACATTTCTGTCCACCAGTCTGCTCATAGTAAAACAGTGCTAATGGTACCCATACTGAAAGGTTGCATGATGAGTAAGTGAGGGAGCGTTTGTTCAATGTCCAGCCTGGTGTCTGGCATGGAGCTGGGATTCCTAGATGGCATGCACCGGTGTTACCACTGTGCTTTCCTTACATTGGATTCAGGATCCATCACATCCATCCCCTGTTGAGACCTTGAACCTCCTTCAACCAGAGGTAGATCCTAGACTTCTAGGTAGAAGAGCCTTCAGTATCATGTAGTCTGGGGTTGAATTTTTAAAAGCTATGTAGTAAAATCTTGGGATACTGCAGAGGTAATTAAGGTTGTGTAGTGTGTTGTGTTTGGGTTCATGTGGTGAGGGAAAGGTGTGGTAGAGGGCAGTGACTTCGTTAGATCATACTAGAAGTTAGCGGCTGGGACCAGAATCCAGCACTCATGCATTTGCTCATTCACTCACTCACTTATTCATTCATTTTATTGAACATCGAGATCCTATTCTGTGTCATGTACTGGGAAAATATATGGATTTATAGTGCCACACAAATCAGACCTGGCTCCCGAACCTAGCAGAGCTGACACAAAAAGTTACCAATTTAATAGAGCCAATGTAAGTGCCATAAAATGTTTGGTCAATGAATTTGGTATATTCTTTACAACAAATGTGTTTGAAATAGTAACCGATGCCCCAGCTGTGTATAGAAGCGTCAGGGATTAGTCATTTTCAGTTGGCTGAATACAGTGCTTTTTAGACTGCCTGTATCTGAAGGTTTTTGAGACTGACATAACTTGAACGTGGATTTCAGAAGAGTTAAAACTGCAAAAGCACGCATCAGCATTTGACTCCATTGTGTTCCCTTCTCCATGATCGTGTATTGCACTTACTTCTCCACGTCTGAAGGCTTAGAGGACACATCCGTTGTAGACGGTCTTAGTCTTTTTGCAGATGCATGCTTCTGAACATGAAATGAAAAGCAATGGGAGCACAAGAGTAAAGTGCAACAATGAGCACTTCCATTTCTTATCCTTAATTAGACCGTTTGTGAATCATCTCAGCACTTTGATTCTTTTTTCCCCTCCCTCGCTCATCTTTTGCTCATTTCTTTGCTTGTTAAGACTCGATCAGAGGTTAGGTAAGAGCAGAAAGAGGATAATGCAATAGTCTCCGTTCCTTTTTATTAACAGCCTTTGTAAAAGGTTTTGGTGGTAGAGAAGATTGAAGGTAAAATGAGATTATAATGAAGTTCATGGATAATGCCACTGATTTTAATTATGCCAAGTTCTGAGTAGCAGAGACAATTGAGACTGGGTTTGTTCTACAAGTTTTTATCTAATCCATTATGTTACAAAGGCAGGTATTGGTAAATAGCTGTTTCCATGTTAAGGTATATTATTAAACAAACTCAGTAGAGTATTATGACAGCAGATTCCTTTTAATAGTGAAAGGGGAAAGATACAAGGCAGGAAGATGGAGCAGGGGGAAGTTCAGAGCCCACCCAAACTACAGCTGTATCTGGGGAAGATGACTGTAGATACTCTTTATTAGCAATGAGTTAATCAGAAATTGTCACCAACAGGTATCTCTCAGAACTTTGGCCATATGAGGGAAATTGGGGTCCAGCCTGGTGGTCTTCAGGTAATTCAAGAGGCTGAAGCACCCTCTGAAGGCTCCTATGAAAAGCAAACTAACTGCAGTGTTGTTTTGTTAAATATTTGTGTATACGTTCCTCAGAAATCGATGATGTGTGCATCTTAAAATGTAACAGTTGTGTTTACCAGAATATTTATTCAACTAGCACATGCCTTCTCCAACCTTCAGTGAAAAACAGAACTTACCCTCCTTGACTAAAACTACAAATGAAAAGCCTGCTGAAGCTGTTAACTTAGATGGTAAAGTAATTTTCACAAACTTGCTCTACCTGTTAAGACTGCTGTACATTATGTCATCTTGAGAACTGACCCAGCTCTGACACTCACTTCACCTTGAGGAGCTGCTTAGGAAATTCCCAATATATTTGGAATGTTTGCACAAACTGTGACATGTTTTTCATAATAATGACAATAGTAAGCATTGCTATTTTTAACACTGTGTAAAAAGCTTTATATGCAATATACCACTTAGTATTCACGTCAAACTATGAGGTAGATACTTTATTTCTCCATTTAATAGTCTGAAGCTTAGAATAACTTTCCCAGGAGTTAGCTAGTGGAACCCAGATTTTAATTTTAACTCAGGTCTTCAACCCAGCCTTTGGTGACTTGCTATTATTCCTCCCTTAGAATAAATGTGCTCTGGGCTAGAAGTGACAGAACTACTAAATTTTAATTAGTAGGTAAGTCATCCATATTCCTCATGCTTCAACTTTCTTATCTGGACAAAAAATGATAATAGATGCCCTATATACAGCCCAATATTATTCTTATTATTTTAATTTTAAGATGCAGATGAACGTGGGATAGGCTTTTAGCGGCGTGGACTTTGCTGGCCAGGGATATCAATGTGAAATATGTTTGAGACACATTTACATTCTGAGTTTAGCTATAACCTCTTCTATGTTTGCCAGGTTTCCACTTAAGTAAGATACTCAAGACCAAGTAAAAGAAACTCAAAATTATCTGGAAAACCAGATTATTTTAGTATTTCTTTTATCCTCATTAAATTTTTCCTCTTTGCCAGGATTATGTATTTGTTTGTTTCTTTCTCTGTAGGTTTTTTTTTAATGGCTTCTTTGGCTTTTACCAAACAATATGTCACAGTTTAGACAGATTTATTGGTCCATGACTGTGTCTCTGTCTCAGTACATTCAATGCTATAAACTTTCTCACAAAATATTCTCAAGTTTTTAACTTAGTCTGATCCTTTAAAATTGATTAAAAAGTATATTTCCAGTTGCATATTTATTAAACCTGCTAGTTTGTGGTTATGGCCATAATGGCTATTCTGGCAAAATTTTAGTTTGTATCTATTTGTGAATGATGAATGGACACTAATGTTCATTCTCTAAAAATGTTGTTTCCAGAGAAAATGGGATTATCATTTGCTCTAAGAATGTCATTTTCAAAATTCCATTTGAATAATGAATGATGAAACACTCTAGTTTTTCTCTTTCCCTAATTATTAATAAGCTATTAGCCAAAACTCTATAAAGTTATAGGAATGATAAACATCATTTAGATTTACTATAGTCACATTTCTTGAACATTTCTTTTAAAATTATGTTTTAAAATTTACTTAACAATTATGCCCACGTACTAACATCTGTACATACCTACTTCATTTGTTAGATAGGTGCTATGGAGGAAGGATCTATGTCTGCTTTGATTTCATTTTGAAAAACTCCATATGGACCAATGTCACCAACTGATAGTGATTTTTCTTTAAATTTATTCAGAGCCTTTGTATTTTGGAGGAAATGGCTTACTTTTTGGTGCCACATGCTTCACGTTTCAGATACACACCATTTGAGGACTCTCTCCTTCGTGGCATGAGTGTTTGTGGTTCTGGGTCATGATTGTTGGGGGAGAGAGTGGGGGAGAGAGTGGCGACCCAGCTGAGAAATCACCTGGATGCATGATAGCACTGGGCATCCCGAGATGCCTTGGTCTAGTTAGCCAGTGAGTATGTTAGAAGGATATTTATCATACAGATGGGTCTTTAAAAAATCAGCATTTTCTCAACTGTAAGGTTGATGATTTTTAGGATTAATTAGTAGGGTTATTAATCCAAACAATTAAATTCTCTCCTAAGAGTACAGCTGTCTGATTAATTAATCTATTAATTAATCAGTGGCTTCTCCAGATGTCTGTTGAGATACTGTCCCTTGAGCACTGCTGGGATGTGTTTTCAGACCATGAATTAATCCCTTTCACTTACTCAACTCTACATTAAAAGAAGACTATTTATTAAGAGAGCCCTGTTGTGGGTTTGCTGTGAGCAAAAATCTATTTGTAATTATTTCAGGTTATCCTTCTCACTCACGTATGTGACATACTTCTGTGTTGTGAATTGATAACGTTTGATAAAATCTTAATAGCTTTTCAGATGTATTTCCTCTCACCATACCAGAAAGTGTACTTACAAAATTAAACATTGCAGCCGAAAAGAGAAGAGTCATCATGTTCTAAAACATGATTTATTTATTTCAATAAAGCAAGAAAATTATGCCGATATTTTGAGTCATATAAATTTCATGATCTCTTTGAGAGCCATTGTTTTCTGAAGCAAAACTTTTGTGTGGCAACCAGCTTTTTCCTGATTCTTGCTTCAAACTCATGTGAACTCCAGGTCCCCTAAACAGCCCTTTTGTGACTATTTTTGGGAATCCCCAGGAGTCATTGCCTCGCAGCTTATAGGGTGACTTCCTCCTCTGGGCATGGCTGAACTGCCCTGTCCTCTGGTCACCTAAATACTGCCCAGATAGGGCCACTTTTTCTCCACCCCCCCTGCAGGCCAGGCCACCCAGAGCACCTCAGCCCTGCACAGCTGCTCCTTCTGCTGCATGGCTGTCCCCTTCCCGGTGCCATACTACTTTGGCTGGGTCATGCCAGGCCCTCCAGGTGTAGCCTCAGCACACCATTGATGCTGTGGAGTCCTGGAGATGACAAAGCTACAGGATAATGTTTTTAAAAGTGGAAAAGAATGGTTCTCTCTCTTTCCCCTGCCTTTTTTGTAGACAAAATTGTATAGTGAAAAACAACATAGACTTTAGAGTCAGAAAGCATTCTGACTGGAAGCGTTCATTGAAGCATTCATCGATCCAGTGACTGCATAGGTTAAAAAGAGGATGGTAATGATACTGACTTCACAGGGTAGCTATGAGACCTGCATTAAAAAGGCTGAACATAATCCAGGCATCTCATCCTCCTCTTTCTGGACTAGCGCCCTTGGATCCTCCTGCAGAGTTTAGTACATCCTCTTCTGTACATCAGACATTCATTCGTCAGTCTGCGCCTCCTGTGTATCTTTCACTCAGCACTGTGTTGTTTTATGTCCCAAAGGTGTGTCCCAGGTGCATAAGGGTGGGGAAGGGACAGGAGGAAGAAAAAGCCTGGGTGGCAGTTGAGGCATGGGTGTGCACAAACTAAAAAGACAAGGGCTGAGAATGGACCTCTGGGGAATGAAGACATGTCAAGGGAGGGCGGAAGGAGAGTTGGCAGCAGTGAATGCTGAGCACGTGTGGTCAGGGGAGCAGGAGGAGAACCAAGAGAGGACAGAGAACCACAGTGGCTGGAGTCACAGAAGTCGAGGGAGAGGTCCATGGAGCCGGTGGGAACAATCGTTCCAAGTGTCGCTTTGATTGGCCAAGGGTGGGACTTTGGTGACCTTGATGGAGTGCTGGCAAAGCGTGACAAATTGCCAGAGGTTGAGAAGGGAACAGGAAGGAGAAAGTACAGACTTCCTGAGAGAAGCATGACTGTAAGGGAAGAAGGCAGCAGAGGGGGCAAGCAGGGTTAAGAGAGGGCCGTATTCTCAGAAGGAGCAGACTGGACATGCGGTAAGTTCCAGCTTACCTCTTGCTGGCCAAAACGATTTAAAGTTTCCAATGCAGTAAGGTTTCTAGAATTTAAAAAGAAATGGCAATGAATCTGTGACCTCAATTTTAATTATTAACATATCAATTCTAATCTAATCTAGCTATAGCATTTGTCAGAATTGGAGAGGAAATATATTAATTTATCGTTTTAATTCTGTTTTTCCAGATTAAACCTGAGACTGTGACTAGTGAAATACTCTGGGGGAAAAAGAGTCAGTCCAAACACTTTTCTGTGAGCATCTTTGAAGCCTCAGCATTCGACTCAGATGTCTCTTTCCTGAGTTAGAAGCAGAGAACCAGAACCATTGCCAGTTCCCGCTTCAGGTCCGTTTCTTGTCACAGGTTTATAAAAACGAGCGCAGCTTTGGTTGCCTGCTCGGTAAAGCCGAAGACCCCACCACATAGATCAGACCGGTCCTTGGCTGTTTCTTGTAGTCCCTCCTTTAAAAGCTTATTTACATGTATCTTACTGGGCTAGCCCAGCCTCTGAGGTGACACCAGTGTGGGGAGGAAACACACGCCGAACTCAGGGCGTCGCGTGGGCTCAGAGAGGTCCCGAGACCAGGAGGTCCGTGTGGGACCTGGCGAGATCCATCCTGTCCTTCCCCCGCTGCCTGGTGTTCTAGATTTAGCAGCGAGAGCTGCTGGGATTCGCAGAGAGCGAAAGTAAAGCGACAGGGGACGCGGACCGTCCGGGCAGCGAGTGGTGAGAACCGCGGCTAGATGTTCAGCCTCTCGAGAGGCTTCCAGTGCAAAGGGCTGGGGGCGGGGTTGCTCGCGGACACTCCGCTCAGTCCTGGGCCGTGACGACTTTCGCAGCAGTCCTCCGTGTCCTGCCTCCTCGCCCGGCCAGCTCTGCGTCCTCTCCGGCCTGCTGCGGGGAGTGCGCCTGCCGCCCGCATGTTCCCGCGCCGGAGCTAGCCAGCAGTCCCTAGCTTGAGATGCCAGACTTTTCTCCGTTTTCTCTTCTTAGCTTCAGACAAATTTGCTAATCCTTGACGGATAAAGGAGGTAAAGAAACAACTGAGAAATGACTCGGCTCCCATTTGAGGGGGGTTTCACAGGGCGCCTTCCCCAGCCCCTCCCGTCTAGTTCAAAGTGCTCCCTGACCTTGGATTTGTCTGTCTTTCTCTTAATTTCAAAATTGGATAAAGAAATATATCTATTCTTGGAGCACATTCCTTTCTCTCCACTTTCCCTCTGCTCATTTAGAACCCCTGTGTTTTGACAGACTTTATCATGGGCTGTCACCCTTGATGATTAAAAAAGGCACTAATGAGATGAAGCTTGTCAAGACTTGATCGCAGGGTCTCTGTGTTCCGTGGGATGGTAATAGGACCCCTTCCAGAGACTTCCAGAGAGCAGAAAGTGTGAGAACAAATTAGGGATTCTCGTGGATGAGATCAGAGGTGAGGTGAGGCTACCTGGAATCAGAATTCCTGCAGGAAATCAAATGTCACTGTGGCGGTTCTTCCCTCTGCAGAGTGTTTGAACAGCGCGCTAAGCAATGCGGAGTGAATGCTAAAACTTACAACAGGGTCTCCACAATAGTAGAGTTTTCAAAAGTATGAGCGGGTGTTACTGGCTGTGGTTGGGACAGAACTATGATTGCTTTATTTGAGTGACAAATGTAACATGAAAGGCTGACAGATTGATTAGCTTTCCATGGGGTTTCCTGTGGAACGCACAAGCCAACCCCAGAGAGACAAGGCTGAGTCTATATGGTTCTCCAATAGGATTTCTTGTTTGAGATTTGTTTTTTATTACAGATCAGTGTGGTGTAGCTAGCAAGTTGGCAGCAGTTCGTTAGGAAATGAGTATTCACAAATAAATCATGAAATCCATCAGGTTTCTGCTACAGGTATCTACAGACTATAAATTTATGTTATCGTATATACCCTGAAAATACCATAAATTGGAATTTTTTTTGCTGGACTTCAGGCAACTATTTCATTCAGATGTTTGGATAATCAGGTTGTTTTTATGTCCAGAACAACTTCTCTAACTCATGTAAAAACTTATTTGGGTGTAAGATTTGTATTTGACTATAACTTGTGATTTATTGGATTTATTATTTTTAAAAAAAACATTGTATGTATGCGTGTTTAGTATTGTTTTACAGAGTTGGAATTTGGTACATCCTAAGGGCACACTCTTTTCAGTCCTTCACGAAGGAATATATGTCCATATTGTCTGAAGATAAACATATCTTAGATTATAATCCTCAATCCTGGTCTTGAATTGGAACACTTGTTAGAAAGATATAAAATAAGAAAGAAAACTAAATAATTAAGTTAAAGCATTATTTTTGTCTCACATTACAGTTACTCTTATCTCATGTGGTACTAAAGGATCGATCATGGTATGTTGTTGGTCGAGCGATAGATTTGACACAGTTTACTTCACAGTGAATGCAATTGGGCATTTCAGGGTTTTCATGAAGAAGCAGCTGCCAGAAAAAATGTGTGCTAGGGAGTGTTCGCCTTTTATGAACACGGTCTTGGTCTGTTGCCTTCTTCACTTGAATTAGCACTCAGTTGTCCTAAAGGAAGGCGCTGAAGGCTCAGCAGAGTTGGAAGGTGCCTCCAATCTTGTTACACCAGAAGCTGCCTAAATATGCTCACACCAAATCGCAGCAACTCATTTAATTTCATTTTTGCTGTCTTACTTTGTAAAAGAAACAAATGTATTTTAAATATCCTAGCACAGATTGAGAACTACATAACAGCTTGAGAACTGATAAAATCTCTTACTTCTTAAATATCTTTCATTCCCCTTTGGGTTGGATAGGCTAAAAACTGCATACTCGTTTTTTAAGTTTTGCTATGAAAGCGCATCGTTTTTTTTTTTGTTTTTTTTTTTTATTTTTTATTTTATTTTATTTTTTTTATTTCAGCAAATTATGGGTGTACATATGTTTAGGTTAGGTGTGTTGCCCTTGGTTCCCCCCCCACCGAAGTCCGTGTTTCAAATATGTCCATCCTTCGGGTAGTGCGCATTGCTCTCCTTGTGTATACAAATACCCCTCCCCTCCTCCCTCTTCCCCCCTCCACCCACCACCCTCCCCCTTCCCCAGCATCCAATAGATGTTGTTCTGATATGTGCTTTTATGTGTTGATTAGTTAATACCAATTTGATGGTGAGTACAAATGGGTCCCGTTCTGCTGCTCTTGTGGTGCTCCACTTTGGATAATGGGCTTAAGTTTAATCCAGGAAAGTGTAAGAGGTACTAGATCACTGTCATTTCTTATGATTGAGTAATATTCCATTGTGAACATATACCAAATTTTGATAATCCACTCATGGATTGACGGGCACTTGGGTTGTTTCCACATTCTTGCAATAGTGAATTGTGCTGCCATAAACATTCGGGTGCAGATGTCCTTATCGTAGAATGTTTTGTGCTCTTTTGGGTAGATGCCTAATAGTGCTATTGCTGGATCGAATGGTATTTCTATTTTTAGCTCTCTGAGGTATCTCCAAATTCTTTTCCACAGAGGCTGCACTAACTTACAGTCCCACCAGCAGTGTAGAAGTGTTCCTGTCTCTCCATGTCCTCGCCAACATTTGTTGTTTTGTGTTTTTTTGATAGAGGCCAATCTCACTGGGGTTAGGTGATACCTCATTGTGGTTTTGATTTGCATTTCTCTAATGATTAGAGATGTTGAGCATTTTTTTATATGTTTGCTGGCCATTATTCTGTCTTCTTTTGAAAAGTTTCTGTTCATTTCGCTTGCCCATTTGTTGATGGGGTTGTTTGATTTTTTCTTGTTGATTTTTTTGAGTTCTAGATAGATTCTGGTTATCAGCCCTTTATCAGATATGTAGAGAGCAAATATTTTTTCCCATTCTGTGGGCTGTCTATTCACTCTAATGATAGTTTCCTTGGCAGTGAAGAAGCTTTTTAATTTGATTAGATCCCACTTATTTATTTTTGTTGCTGCGGCGATTGCTTTGGGGGTCTTCTTCAAGAATTCTGAACAGAACTGGACTAGAAAGGGTGATGGTGCTGAGTTGATGCCATTAATTCTGCATTTTGAAAAATTATGCTAATATTTTTGTTTCCTAGTTACCTTTGCGGACAGTCTATTTATTAGTCATATTTCAGAAATGTGCCTTTGTGATGTTTGAAGGGATCCTCACGGAAACAAATGTTGTCACAAAAAATTCTCACCCAATGAATGAGTCATTCTAGAATAAGGAAAAATTGTTGTTAGGTAATTAAAAATAGAAGAGAGAAATATTCAGGCCTAGAATACTATGATAAATTTGTGGGTGAAGAAGGTGGGGAACACAGGAAGCCAACCTCTCACTACAACTAGTGGAGAAGGGACTACATTATTTGAAGCTGATAAACGTCAGCTAGAACAAATGAAATAGAAACGCATTTTCTAAGAATACACAAATTACTGTGCTATAATTTTAAAGCCATGTAAAGGTAAAGATGAAATTGAAAAGATAAGACTGCTCAAGGTCAAGATTCTCATTCTTTAAAAAGAAACAGATCTTATGTTTCTTTGTGGGGAATTACAGAGATATATTAACTGAAGTTATTTCTGGGTGATTACAACAGAAATTAAATTGAGTTTTGGGGGGATATTGATAAAACACAGCCTATTCTCAGCATGATTTCAGGACCACAGATATATTATTACCCAGGCAAGTGTAATATTTTGAGTGCCATATACAATAATTTTTGTAAGCATGGAGGTGTATATAGATCTTAGTCTAGGTTTGTATTGATGAATAGAGAAAAGTTTTTCATTACATTTCTAGTTTTGACCTTTTTTTTATTAGAGTGAGACATTCCCTAAAGGTAATTTTCACTTCAAAACAAAGCTATTGGGATCAGTGTTTCCAATTTGCTCTAGTTAGAAACTGACCATAATGAGTTGGGGGAGTGTGAGCACATGGCATCCTCTCTTGGCCCCCAGCACCAGGGCTTGGCCTCTCCACACCTGTCTGCTCTTCAGTTCTTTTGGTGCTCAGCCAAGGCACGTGACTTGCTTGGTGTCCCAGAATTAGTTATGTCTAAGCCAGATCTGGAACACAGATTTCCCAATTCCCTGACCAACACCTTCTCACTAAGCTGTTGCACAAAGAGTAAATTGACATTTGGCATATTTATGAACAGAGCAAACTCATTTGTTATAAAAAACTACCTTGCTGGGGGATAGAGGGTTTGATTTTCCCATGTTTATTCAGAAATTGAAATCTGGGCAGAGTGGAGTTTTTCTGTTTGTGCCTCTAGCTTTAGTTAACACTATTCTCTAACAATTTCTCTAAAAGACACTCTATGTTAGTTTATGAGGCTGCATGTATATTTTTAGGCCTTAATTTTCCACAGTGGTTGGATTAAAAACACATAATTTTAAATTTAATAAGCCTGGTTTTTAATATGGAATATAGGCTTAATATTATTAGAAAATAATGTTTTGTTTCTAACAGGAAGACTGACGACTGGAGAAATTGTAGATTTAAAAAAACCACCAAAGTGAGTTATGCCAGACTGACAATATTGCTTTTTACATAAATGTACTTTTTTTTTTTTTTTTTACTATATGATGCTTAAATATCAAGACCTATGGCTTGAGTTATGCTTAGATCAGTGAAAAATCTCATTTTTAATACTGCCTTTAATTTTTCCTCCTATAAAGACCTGGCAGTTCTTGATGAATACACTTAAAAAAGATAGCAGATGTGTTCTGCAGTTGGAATGAGATTGTGAAGAAATTATGCCCTTCTCCCCCTACCACATAAGTCCCAGCCAAGAGATAGTTTCCCTGTTAGGTTAAGTGCTATGTAATTACAAAATCACTTGCAAGAGAGGGAAAAATATAGCTGGCAGATTTGGGGAGTTCTGAAACACTTGAGCCCATGCCAGCAACATTGGGTGGGGATCAGATTTCAATTCTGTTTTTCAAGAACATAACTAGTTTTCACTCCTCTTTCCTCAAAGTGCCAAGGATCCTTTGCTCAGCTTGGTTGGAAGAATTCTTTTGATCCTCTGACACATTGACTTAATTAAGCTTCAGCATCATGGAATCTGTGAACCAAGGTTGGCAAGTTTACCGAATAAATTTACCTAGTATGCAATTGTCTTAACGACAGCTTCCCGTGTAGGTCTTCTAGAACACGTGCAGTCCATGTGTGTTGACGTTAGGAAAACTCCAGGGTGTACCTTATTGGTTAACTGCAGCGTGGAAAATAAGATGATTATTTTTTTTTAATTAAATAAAAAAGATAGTGGGGAACTTGAAATGTTTGCAAAGAAGAACTTCTAAAGTTCTCAACTGTGGCCACTGATTTGTATCTCATGAGGGATAATCAGAGCCTTGATCACTAAAATAGAAAATCCGTGGTCTGACTGCATTTACGCATCTATGGCTTCTCTGACACCATCCTCTGTCACTTTCAGTGCTAGGTCAACGTCATGCTTATGTTGCCGTTTTTAGTAGCATTTTAAGTTTATAAAATGTATTGGCAAGAATGCATGGTGAAGAATCTCTAACTGATCTTTGTGGTCTTATGCCTGTTCTGGCAACCAAAGTACCATGTAATATGCTTGGAAAATAAATATTTTTTCAGGTTTTTCTATAAACAAAACAATGTACAGAAAATGAAATGGATGAAAGGGATATTGACGCGTTTTTAAAAACCTTTTGAAATTCCATTAAAATCAGACCCTTACTCCTCTGTTTTCCTAAATTCAACAGAATTTACACTAATCAGATTGCAACATTTTGCCAGTTTATCACGCAGTAATCCAACATGGAGCGATGAGGGGAACCCAAACAATAAAGAAATTAACCATCGTGATTGTGTCTGATCCTGGATAATGTACTTTAAAAGGAGAAAAATTCCTCTTTCAAGCAAGGAAGTGAAAATGGCAAAGGGACTAAAACTGTTCCCCAGGAGGGGTGTTCGAGGCACGAGGTGTTCCTCGCAGAGGAGACGCTAGCAGGCCTAGCGCAGGGTCTGGCACAGAGAACACAGCGCGTATTTGATGAACGCGTGAATGAATAGCAGGATTCCAATCCTCGGGGGATTACCACGTGAAAGAGGAATTAGACAGGTTCTGTTTGGTCCCACAGATGGAATTAGGATCTATTCTGCTCAATAACAGGATGAACTTTCTACCTTCCCACTGTTTCCAGGAGTATGGGCGCCTGTTAAGGAGGGTTTCATGCCCAGCAGAGGGGGAGGACCCTTTGGGGTGAGTGATACAGAAAGGACCCAGTAAATGCACAGAGGATGGAGTCAGGTGACTTTGGTGGCCTCTTTTGAGTTTAACATGCTGCAAAGTGATCTTTTTTGTTTGTTTTTCTTGGATTCCCACTTGATTTCCTTTTTTCTGTTTTGGCACATGTTAAATAGTGCCCTTGGACTTATTAAAACAAAACAAAACAAAACAGCCACGGGTGAGAGTAGGCAGGCCTAATCTGACTCTTTATGTAGGTATGGCACGAGGAACATCTGTGTTCATTGCATTTTAGTTTTTATTTCTTTTTTATTTTTTTGTTTTAAAAAAATGGCAGCTGACTTTTAAAAAAGACTCTTTTTTTGGAACAGTATAGTGGGTACTGGATTGAGAGGAATCATAGTAAAAACTATTAATATAATAATAAATACTCATAAAACACTATACATGCCAGATACTATTCTAAGAAATATAAAAAATTTTATAAACATATTATATGTATACATATATACACTCTCATTTAATCCTAACAACATATTTGTAATCCGCATTTTACAGATGTGGAAACTGAGGAACAGTGAGTTTGAGCAACTTTCTCACAAGGTCACACACCAGTAGAGCCAGAACCGAATCCAGGCAGACTGTTCCAGAGGATGTGCCTTTAATGACTGTTTCACATATTCAGAGGAGGGAAGTAGAGAGCCACATTTTCCAAAGTTATTCAAATCTGTAACAACCTTAGCCAAAGAAAAGTTCATATGTAAAGTCCCTGCTTTTCAAGTAGCAAGTCTAACTCCAGGCTCTCGCAACCTTGTCTGGACATTATAGTCACCTGATAAGCCTTTAAAAAAAATCGTTTTAGTTTTTAGAATTGTTTTTAACTCTGATGTAATTCTGAAATTATTTTTGAAAAGAGAAAGTGATCACTTTTTAAAGGATACTTGTTTTCCTATATCAAATGGGTAAAAGCTACCTTTAAAAGCTATTATTTGTTAAACTCCCTGTTGTGGATTTAACTGTATGTTCTTCAAAATTCATATGCTGAAGTCTTAACCCCAGTACCTCAGAATGAGACTGTATTTGAAGATGGGGTCTTTAATGAGGTAATCAAGTTAAAATGAGGTCATTAGGGTGAACCCTAATCCAATAGGACTCATATTTTTAGAAGTAGAGGAGATTTAGGGACAGACATGCATACAGGAAGAACGCTGTGTGACCATGGACATGGCCACCTACAAGCCAAGGGGAGTGGCTGGAATAGACTTTTTCATCAGAGCCCTCAGAAGGAACCAACCGTGCCAACCTATATCTTGGATTTCCAGCCTCCAGAACTGTAATACAATAAATCTCTGTCATTTAAGCTACTCAGTCTGTGGGATTTTGCTACTGCTAGCAAACTACTACACTCCCTAAGAGACGTTACTTCATGTCTCTACTGGATTGTTGAAAGGAGAACATATTTAGCAGATCAGAGAAAAAAATGTGGATCATATCAACCATTTCTGTTGCTCAGATACACCTGGATTTAATTTTTCTAACCGTCTAGTTCAAGTGAACACAACTTTTTGTGGCTTTTGTTGTTTTCATTAAACAGTTGGGGAAATAGCCACCAACAAAGCATGAAGCTCCCACATTATGCTGTGTGCTGTGCTCTGTAAACATTGAACATAATTTTCTCACTTATGAGATACTTTCCATGCTGGGCACAAAGCTCTTGTTATATGTCTTACATTGTGCGTGTTCAGGCTTCCATTTACATTTATATGTGAAAAGTATTTGGGCTGGCTGATAAACACACCGGGAAAGGAAAGACATGGATAATTTACCTGAAGCCATTTAGTGCGTCGCAGTTTCTATTATTCCTAGCTGATCTACCCCGTTGAAGTAAAAAATAGGAGGGAAAAAAAGGTCCCATATAAACAGAGACTGTATTCAAGACTTGACTGGCTTTGGTGCAGTGACGACACTCCCGGGAGCAATTGTCATGCTGGGCGATATTGTATGTAAGCCGTGCCCCAGGGATGTGATTCTAGCGCAGTCTCTCCCCACTGCCATCTGTTATGCAATATATTTCCTATAAAATTGAATTCAAGCATGGAATTGAAATTTGTATCATTACCAGTAGTTTACTAAAGTAAGACACTTGCTGGACATGGCAAAGTAACACGAGAATATCTTTGAAATTCAAATCACCCCCTAGTCCTTTTAATCAGACCTTCACACACTGTCCCAGGGGTATCAGGATCAGCCTCAGTCTTAGGAGATTGACCAGAATCCTTGAGTCGGTCACTCTGGTGAGGGTCTGGCCCTCTTTTCTCTCATGGTAGCAGAAGGTTGGATGAGGATTTGGGGTTGGGCCCAGAAGGATGGCCAGGGATGAGTGGCCGACTGGAGAGAGACTGATGTAGGGAGAACCACTGGGGTCCATAAAAGCCAGAGTTCTTTGTAGAAAGTTCAGAAGTTTGGCTCTGGGGTGAGCGGATACAAACCCTGAGATGCAAAGTGCAAGAGAGAGATTTGAAAGTAGAGACTGAGCATCGAATTACAGTGGGAGCTGGACAGAAGTCAGCAAGGAGAGTGAAGGACAACCGCTGTGACCTCAGTGGGGCTGTTCATAACGAGAAATGGGAAGGGGAGGTTGGAAATGAGACAGTCATCAGCTTGGCTGCTGGTTAAATTCTTTACTCAGGAAGAACAGAGGCTCTCTGAAGTCACCCAAAGTCAGACAGTCTGGCTACAAGGACCCGTGGCAGGAATCTCACTCAGGCTGCCTAGAATCCTGGTTACAGTCATGCGACTGAGCCTTTGTCATGGGAAAAGGACGATCCTCATGAGGCTTGGAGACAGCTGGGACTCTGGTTATGCCCCCACCTCCTGGGCACAACAGGTGTCGATACCTGCTAGAGCGCCGGGCCATTGGTGGAGCTCCTCTGTCTCTCTCCGATTCTGTTTCCTATATATGCCTTTTGGCATCCATTCTTATTCCCAATTGTTTATGTCATCATATGTCTCAAGTTCAGACTCTCACAAAGCAAGGGTAATAGAGTTTAGTTGGTCAGACTATTGCCTAATGACCACCTAGTGAGCAAGTGAACTGATGTTGGGTCAAACCCCCATCTCTGGCCCAGGAGGTCACATGGTGAACCTGTGTGACTTAGGTGAAGGAACACTGTCTGTCGGCAGAGGCTGTGGGTTTGGCACCATTCTGAGACCTGTTTGACCTAAAAACACCACCAGCCCAATAAATCATAATGTGTACAACTGTTAGACAACCTAATGACCTCAAACATTGTTTATATTTTAAATTTTCTCTGATTTAAAAGCTAAAACCTAATTCCATAACTGCTACTCAAGGATCATGTCTACATTTCATTATTTGGCTGTGAAATATCTGGTATTGAAATAATCTGCCCTCAAACTAGTTTCCTAAACTCCTCTTCCATTAGTATTCTATTCTAACCTTCCCTACTATCTCACATTGCTCTTGCTAAATTTCTTTACCTGTTCCAATCGTGCTCCTGAACATTTTTTTTTTTTTTTTTTGGAGAAATGTGGTGGGAAAAATGCTAGATCTGGCTTTAGGAAACCACTGGAGCACAGAGGAACCTGCTCTCTGATATTGGATGAATCACTGATCCTCTCTGGACCATTATCCTCATTTATAGAATATATTGAGTTACATCATGTCATCTAAGTTCCTTTCATCCTCTTATACCTGTCGTCACTGTCTGAGCCAGTGACAGGACTCAGTCTTCTCTCTGTTTTATCTTTTCTGAAGTGTCAGCTTTTATTTGGAAAATTCATTATGATTGTATTTTACAGAGGCACTTGCGCTGTCACCTATCCCCACCTGTCTGCACCCCCTAGAGTAGCTGTGCCGTGCAGGAGGAGGGTGTCTAGTCAATGGGTCTTCATCCTGTGAATCTATAGGTTTCTTTCCTCATGGAGCCTCCGGGCCTCTTAGAGCACTATGCACTGGAAGATAATCTGAGCCCTTGGCAAACTTCTGGCCCCCTTAGTCAAGCTCTGGGCACTTACCTAGGCTCTCACAGAGGGACTGTTCTCTACTCCCAGCAGTTCTTCTCTTGCAGACAATGCCTGAGTCCACTCTTCTTCCTCCCTATACCCTGAACACTCACCACCAGGCACATCACCTGCTGTCTGCACAGAGAGTATAATGAATTTCATTAAATGTTTGTCAAGTCAATTGATTAACGCAGGAAGAGAAGAAATGAACATACAAGGCAAAGATAGCAGAAGATGAGATTGAGAGAAACAGAGGGGGAGATGGAGGGGAAGGGATGAGGAGGGGTAAGGGGAGGAAGAGCAGATGGGAGAGGGATGGAGGGAAGGAAAATGGTGAGAATAGGTCTAACTTTTCTCAATCTCCCAGTTACATTCATCCACTAAGGACTGTTGTCTGTCTTCTCTCCTTTCCTTGCGGCGACCGCTCTGTAGAACAGGGGCAGGAGCACTTCCCGCCCCCAGTGAGTACCAACTCCATGGGAGGCAAATGAAATATGTTTTACAGAAGATGACTGCACAGAAAAGGAGCTGCTAGTTTTGTCTGGGGAGATCAAGAAAAGTGTGACAGGGGAGACAGGCATTGGGTGACTCAGCAGGACCAGCGAGATCTGTGAGGCAAAGGAGGCAGCACCTGAGACCAAGAGGACAGCCCGTAAAAAGATGAGCTGATAAACACAAGCGAATGACTGACACATGCGACAACATGGAAGACTCTCAGAACCACCATGTTGAGGACAAGGAGCCAGACACAAAAGAGACATTCTTATGATCCCATGTCCGTGAAGATGAAAACCAGGCAAAACCAACCTAGGATGTTATAAATTGGGAAGTGGTTACTTGAGATTGGGGAATAGTATTGCCTGGGAAGAGCAAGTGCGTCCAAGAGCACTCTCTGGAATGTAAGTTTGCTATGTTTTCATGTAGATAGTGAGTACATGGGTACATACACATCTAAAAATTCATCAAGCTACATACTCACTCAAGATTTTTGCATATTACCATACAGTCAACCCTCCCTATCCGTGGGTTCCACATCTGTGGATTCACCCAACGCTGCATCGAAAATATTAAAAAGAAAATTTCATCTGTACTGAACATGCACAGACATTTTTTTCTTCTCATTATTCCCTTCGCAATATAGTATAACAACTATTTACATAGCATTTACATTGCATTAGGTATTGTAAGTAATCTAGAGATGATTTAAACTATACAGGAGGTTGTGTGTAGGTTATATACAAATGCAAATACTATGCCATTTTACATCAGGGACCTGAACGTCCTGAAACCAATCCCCCATGGATACTGAGGGATGACTGTATATAAAGTATACTGCAAATTTTTTTTTTTTAAAAAAAGCTAAGCAGAATGAAAGTATATATGTAGAACAGTACATTTAAAAAACCAACACAGTCAAACAAAGCATGTTAGACACCCAGCCCTCATTTTACAATTTATATTTCTGGTTTTTAAAAGCTCATTGAAATTTAAAATTAGGCTATATTAATGCCAATATGAATATATTATAGTTCTGATTTTAAGATTAGATTTAATAAATACCTACCTTTAAATAGTTATTAACTTAAAAATAGATCACTGATAATGTTTGTCTTGTGCCTTTTGGGCACCTATTTTCTATGACTTGGGGAAAAGTAATCATTTTTATTTACGTCAAAATTAATACAATTGAGAAAAATTGAGATTTTACTTCTTAGGGGGAAATGAATAATATGAATAAATGAAAATTATTTCATTCATGATTGTGAACTCATTTATAAAAGCCCTCCAGAAATAGCTGAAGAATTTACCATGCTTACCATACTAGCAAAATCCAAATATTAATAAATGTTTAGTTCTTCGAACTATGCCTGAAATGTGTGTCAGTATAAACATATCTTCCTCAACAGAGTGATAAGGAAATATTGGCTGGAATGATTTATATTTTTCATGAACTGAAAAGTGTATGCAGTTGAGTATTTTTTAAATAAATAAATTATATTAACCACAGTTTGAAATATACCAAAGGCATAAAGAATTCCTTCTCTAATCCCACTGATCTGGACGAGAGGTCATGACTTTCATCTTGGCTTTTATGTTGCTAAAAGAAAATGCTGCAGAGGGCCTGGGGCATGAAGAGTTAGTCATATGTGTGGTTAAATTCACCCTCCACAACCTGTGTGACATTGGGCCTTTGCTTTAACCTTTCTGAGGCTCTATGTCGTCATCTGGAAAAGCTGAGCTATTAGCATCTGCCTTTGATGGGGAGCCCCGTGAGGACCGAGTGATACGACAAACTGAAAGCTCGCATACAGTAGACACTCAATAAGTATTCTCCTTCCTCCCTCCTTTCCTGGGGCTTCTGTGGTCACTGTGATCCCTCTATTAGGCAATAGCAGTGAGTTACTCCTACTGTTGCTTTTTGGCTTTAATACAGTTCTAGTCACTTGTCATATGATAATTTCAGAATATAAATTAGTAAACAGAGGGAGTGAGACATGGTTCGGATAATTTTTGTTCCTTTGTTTTGAAACAATAATAAATAAAGTGAAATTGTGGGACAAAAGTTTCTCATCTGTGATTTACTTATGGGGATTGACCTGATTGAGGCTCTTCTGTGGGTACGGCCCTCTCTTTCTTTGTTAGAGGTACTGCGGGTAGTCTTCCTTTAGGTGGGTCTTACAGCTGATATGAGACGATGCTAGCCTCTGAACGGGAGATTTGCAGAGTTATGGTAACTCAAAGCGTTATTAAGAAAAATTATTCTCCTGAGAGAGAGGATACCTTGAAAACCAGGTGGGAAACACTCAGGAACTTCAATGAAAGCAGGATATCTCGTTTCAGTTGTGTGTTCAGCCCTGGCCGCCATGCCATTGGGCCTCCAATTACTGCAAAAGATACCTGGCAGAAGCAACTTTTCTGATTCATTGGCCTTTGGAATTGGTTTGTGACTTATAGACTCTACTTAGAACATAATTATGCCATTTCCATCTTCACAAATGTGGCATACTCTTGAATGTAAGCTGCAGGGATAGCTTTATGAAATGAAATTGCTCCATAGTGCTTTAAATGGAAATTGCTGCATCAGCTACACGGCAGTATCTATTCTGGAAGCTAATTGAAATTGCTGTGGCAGATGCCGGAAACAAATGCTGGGTTACATTAGCTTATGGGGGTCACTTTCTCCACTGTGTCACATGCAAAACTCATCACACCATACTGGATTCCAGGAGAGAGCACGGGTCTAGGGCTAGGAGAGATGGAATTTGGATGTTGCCCTCTGTAGAGTCCATACTTCCTGTGGCATTGCAGCTCTGTGACTGGCAGGTGCCTTGTATACAACAATTATACCTATTTCTACAACTACCACACAGGCTTGTGGATACAGATTCAATGTGAAAATATTTAAAAGATAAAACTTACTGGGCTAGTGAGCCATTTAATTTTTAATATTGATTCAGTCATTATATCCATATTAATTGAGTCTTTTATTCCACAAACATTTTATTGAGTGTCTAATAATAATGGCTAAATTTTATTGAATGCTTAGAATATGCCAGAACACTCTACGTTTTAATGTTTTAACTCATGTAATCCTCCCAATAGCACCCATTTTATAGGTGAGGAAACTGATAGAACTCAGGCAAAGAGGTTAAATTACTTCCTCAATATTTGCAGAGAGCTCTGAATGTGCTAGCGCGGGGCTGGGTGCTAGGAGTGCACGGATCAGTAAGAGACCACCCAGTGCTCAAGGATGTTAAAGTCTAGTTGGAGGAAGGATAAGCACGGAGAAATTGACCAGCCTGTGTTTAAACCTAAAAATGGAGAAATGGCTCAACACTGGGGGATACTTGGTAGCACTTGAGACAGAGTGGTGGGGGTTGGGGGACAGATGCCAAGAGACTGGGAGGAAAGTAGAACTAAGTGGAGCCGTGGGCTGGAAGCACCTGGTAAGCAGGCTAGACCTAGGAGAGTACCTGAAAGCCAGTGGTTAAGATATTGGAGGTCAAAATAAAGCAAGTTGTCAGGAGCAGAACAGAGCCAGGTGTCATTATCAAGTCATTTAAACAACAGCTTCTTATGGGATTTGTTTCTTCAAAATCAATCAAATGTTGGTGTTTTGTCTTGGAGCCGCATGTAGCCCTTGCAGGGAAGAGCAGCGCCACTGTCCTCAGCATCACAGTGCCCTTCCCTGCCCAGGGACCGCCCGGGGTTCCATCCTTCCTTTCCACGACCCATCTCTTCCTGTACCACCTGCTCCCTGCTCCCTTCCGCAATGCTGAGCACGGTCCTGCGCAGTTCACTTGTGCATTTTCTTCTCGCACTTGTACCCGTCTGCAGAATGCTTCTTGTCTCTTCTGCTCACAGGTCCTAGCCTCAGCCTTGCTCCTGTATGACCCTTCACCCGGTCAGCTTTGACCACTTCTCTGCTTAGCTCTGCTCTCAGAATGAAGACCACAGTTCACAGCGCCTGACTTGCGGTTTCATGCCTAGAACCTGTATTTATTGTGCACCAGTTACGTGCAGAGCCCAGGCAGGAATTCTGCCTTCAGAGAATTTACAGTAGTGGGGAGATAAGATGCAGGCATGCCTAAGTCTGCTTCAAGGCACAAGTATTACATGCCATAAGAGCCGTAAGATAAATTCAGAGTGAGAAAACACTTCTAGAAGGAACTGGAGAGATTGCGTGAAGGAGACCGTGTTCCCTAAAGCACAGCTTTTTTTCACCTGTGTGACGGGACTCACATACAGGTAATTAAATAGCCGTCTCCTCAGCTATCGGCCTGCCAGAAGGGCTTGGCTGGCTTGGACGTTTACTTTGGAGCTTCATTTTCTCTGCGTGTCCGTGTGTCTGGGTGTCTGTATGAAACTGGTAAGAACACTTTCTTAAAGAGGGGTTAGATTTGGACGTTGGGATTGTGTGCATGAGGAGGAGTTAGAAGGGAGACAGGGTTAGAAGAAGGAATAAAGACTGTTTCTGTGTGTGTGTGTGTGTGTTTGTGTGTGCGTGTCGCAAGCAATAAAGTAAATTGCAAATAGGCAATAAATAAGAAAGGTGGGTTCCAGTGTCATCACACAGGGTCTTACATGTCAGGCTCATAGCTTGAATCTTATTCTGAAGTTGGAGGAGTCGGTGGAGGTTTGTTCACATAATGATATAGTCTAAGCAAAGCTTCTTATGTGCTTTATGTTCTTCTCAGATTAAAAACGGGGAGAGAGGCTCGAGATGAGAAAACCTTGGGGAAGGTTTTGAAATTTTATGTGAAAGAAATAATGAAACATGAACTAAAACAGTGGCAGTGAGATCATGAGGACGGATAGGTGCCGGAGGTGTTTGGGGAGACAGTCAAAGGCGCTTGACTTCTGCTTGGGGACAGCCAGCGTGCGAGTCAGGGGTGGAGGTGGGGTGAGAGAACGGGAGAGTCGGGGATGATGTCAGAGTCTAGAGCCTGGGGACTGGATGATGCTGACGGCTGCAGCCACTGTCCAGCCATCCCCCGTCTCTCCTGCTGAGAAAAAGCTATCCCCAGTCCCAGGGAATGACTCATGATTGGCCTGAAGTCAGCCAAGGCCATTCATTTCCCTTTGCTAGTGATGTTCCGGCCATAGAGGTATGACCAGCCCTGGCCAACAAACTAAATAAAAAGGAAAAATCAGCAAGGGCTCTCCGCCCAAAGAGAGCAGCTGAGGGGTGGCCCTTTTGCTCCCTGCCCTCCCTCCTTTGTTGAGATGTTGTGTACTACCATGATACCTGGAGCAGGCAGCTATGGACTATGAAGGGGAGACGGGGAGACCAAGAGAGTCTTGGAGAAGCCGATCTAGAGTCCTGACATTGTTGAGCTCGGAACCAACCGTGGAACTGTGGATCTTCAGAGTTTTTTCTAATCCAGATCACAGATGTCTGTACTGTTAGAATTTTGTTACTTTCAGCCAAACATATCTGAACTGATAAAATGGTTAACAAGAATGTGGGAAAGGAGGAGGAACACGTGACTGTGCTGGTGCGGGTGGATGAGGAGGGAAGATGCAGAGTTTTGTCCAGGTTGTGCTTTCTGGTTTTTCTTCTGATTCTGCCTCGTTAGCTAGAGCCCAGCATTCCCAGGGCTGGGCAATGATGGTTGTCCCTTGGCATCCCTGGGGGATTGGTTTGGGATTCCCTGTAGATACCAAAATCCATGGATGCTCACGTTCCTGATATTAAATGTGGTAGTATTTGCTTATCACCCACACACATCTTCCTGTGTAGTTTGTGTGTGTGTGTGTTTACTTTAGAGTATTGTGGAGGTACAAATGCTTTGGTTACATAAATTGCCTCTGCACCGCCCAAGTCTGAGCTACAAGCGTGCCCATCCCCAGACAGCGCCCACTGCATCTGTGAGGTGTGAATTTACCCATCCCTTCCCTCCCATCTTCCCAACACCCTGTGAATGTTGCTTCCATATGTACACGTAAGTGTTGATCGTTTAGTACCAATTTAATGGTGAGTACGTGTGATTGTCTTTCCATTCTTGTGATGCTTCACTTAGGAGAATGGGCTCCAGCTCCATCCAGGATAATACAATAGGTAGTTCACCATTTTTTATGGCTGAGTAGTACTCCATGATATACATATACCACATTTTATTAATCCACTCATATATTGATGGGCACTTGAGTTGTTTCCACATCTTTGCAATTATGAATTGTGCTGCTATAAACAGTCAAGTGCAGATGTCTTTTTTATAGAATGTCTTCTTTTCCTTTGGGTAGATGACCAGTAGTGGGATTGCTGGATCAAATGGTAGTCCTACTTGTACTTCTTTGAGGTATCTCCATATTGCTTTCCACAGAGGTTGCACTAGTTTGCAATCCCACCAGCAATGTATGAGTGTTCCTATCTCTCCACATTGATGCCAACATTTATTGTTTTGGGACTTTTTGATAAAAGCCATGGAGTTAAGTGGTATCTCATTGTGGTTTTCATTTGCATTTCCCTGATGATTAGAGATGTTGAGCATTTGTTCATGTTTGTTGGCCATTAGTCTATCTTCTTTTGCAAAGTTTCTGTTCATGTCTCCTGTATACTTTACATTATCTCTAGATTACTTATGATACTTAATGCAATGTAAATGCTACATAAATTGTTATACTGTTTTTTATTTGTATTATTCTTATTGTTGTAGTGTTATTTTTTATTTTTCTGAATATATTCTATCTGTGGTTGGTTGAATCCTAGGATGTGGAACCCACGGATATGGAGGGTCCACTGTACTTAGTCCTGCTCTTTTCAATACAGATAACAGAAAGTAACTTAACTGATTTAAGCTCCAAAAAAGAATTGATTATAAGTCTCCAGGAATATCTTTTAGAAACAAAGGTTAGGAGCCGGGATTCAAGAAGGGATGAAGCCCAGGATTGTCAAAGGTACCAAGAACATTTTTCTGCCTCTCATTCCTGGTGAAAACTGGCTTCCTCCCCTCCCCCAGCGGTGGGGCAGGAAAATGACTGCCCAACAACACGACTTGTTCGGGAGACTGACCCCAAATGAGTAGTCACCTGGTCCTAACCCCACATTCTTGGACAGACAATCTGGCCTGACTTAATTAGCTGCCCAGCATCATGGCATTGCAGTTGACGAGCATGACAGCTGTGTGGGGGGGCAGCGGGCATCAAGTGGGGTCCTCACATGTTCACAGACACGTGAGAGTATGTCCACCACTCTTATCATTTATTTAGCTATTCCCTTCCAGTAATTTCCCTCACACAATAGGATTCTTCTTTAACAACTAGCCACATGTGACAGATAATTTTAATGTTAAAATCATTATCTGAATATCAATGGACTTTGACAAAAAATTGCATGTTCATATTTTAGAACACATGTTGTGCTTTGAACTTTAGCAAATATTACACTAGCGTTGTAAGAGGAGTTTGTGCTGCCTCCTTCCCAACTGAAACATATAAGAATGGACTAGATGGAATAATCAGATATTATCTTTGCTATTGTCATGATTTATCTTCCTGTTAGAACAGTTTCATTGAAGGAAATAATATAACTCAGCAGATATTTGCAACAATTCTGTCTAAAAACAAAGTGTATTGTGGAAAAATAAGATTTGCTTATCAAAACTCTGTGTTATGACTGGTGTATCTGAGCACCGAAGATTTCAAAGGGCAATTAAATTTGAGTAAGATTGAGCACATTAGGGAAATGAAGAATTGGTAAATGGCAGATACCAGTTAGGATGTTTCAATTAGACAGAAATTTAACTGGGGCTTACTCAATTGTTTTTCATTGTATTTATTTTCTGGGTAAAATTATTTTACATTCTAAATCTTTATAATTCTGCAATCAAAAGGGAAAAAGAGTCTAAAAGGCCCCAGTTAGGTTTACAGCTAATCTAAAAGTGGCGCCCAGCCGGCCTGGCTGAGGGTCCTGGTTGGGGCATGCACTCCCCACGGCGCCCACATCCCCACCCGGCCCCCCAGGGGATGCGGAAGTGTCCCAGAGAACACAGGCCGCAGGAACCACCGCTCAGCTGTCTGGAGCATCAGTTTTGCTTAAGGTGAAGTAACCAAAAGCATTACTTCTGTTTTCAAGCAAATAAGGGTGGATTATAGGGAGAGTGTAAGAAGAGCTTGAGTTTTTAAAATTAAAAACAAAAAATTATAGACTGTTTAGGGCAGTCCTCCGCTGGCTCAGCACCCAGTCCGCTGGGGGGAAGACAGGGTGACACCGAAGTAGGGAGACCAAGAGAAAGGGGTACCTTTCTCAGGCCAAGTGCTCCATTGGTGGGGGTGGTATGTGGGGTCTGTGGAGGGGCTACGTGAATACTCTCTGCATGAATAGGGTCCAGGGTCTCCCGGGGATCATGGAATCAATCTGCAGATATTCTGCGGTTACTGTAGACATGCCGTTCCCACTGTCTGGGCTTTCAGTCATCATGGTAAGGGCAGCTGCTGTCGTTTTATATGCTTTCGTGATGTCATTTCCACATTAGTGCGAAAGGGGCTGGGGGCCCACCTAGTCTAACTCTCGCCTTGCAGGATAGAGCCGAGACGGGAAGAAGTCAAATTATTAGGTGGGTTACCGAAATTACTTAACTCGGGTATTAAGTCACTCAGTTATTTACTAGGGGAACTGGCTGGGAATCTGGTTTTCCTAACTCCGCTCTTAATTCTTTTGAGAAGATAAAAGCGTAGATAGAGGGAAATGTTGCGGCTCGTAAACAGCCTTAGCGAATCTGAGCTTCTTCGGTGCTGCCTTCTGCGCCCAGAGCCTCACCCACACTAAGGCCTATTTTTAGATAGCTCACAAACTAAGCATTTTTAAAGGGTCATGAAAGAAAAAAACCCAACAAAAACAAAGATGAATATGTGGCAAAGACCATATGTGGCCTTCAAAGCCTGAAATACTAACGGGCTTTTTACAGAAAAAGTTTGCTGACTCCTAAGGCACTGTGGCAAACTAAGGTAACTCCTCATCTGGTCCCAGCCTTGCTTCCATTCCAGGCAGCAGGGTGCCCAGCTCCAGGTTTAGTGCATTAAAACCGGTCATGATAATCCTGTTCCATATTCCTCACCTTGTTTTGCTCTGAAAGGTAGCCATGAGACTTAGTTCTGATCTATGAGACCTCAATGGAAGTCTTCTGATTGTGGGGAGGGGGAGTGGTTTAGGGAAAACTTTTGCTTTTCTGATGTATTAATTTGGCAGTGCCAGTCTCACTTCTTTGAAGCTGATATGATGGCTGGAGTTGCAGCAGCTCTCTTGTTACCATGAGGAAATGGCCAAGAGTATTGCAGTGTCATTGGCTCTAACATTATTGAACCACTACCAGAAGCCACCTATCTCAAGATGTCTTGCTGTGTGTGAGAATATTAAACCCCTGCTTACTTAAGCCACTGTAATTATTAGGGGTACTATTCAGCCTTAAAAATTTCAATTGCTTCCATGTTTTTTCTCTTGGAAATATTTTTGGGTCAATCAAGAGTTACTGAACTTTTTCTGATCTATATTTTTGTTCATAATAGCCTATCCCCTCATTATGTACCCTGACATAGATTTAACCTTTGTAACTAGTGTGATTCTTACATATTTTAGATAAACTCTATAACCATGAAAAAGTACCCTTTCAGTTTCCAGATTCCTAAAATGGAAATAGTAATGGTATCTACCTTGTAACGTCCTTTTGGGAGTTAAAAAAAAAAAAAAAAGGCATTTAAAGCACTTAGCCTAGTGTCTGGCACATAAACAGTGCTCAAAATTGTGTGTTGTTGCTGTTTTTCTGTTGTTATTCTGCTCTCTGCCTCCTCTTTCTTTCTCTAGGTCTTTACTAAAGGAATGAGTATTTTAAGTTATATGTGGAACTCCATCCTTTTACTAATGTCACAAGGCAGTGGCCTTGGCACCACTCAGGAAATACTTACATAAGGAGGAGAGGCTTTAACTTTTAAAATCGATGTTGGAAATAACCTGAAGATTTCTTATTCCTAAGAAATTCTTCTTCTTTTTTAACCTCATATCCAGCAGAAAGGAGAGAAATTTTAATTTGAATATGAATCTGGGCAGATTTGGAGTACAGAAGATGGCAGACGGGCACTTCTTCTTTCTGTGGTTCAAAAGTTACCTGGGTAAACCAGATAAAAACATTTAGGAAAGCACCTCCTGACCAACTGAAGGCCTTTGCTAGGTTTAATGCAGTCTGATGGTTTTAGATGTCCGCTGTGGTTGTCCGCAAGTGATATACATTTTATGTAGGAATTTTTTTATCATACCAATTTATATTTCCTCATAATGAATGCTCGGGGTTTTGATAGGAAAGAGAATCTATTTAGAAAAATCAGCAACTGGGGGGAAAAGTGTCTTCTTTTTTAAAACGATGCTTCAAAAGGAGGAATATTTCTATTGCAATAAATTATTTTTTGATTGCCTCTATACCTCTTCCTGCTCCCCATCCCCGTTCTGAATGGCATCATTACACAGCGCCCGATGTGAATATTAATGCGAGTCAGGAGAAGGCTGCCAGCCACACACGACGCATTCAAATGTTGGCTTTACATAATTATCCTTCCTTTTCCCTGTGTTTTTTATGATGCCCAGTCTAGATTTTGCAATGCTCCCTGGTAAATCTGCAGTGCAAATTTCTCTGTATTTGGATGACAGCCTGAAGTATTGCCTGCCTTATACCTGGATGAAATTTGTTTCAAAAGAAAGCAAGCTACTGGCAAAGATGAAATTTTATTAGAGTTTTAAAAACACTATTTACAATCCACTGATATTCAACTTTATCTTTGTACAGATGTTCCCTGCCAGTAGATTATTGTTCCACATCTCTGCGTGCAAAAGGATTAATAATACAGGCCATTGTATTCCAGTGCCTGGGATTTGTTCAAAATAGCTACTGAACACTGAATGAAAGGCCTAGTAAATATTTTCAGTCTATGAAAACATAACAGTTCCTCACAAATGAAAATATTATGGTGTGGTCCAACAAATATTGCTGGTAGATTTGCTTGCTGTTTGTTTTCCCTAATGTTGATGAAGGGTCTTTAATCTAGTCACGGGCTTTAGCTAAGGGAGAAAGCGGCCCCAAATAGAGAGTATAAGAGAGCCTCTGATTCCGTCAAACAATTTGGGATGACTTAATTTGCAATCTAACATACTGAAAGAATTTGAAAATCATATTTCTAGATCATTAGTGATTATTTCTAAGGATTCGTGGTTAAAAAAATATAATTTTTAAAATTCTGTGATTTGGCAAATGTAGCCCTGGTTTTCAAAAGTGATAAACTTTATGCCCATTCCAACCCCAGTGTAACACAGATTCTTAAACATATTTTGAGAGTTAGAAAAAAAAAAGCAGCAGATCACAGAAGCCAACATGGATTTGCTAAGACTATGTGCTTTGAGGGTAGGATTGCTGGAGCGATAGCAAAGGAAAGGTCAGTACAGTCTGTCTGGACTTCAAAGGCATTTGTCCAAGGATCTCATGATATTCTTATGATGGAAAGAGAAATTTGGCTTAAATCAATGCTTTTCAATGATTTCTTGAGCACAAAGGAATTTTTTCAAACATAAGATGATAAGGAAATGTACTATGCCCCCCACCAAAAAAATGGAAAAAAAGAGACAGAACTATGTTGGGAACAGGGAAGAGGGGCCCTCACTCTGCTCCCTTATCCCGCAGCCCAGGGAACCCAGGTGGAGCCCATGTAGGGAAGAGATGGAAAACCACCGGCCTATATGATAGCATCTTTGTCGAGTTCATAATGGATTGAGTTGACCGTACCCAAAGAACGCTCGTTAGCATATTGATGACGATGTAGAATGCATTCTTCAGTGGAATGTCACAGGTCTTCATGCTCTATTTCTCATGAGCATTTCTCGAGCTTCCTATTTTTAAAATTTCCTGAGTAGGTAAAGATATTGGTGATCAATCCTGAATGTGAAGCTGGGGGAAACAGTAATGTATTGGAAAGCAAAATCACACTCCAGAAAGGTCTGAAAAGGGTAGAATGATAAGGAAATCCAATAGGATGAAATTCAGTGGGGGAGGTGAAAAGCTTGGGTTTAGGTTAGTGAGACCAGTCATGCACATGCAAGACAGAGGATATAATTTAGCAGCATTGTATAAGAAAGGTTTGGAGTTTTCAGTAGATATTAAAGGAAATACTAGTTGAGAGTAGTAAAAGGTTGATGGCTAGTTCAGGGCAACAGATGACCGTATATTCCTTGGTGGTCAGAACTCACCTGAACTGTTGTGCTCAGCATGGCAAGAACAACTGTTCAGCACTTCCTCTGTGTCAGAGCCAGTTTTTTTTTTTTCTTTCCTTTTACTGTACATGGACTGCTATCCGAGGGTTCCTGACCATGTGGTTTCTTCTTGTGGGGGTCATCGAGGATCTCTGGTTTGTGCGACTTCTTCCTCACAGCACTGAGGAAAAGGAGGAAGGCATTGTGACTGCCATTGTCACCATCAGCACTGATATGTTCTGGAGGACCTGAGTCCAACACTGACCCATGGAAGAGTTTTCTAAGAGTCACAATGCCTGGGTTTTCTTACAACAAAATAATTCTAGTTTTTCATCTATTCATTACAAAGAATGGATCAAAGGGTGAGGGGTGATGCAGACCGCAGGATTAAGATTGGTCTTATGACCAAAGACTGTGGTGTTGACTATTTGTTCACTATTTGTGTACTAGCTTATTATTGAGTAATAAAATTTGAAAGTGTGTGTAAATGGCTAATGTTCTTTTAAAAATAATAATCAACCTCCCTTCCTTCCTCCCTCCTTCCTTCCCTCCCTCCCTCCCTCCCTACCTCCCTTCCTTCCTTCTTTCCTTCCTTTGTTCCTCTTTATTAAGTACCTTCTATGCCATAGGTGCTATAGAACAACAACAACAACCAAAAAAAAGAATAAAATTTGGTTCATCAGCATTCAAATGTAACCCTTGGATGAAGAGATAAATTGAATCAAATGATAGAAATAAATTCAGACAGTTTTATTTTTTTGGATGCTTTCTTAAGGAGTTACACTGAAATGAGAGACCACCTAATTCAATGTTAATGTCAAAGGCTTGATGAAGTTTGTTCCAAAATAAACCAAATACAGCATTTTAGATGCAAAGTGCCTAGTTCTTTTGTTTTAAAACTACAGTAATTACTATAGATAAACTTTCACTAGGATTGCAGGCCACTTGCTTTGAAAAGATGAAAAACTCCAGCTGGCACCTCCTGCTATGGCTTCTCTTTGTGAAGTTTCCTGACCTGAGGGCTCCTTCAGGCTGTGGTTTCTTACTCCTCTGTTGCCAAGGGGAAAGATAGCCAATGACATTATTAGCTTTGCTGGCTGCTGAATGGATTGGGAGTGACCAGGGACAGCTTCTGCGCACACTAGCACAGTCTGGCGTTTTGTGGAGACAACTTCAGGAGGACCCTCGCACACCCCAGGCTGACAACTGCTACTTCTCCAAATAAAGGAAACCACTCATTAGTGTGGAAGTAATTTCCTCTGGAGGCCAAGCCACAGTGGCTTCAATGCAAAGCATTGAACTTGATCTGGTAATTTGCATATATTTCTAAAATTTCAGATAATGATTTTTTTACAGCCATCCAGCAAGTTAGGATGTTGATTCTTCTCCTTTGTTTTCTTCTTCTTTTCCTTCATTCTTTCATTTTGTGGGGGTGTGCTCAAAAGCCTGTATTCATTTTCTCTTTTTGTTTTATTGAGATATAATTCACATGCCAGACCATTCCCCCGTTTAAAGAGTACAGTTCAATGGTCTAATATATTCACTCAGTTGTGTAACCATCACCACAACCAATTTTAGAACATTTTAATCACCTCAAAAAGAAACCCTGCATCCCTTAGTCGCTCCCCATTACTCCCCAACTCCCTCCCCACCTCTACCCCCACCCCCAGCAGCTTTGTGTCTCTGTAAATTTACCTACTATGCCCATTTACTATAAATGGAAAACATACAGTATGTGATCTTTTGTGTCTGCTTTCTTTCACTTAGCATAATGTGTTTAAGGTCCATCTATGTTGTAGCATGTATCTGTACTTATTCCTTTTAATGGTTGAATGATATTCCATTATATGGATATATCACATTTTGGTTCTTTCATTTTCTTAAGGCATTGCAGTTTTATCTCTTCTACTAGATTATAACTATTTTGAGGGGAGGGATGTTTTTCCCTACTAGGGAAAAAATGTATTTCTACAACATAGCATTCAGCAGCTGCAACATAATACACAGTCAATATTGTTGAATCAATGCTATAGAAGTAAATGTGGAAAAAATGAGTCCAGTGCCTTTTTGCCTTTGACAGAGTAGAGGTTACTTAGGGAAGAGATGAAAGGGAAAGGGAGAGAACTGGCTTGATGTAATACATTGAGTATGAAATAAAAAAGGGCAAAATAAACAAGAGGCACAAAACTCCCCCAGTGTTGCACGGAGGACCTTGGCTAGTAGAAAACTCATGGATGGAGCGGGAACGGCCAAATGGAGACATGCACAGAAACACAATGGCAATTTGAGTAAGAGCCACAATTTTAGAGTGCCCAGCACGGATTTTTACATTGAAAATTTTGGCACAGAAAACTGTGCACGTTGTTTGTTGAGTTTGTACTATACAGATATCCTGAAATTGTTGAAATTTGACTCAGCCATTTGAATGAAAGTTCATTTATGAATAATTGAAATTTGTAACTTGTTGCTATCCTCGTCCTCATCATCACTGTGATCACCACCACCACCATCATTATAGTCATGGACATTTATCAAACACATATTAAAATGTCATGAAAATAGCCATTTCTTGGTGCTCAGAACACTGTGCTAAAACATTTTGTGTGGACTATTTTATTAGTCTTCTTAATAATCCTATGAGGTAGGACCTATGAATATTCCCAGTTTTACATATGAGAAAAGTGAGGTTGGAATTTGAATGAAGTTTTACTGACTGTCACATCTATACATTTTTACAAAATAATTTTTAGTTGCATCTCCCAAACTTTTATTTCTCCTCCAGTCTATTTTGACTTCAAGATGATTTCATAGTTGGGCTGGTTTGGATAATTGTTACCAAATATTCCTACCTCACCTACTCCCACTGTGGTTGCTTTCCACCCCATTAATTTGGGCTTATATGACTGGCTTTAGCCAATGGAATAGTAGGAGACATGATGGTAGCAGAGGTCTTAAATGTGTTTGCGCTCTTTGGTTTGCCTTTCATGCATGAAGCCAACACAGCTAACTTTCAACTTGAAGTTCACTCAGATCAGCTCAACTATGCAAATTTGTGAGCTGAGAATAAATGCTTGATATTGCAAACTGCTGGGTTGGGGTAGTTTGTTACACATACTTATTCTGGCAAGACTGACTATTACAATAGTCTCTACTTGTTCTTTCATTCATTTATTCAACCATGACCAGTTTGATTATGTACCATGTGCCAGTCACTGTTGTAGGTGTTGGGCAAATAAAGATGCATATGGTGAAGTCTTTGTTGGCTTGATGTTTAGCGTTTGGTCAGGAAAGACAATGCATCCATACATTACTAGAAGACAGAGTAAAATCCAGTGAGTTCCCTAGCAGGCAACTGTACCGATGTTCTGGGGGTTCTCAGAAGAGGACATTATGACAGATTCGAGGTATTCAGAAAGGCTGAGGAGCTATGAGAATGTAAGGTAATTATGTAATAAGTAGAAGAATTTAGCTCCCTTGAACACCAAGAAATGCCATTTTATAAGGTTGTTCTGTCATGTTTTTAGCAAACAGAGATGATTTCCTCATCCAAAACTGAAAAATTGGACTCTGTCCCAGTAATTCAATTGTACGAGTATGTGGTCAAGACACTTGCATGAAACTAGAGGAATGAAACTACAAAATCCCCTCATTTTGTTTTTTTTAAATGTCACCTGGCCTGAATTGTTAAAATAAGATATCTGCTATTGGATTTCTGAATCTGTCACTTTTTACTAATTTTTTTGTGGCCAGTGCCTAGCATGACAGCTAGAGGTATCGTTGCCTTATGGTTAATCGTTTGGCCTCTAGGGTCAGATAAACCTGGATGAAGAGTCAACTTCTCAGGTTATTTAACTTTTCTATGCCTAATAATCCTGACAAAGGGTCAGTCATGTGATTAGATCATTACCAAATGTTAAATTTTATTTCCATTGTGGTCTACACCCTTGATGAACAACTCTTGAGACCCAAGAGTCACCTGCTGCTACCTAATGTTGTATTATGGTCACCAGACTAATTTCAAGTACCTTTCAATTCAGACCAAACAATAGACATAGGAGACAATTTTTTTAAAAAGTCATTATCTTGGATGGAGAGAGGAATGTGTCTTAGACTCACTCATCTCAGGAAATAATGCTCTAGCCATGTGAGGACAAAGAGGAAGAAGGGACAACTCCATAGGAGTGGTAGCAGCCCCCAGCAGGCTGAGATCTGGGTGCTGGAAGCCCATGGAGCTCATATGGAGTTCACATGGCACAGGACAGCCTAAGTGCTAGACGGCCATCGTTCTCTGGGACCAGCCGAAACACTCCAGGCAACAGGGCTCCATCTGCCAAGCCCTCCCCATGTTAAGCACAGAGGAGATCCCAGGGCCTGGTTTGTGAGGAGTGCCTCAGTGGGGCACACCAGGCTCCCCATACACCTTACATTTAATGGAATAAGCTCATTTCAGCTCCAGATCCTTGGTGAACTTGTGGACAAGTACGACTTCATCTTTTTGAGCCTCAGCCTTCCTATCTGTAAAATGAGGATGATAATACCTGCTTATTAACCTTCAGGTTATTTCAAGGATAGAATGAAATACCATGTATAAAAAGACTTTAACCCAAATGTGCTTATTAGATGTAAGGGACAAAAGGCTAGAAAGCTATTACCATCTTGTGACTCCCCAAATATGCCCAAGTATTTACATCTTAGCAGAGCTGGGAAAACATACAGTCTAACTGCCAAGACTTAGCTGAAGCTTGTACAGCTTTCCATTTTGAAAAAAGAAAAAGAACCCCTCCATCTCATGAACATTTTTAGGTTTTCTAAATCCACTCTTGTGCGGTATAATGGTGTTCACCATGATCGGGGACATGAGGACTTATGGGTTCATTCTCACTCTTTTGCACAGCAGCTATTTCAGGAAAATGAATGGTAGGCTGTCACCAGAGCGCTTTTCCGAGTATGATTTAAGCATCTTCCTTTTCATAAGCAACTTCTGCTTCTTTTTTTTTTCATTTTAAACCAATTTAATATTTTTGTTCGGTACCAGCCATTATTAATTTCTCTCATGCACATATTTCAAATTCCTCACATGACAGTTTTGAGAAACTAATGAAAATTAGAGTGTGTTAGCATATCACATTCCTACAGAGACCTGCTAATACATTCAATTACACTTAGTAATGGTAATGGAGACTACAGAGAAAAGCCTTGCCATTTATACCTGCCTGCTTGAGTGCTGTCTCTCCCATGCACGCGCTCTCTCTCTCTCTCCACCAAATATTTGGAAAAAGAATAGCATAATGCAAAGGAAGTCATTTTTGATGCTATTTAAAAAAGTGGCTATTTCTGAAAATGCACTGCTTCTTGATAAGAAACAGGATGGTGATGGCACATGTAACTTACTATTTGTCAGTTAGGAACATTAGTCCATTTATCTACACTACTGGAAATTTTCCCTTTGCTCACCAAAGGCTTCAAAGGAATTATATAAAGATATTTTTTCTCCCTAGATATATACTTTGGCAATTTGATTTTGTTTTAAAGTAGCATAATTACATTTTCTCCATCCATTCTGTGAATCATGATCCCTTTAGGAATTCCTTTGAAAACTCTGATTAGGAATGGAAGATGTGAGTGACTGGTGTGTGATCGTGTTGATGTTGGCTCATCTCCTGAGCCTGGTTTGAAATTCAGGTCTACCCAGCAGGGCTTGCCCTGAGCTTTGCGGCATTGCTGTGAGATGTGCAGGCTTGAGTAGCTCTGTGTGGGTGGCTGGCAGGTTGGCCAATTCATCTTCTGGCCAGTAAATGTGGGCAACCTCAATCCTTGATGCCAGACATTTTTATAGCCTATTATGGAATAGATTAAATGCACGTTTAGTCTTCATAAGTTTGTCAATCTCATTATTTTCTGTTTTAGATTATGACCTTCTGGAATTCAGGGACAGTACCGTTAAATTTATTTTGTGTTACCTGTATATGCATTTTGACAAAAAAAATATAATAGTACATTTGTTTACTAGAAAGTAATTTAGTAAGCTTGTGTTTTCAAATATGTTTATTAATTTGTTTGTATCAGATCTAATACTGGCTTATTTTTCCCTGTAAGATAGAATAGTTAGGACAAATATACAGACATCAGTTGACCTGGGCAAGTTCTGTGTCAGGCATGAGGTGTGTGTTATGGTTCTAAAGATAGATAAGACTGAGTTAATTATTTAAGCTGTAAATTGCAAGTACTTGGCAAATGCAAGTTATTCAGTTTCTAAGCTTTTTTGAATTTTTCTGCTCTTGGAATCCATGCCAGGAAACCAGAATTTCTAGCTTTGATGTGGTTACAATTTGATGTGATTTAAGCGTAAAACTGTAATTGTTTGAATTTAAAAGATATTAAAGCACAATTAATGAAGTTGCTAATTTGAAAATGCTGAGCATTAGCCATTATTTGGTTTATGAAAATACATGCATGTTCAAGATAAGAATGTGAAAGTTTTATTCTGGATAGCCAGTGTCTATGTTTATGCACGTGAATGGTATTTTCAGAATGGAACCGTTCTATCCAAGCTTCATGTACAGCCGTGTTGTTCATATCTCTCAAAGCACAGTCCATGATGGGTCCAGAAAAATTTAGCTGCTGTTCTGGGGTCCCCAAGGAGCTATGGTTTATCCCCATCTCAGTGGGCTCCAGTTCCAAAGCGTGGGTGCCACATCTCCATCTTCCCCGACCTCAGCCGCATTCTCCCCTCTTGTTGGCTGTACGTTCCGGAGGAATAGCAGAGCAGAGGGTAGCATAAGGCTTGCGTTCCCTTATAACTGCAGCCTTTCTGACAAAGAAGGGTTAAAAAGGGTGCTTGTAAATGTTTCCTCTGCCTCCTTCTTTGGGAGAATTCTTATATGCAAATCATGAGATAAGAATTCTTCAGATTTATCAATTTGAACATCCGTTCTGTCTTGTTTGGCAGCTCGCATCCTAAAAACTCCAGTGTGGATAATTTTTAATAGCTGTACAGGAACAGGGACAACTTCTAGTTGAGATAATTTTTTTTCTATGAGGAAAGGTTGCTGCTGACTGTAAAGGGCAAGAATATTGCAGGTTGTTTTGTAAGGGTAGAGATGGGAGAAACGAATAATCGACAATCTGAATGGTTCAGCTGAGGCCACACACAGTATAGTTAAAAGGCTTAATGGTAAAACATAACAAACGTAAAATTAAGCAGAACTCTGCAAAATCTAGCCAAGTTCCAAGAAGAAATCCTAAAATATGGTTAAATGCTAAAATTGTTCTCACAAATTGAAGAAAGACATATTATTAACTTAAAGATTTTTCTAAATAAACCAATATTATTGCGTCCCATCCCATTTAAAACAGGTTCAATGGGAAATGTCTTTTTAAAATAAATAAAATTTTATGATGTTATTTCCTTAATACCAAAAAGGAAAACCACCTAGAAAAGTTGCCAAGCCAAACAGTCACTGGCTCTGTAGGGTTGTGCATCCGTCCTATGACCTGAAAGTTGGACCTGAGGACTGTGTCTTTAAGATCACATGGATGCTTATCTTGTTGCTTAGCAATTAAGTATTTTTTAATTTAATGTTAGCTTCCCTGTTCTGCCACCTCACCTCCTCAAAAATCCCTTTGAAGATTCACTGAACTCTTGTAGGAACTTTAAAGTAGCATGAGAGTTAAGTTTGGCTCCTTAATCCTCTGCAAACCTGCTTCGACAACCAGCAGACATTAACAGTGGCTGGGTGGAGATGGGAGGTGATGGCTTTGTTGGATGGAGGGGGATGCAGAATCTGAGAAGCCCACCTTTTTAACCTGCTCCCTAAAGTCTTCTGCCTGTGACAGCCTCCTCTATGCTCAGCTCCGGCAGTTAAGATATTTGATTCAAATAGGGAGGTCCAATATTGGAGGATTTCCTCCCAAGAATTTCCTTCCCTACATTCTTCCATTAAAATGGGCTTCAGCAGCACATGGTGAAATTCTCTGCCCAGTTGCTGGGGAGATCTGTTTAGGGCTCTGATGCGTTGGCTACAGTGACATCAAAGGGCCCTCATGATAATGTGTGTGATGGAGCAAGTGACTCTAATTTGGAAGATGGAGCCTCTATACGCAGGGAAGGGAAGAACATATTTCAGACCTTCTGCCTGCCCAGCCAGCCTTTCCTACTTGGCTTGTGCCTTATGAAACTTACTAACTCTTGCTCTGTCTTTTTAAATTTTTTCTGCTCAAAAATTTAATGGTTGGATGACTATATTCCCGTCATAAAATTTCAAAATGTCTATAAAGAGTGTGTGTGTTTTTAAATGATGATTCAGATCCTAAATTTTTAAGAGTTTTGTACGTGATTAACATCCAGCTGACTAAAAACCCTGCCACTGTGAGCTCTCCTTCACTGTTGCTAAGACTTTGTGGTTCTATTTACAGTGTTTGGTGGGAGGCAAGCAATACGAAATCTATTAATTTTACCTATAAACTTTGAATAAGTTAACTCTTAAAGTTTTAAAAGTAACCTTGTTTATTTCACTGGAGTTTGAATTCATGTTTCCCTAAAATCATCTTTCCCTTAATTTATTTATAAAATGCTTAGAAGGAAATCATCTTAGCATATTTGTTTTTTTGCTATTTTATAACAATGATAGTCTAACATGAAGATATTTAATTTATTTTCCTATTTTATTGTTCTGTTGTACTTCATACGATCCAGAAGTAATGAATTATACCTTTTGTAAAGACTTTCCCTTTTGTTTAATGCAAAAGTTAACAATGAGGTTATTATACACACATTACCCAATGTTTTTTCTTTTTCTTTGTAAGAACATAATGAGTTAGATTGCAGTGCACTGTAAGAATGTATGTGGCATTTGTAATTAATTCTTAGAGTAAAAAAGTCCATTTCCTTTAAAAGCTCTTACTTTAAAAATTTGATGAAAGTTTTTATTTTCTAGCTCTTCTAATTCCCCTTGTTGTTGATCTTGATGTATTTAATTCCATGCATCATGGGCTGTGAAAATGAACCTGAATAATATCCCCATTGGTAGGAATGTCACCTCTCTGGGCCTCAGTTTCCTTATCTGTAAAATGGGAAAATGACACGAGTTGATCCCAGAGATCACTCGAAGCTCCAATTTAGATGACACTATAGTCATGGTTGTGAGCAAGGTGAATAAGTCATTTCAGTGGCTACATTATCCTGCTCTCATACCATATTTTTGAGATGTGACCTTTATATTCAAACTCCTAGGCTCTCTTTCTGCATGTTCCCTGAAAGACATTCATTCTTACAGACGCCTGCCAGCATCATGTAGCCCAACTCTTTCATTTTACAGGTAAGGAAAATGAGACAGCGTTTTATTGAAACATCAATATGAGAACAAATAAACTGAGTTTTTGTTTTCTTTCTAATAGCTATGCAATCCCAGTCTTACTGGAAATAATCCCAAACCAAGGCTACAAAACCTCGAAGCTAATTCTGGAGACATTCTGTCTGAGGTCAAAACCTATCCACTGCCTGTAGGGGAGCCCTTCTAGCCTGTTTAGGGTGCAGGGCCTCAGTGCTAATGTGAATGGGATCCCAGTGGTTAGTTGGCTGCCATCTGTGCTATTGTCATACCACAATAAAGTCACTGAAAAGAATTAGAAAGCACACACCACATAGGTGTGCCTAATTCTGTGAAGATAATTTTTACTTCCCCAGATCCAAGAGATCTTACAGACAAACTTGTGCTGTAATAACAATTTTATTCGTTATTAATCCTGGTGAGGAACACTTAGCTGTTTCATGTCTAGTTCATGCTCTTCACTTTGACACTCTATTTGATATTGCAAATCCTCATGTTGAAAGGCATGTGAAATTGTTGGTAAGTCAAAAAGAGCATATTTCATTCCATTTGTTAATGCTTCTTTTGGAAATTAAAAATTTATTTTTGTTTGTAGTTAAATGTACTTTTTATAGGTCTCAGTATTCCATTAACTTTTTAAAGAAATTAAATATTTGCTTAGATGTGCTGTCCACAGTTCTTTCAGTGATGAGGTAGATTTTTCTTCCTTAATTATCTTTGATAAGGGGGAGGAGATCAACTAAAACATGCAGGAAAGAAGCTGATTTTATCCAGCTGTGTAGTAGTCCTATTCCTTCATTTGACTTTGATATAGTAAAAAAGTGGACCACTTGCATGATTTAAATTTTACTTCTTTTACCCTGTGGCAACATTTAGAGGGAAGAGGAATAAAATTTCCAACCAGAAAATTATCCCAAATTCCTTAGACTCATCACTTATTTACCAATAAGAAGCTAACTTGTGTTTTCCTGCTCCAATAAAGTGCATAGCCTAAAGCATTTTGTAACTCAGAATTTGGTATGTTTTGTGGAAGGTTTTACTAGGAAGAAAAGAAAAGAGAAGAAAAAAAGTAAAGAAAGAGAAATTATGAGTTCATGATACATAAGCACGAGTTTGTTTGGGATCTTAACTTGCCTGAGGTTAACGAGTGTTGTAGGTCCAAAGTAACTGGGTTTAAATGTCACACATAATGACAAGTAGGAAAATTGGGACGTTGTTTGCATGTGAATGGGGATAGAGGTGACTGGATGTTGATTTATTCTGTGATGAATGTTTGCCCTTGGTGAAATGTTTTACCTTCCGTGAAATTATAAACAATATTTCTTACTGACTGTAAAATGTAGACACCAAGCCTGGAAGTGTTTGCTCCTAAAATGCCACTCCAGTTAGAAACCTGTTTTTTAAAAAACAAAACAAACCCAATCAGAAGAGGTAAGGAATCTTGGAATTTACACTTTGGAGGTGACGACTTCCCTTACTGTACATCTTTAGGGTTAGGAAAGGTGGGAACGGGCCTGGGAGATGTATCCCAAGAAGGATTAGAGATTAATGGAGAAAGACATTTAATCATATTTCTTGGGAAATATTTTTGAAGTCTCGAGAAGAAATTAGATTATTTTTCTTATTTTATGTTATTAAAACTCCTCTGTATATTGACCCAATGTGCTTTTTTATTTATAAAGTTAATATTTCTGCAGGACTAAACACAATCTCAACTGTGAAACTATTAAGGAGAAAAGTTATTTTAGACTATGTCAGTATCTCTTTAAGAATTATAGTTAGAGAGTCTTAGACCTCGATCAAAAAAACTTTCTTAATTTTTTTGTAGAAACATGATCAAATACTTCCATTGATTGAAAACATTGATTTTTTTCCCAAGGTTACTTTACTTTGGAGTTTTTTCATTCAATTAGATTATAGTTAAAGCATAATTTTGTAATGCGTGTATTAATAAATCCTTTTTATGCGTATATGTCTATATATGTAGTCTATATTTTAACCTAATAATTCTTCAAATCATCACAAGAGAAATGGGATTCATGGAAGCCCCTGGATTAGCCCAGGGTCAAACAATAAATTACAATCAGGGTCAGGATTAGAGTTTACTAGCAGCCCTGAATTTTGAGTTTGTTGTTGAAACATGCTGGCTGTGGTTTGATCTGCATAGAATCAGAGGTCAGGATGCTCCCAGACAGGTTTTTGTACTTTGTGAGAAGACACTACAAAACCGAACATCAGAGAGCATGCGGGAAGCCCCCTTCTTGGGATGTGGACCCCCAGCATCCCGAGACTTTAACAAGGAGCTGCCATAATCAGAGGCTCTGCGGGGCTTCCAGGCTGGGGCACCCCCACACAACAGGACACCTCACTGATTTGAAGAAATGCCACTAGCAGTTGATGGCATGTGCAAGGAGGGATGACAATTCCCTCTTGGGGGTCACTGGGCCTGACATCTTTCTTTCAAGAAATCGAGCAAAGGCCAGCTCCCCTGGGCTTGTGAGGTAAACATTCCAATCAGCACCACCCATGGCAGCTGATTTGAAAATCACTGTCCAGAAACACTCTCCAAGTTCATTTCTGTAAGCCCATGCAATATGTTTTTAAAACAAAAAGAACACTGACCCTTCCTCTGCTTGAGGTGATAATGCTGATTCCTGTGTTAGAATCATAGAATTTTTCTATAGCTCATATATTTACCGTAAACACATAGGCCGTCTAGGGAAAGAAAGAGCCAAGTTGCGTTGAATTCTAATGCGTTATGTATGGTCTTTCTCACGTGTGTGAACACTTTTCATCTCAAAGGAGTCCCCATAATTTGGTGTGGGGGTGTGTAATCGCAAATGAGAGTGAGCAGGCCAGGGACAAGAGCACAGGACGTGATGACGTCTGTGAGAGACTAGGGTGCCTCAGCCTCACGCAAGGTGAGCTGGTGCTCCTCGGCTCTCGCTGCCTGCTGTGTGAGGAATACAGGCCAGTGCTGTCAGACTCTAGGGCTTGCTTTCACAGTAACTTAAAACTCCAGGTTTTTAGGTAAAACTTCTCAATCTTAAATAACACTTTGAGGCTGATGAAACACATCCACAGGCCAGAACTGGCCTTGGGTCATCAGTTTGTAGTACACTAGGATCATTGCCAATGGCTTACTACATGTCAAGCTCTGGGCCAACTGCTACATATATATATATATATATATATATATATATATATATATATATATATATGTTTAAATATGTGTTTATGTATATATGTATGTATATATACATATACACAGTTGGCCCTTGAACACCATGGGAGTTAGGGGTGCCAATTCATCTGTATTTACAGTTGCTCCCCATTGCTGGCATCACCACCTGAGCTCCGCCTCCTGTCAGATCAGTGGCGGCATTAGATTCTGCATTATGGTGAGTTGTGTAATTATTTCATTATATAATACAATGTAATAATAATAGAAATAAAGTTCACATTAATGTAATGTGCTTGAATAATCCCGAAACCATCCACACACACACACCCTGATCCGTGGAAAAATTGTCTTCCATGAAACCAGTCCCTGGTACTCAAAAGGTTGGGGACCACGGTTCTACATCTTCTTCCTCGTTGTCTGGCACTGGTTCAGAAACACTCATCTACATCAAGTTGTCTTCTGTTAATCCCTCTGGTGTGGTGTCTGTTAGCTCTTGAATTTCTCCAAGATCCATATCTTGAAGGCTTTCACTTCCCGCCCTTTTTGCCATTTCCACAATCTTTTTCATGATTTCCTGGATTGGCCTTGTTGTAAATCCTGTGAAGTCATGCAGAACATCTGGACATAGTTTTCTCCAGCAGGAATTTATTGTTTTGGGCTTGATGGCCTTTGTGGATTTTTCTATAACAATGATGACACCATCACTGGTATAATTCTTCCAGACTTTCACAATGTTCTATCATGGTTCTCTTCTATAACCGACAAACCTTTCCATACAACACCATGTGTAATGAGTCTTAAAGGTTTTTATGACCCCTGATATAGAGGCTGAGTTAGGGACATTGTGTTTGGGGGCAAGTAGACCACTTCAATACCTTTGAATTCATGGGGTTCTGGGTGGCCAGGGGCATTTTCAACCTGGATGGAACTGGAGAATATTCTTCTTAGTGAAGTATTGCAAGCATTGAAAAACAAACACCACATGTACTCGATACTAAATTGGAACTAATCGATCAGCACTTATGTGCACCTATGGAAGTAAAACTCTAGGGAAATCAAGGAAGGTGGGGGTGGGGGATGGGTAAATTCACACCTAACAGGTACAATGAACATTAACTAGGTGAAGTTAGTGAAGGGCAAACTTATAACTTTGACTCAAAGTGTACAAAAGCAAATTATGTAATCAAATGTGTGTACCCTTATAAAATTCTGAAAAAAAAGGCAGTCCCTACTGGCAAGGAAGTTGCCAGTACTTCAGGGACAAAGTATCGATGAAACCAATCCAGAAAAAGGGTTCTCCTTAACCAGGCCTTCTTGTTGTACAACCAAAAGACTGGAAGCTGCTGTTTAGCTTTTCCCTTAAAGGGTTGAGGGTTAGCAGCTTTATAGATAAGGGTAGTTGTGATAATAAACCCAACTGCATTTGCACAAACCCATAGAATTAGCCTATCCTTCCTGCCTTAAATCCTGGTGCTCCCTTCTCTTCCTTACTAATAATTGTCCTTCGTGGCTTTTTTTTTTCTTCAGAATAGAGCACGTTCATCTGCACTAAAAGCCTTTTCAGGTAGGTAGCCTTTCTCCTCGGTGATTTTCTTAATGGTGTCTGGGAACTCATCTGCTACCTCTTGTTTGGAAGAAGCTGTTTTTCCTGTTATCTTGACATTTTTTAAGCTAAACCTCTTTCTAAAATTATCAAACCATCCTTTGCTGGCCTTAAATTCTACAGCTTTATATCTTTTACCTTAATTTCACTTGAAGTTGTCATATAATGATTTTACATTTTCTCAAGTCATATTAGAGTCTATACTTATGCTTTCCTATAGCAATCCTGCACCACATACAAACTGAATTTTCAATACAAGATAATAAGGCATTTCGCAAAAAGTGCAAGCTTTTTGCCTTTGCTGGAATAGCTGCAGGGACAGCTTCATGAATTTCTTTTACTTTTTTTTCACAATGGTCCTTATGCTGAATTCAGTTATCTTGAAATGGTGGGCAACCGCAGCTGCAGACCTCAGTCTACAGTACATAGCAAGCAATTCGACTTTTTCTTGTAATGGCATGACTTGTCTGTTTCTTGGGAGCACTTCCAGCATCTCTAGAACACTTCATAGAGATCCCATGATGTTATTCAAGATTTATGGTATTTTAGTAAAGACAGTGAAAATGCACGAGAACTTCCAGATCACTTTCTACTGCGATACACAGTTTATCAGAGATACTCACACACAGATGATTAGCGGATATTTGCAACCCTTGAACTCACCAAAATAGCCATAGGAGGTGGCTAGGAAATTATTACAGAAGTGCAGTGTGTACTACAGTTAATTTTACACAGTTATGATTTAATGCTACATTTTACGTTTGTTTACATTTCTCTCAACTACGAATGGTGCCATATGGTCTGTGTTTGTATGTGTAAATTTTGGTAAATTTTAAGTTTTTGTAATTGATTTGCATATATTTTATGGTAGTAAGTGATAAAATAGACTAGTATCTACATATATTTTATACATTCATGACTTACCTTTTTCTTAATTTTTTCACTGTTTCTAGGCTATGCGGTTCATCTATGAGTTTTTTTCAAATTACTGCAAATCTCTAAAAACTTTTCCAATATATTTATTTTTTAAAAATCTGCGCAAAAGTGGACCTGAACAGTTCAAACCTGTTGTTGTTCATGTATATGCTCTTTGATCTTCACCACAACCTTGTGAAATAGGTAGTAGTATCTTGTTTTACTGATAAGGATACTGAGGTTCAGTGTGGTCAGGTAACTTACATAGGATTTAGTAGCTAGTATCTAGGAGGAAAAGGGTCCTAAAGCAAGTTCAAAATATAATTTAACAAATATTTATTGAATACAGAGTATCTGTCAGAGACCTACGAGGCCCTACGGATCCAATAAGGAATGAGGTGAATGCACAAGGCTTCCAGTTTATGTAAATTAAATACAGGAGATGAGGGCAAAGCTAAGATGCTTTTGGAGAATACGAGAAAGCTCCCAGGAGATGATGCTGGTGTGGGACTTGAGGTATGAATAGGAGTTGACCAAATGAAGAAGGTGGTGGTGAGGAACGGCCTTGTAGGCATAAATGGGAGGAATCTCTGAGTGAGAAAGCATATGGATTCCTCTCTGAAGGGACAGATGTTTGGTGCAACTGGAGATCACTGTTTCTAGGCTATGCAGTTCAGATAGCTGGCCTTAGAGGGACATCTCCCCTCTAACCAGAATCAAGATAAATAGCTGATTGTGGGGTAAAATCAAGATCCAGAGAGAGACCTGGATTCAAATCCTATCTAGGCATTAACCTAGGCCTCGGGAGTGCCAAGAGGAGATGAAACAGGAGAGATACAGCAGAGGGGGCACAAAGAGTTCTAAACTGAGGAATGACTTGATAGTTTGAGTTTTAGGGTGATTACCCTGGTTACAATCTTGAACAGATTGGGGAGGTTGCCGGTTATGGGAGTGATAAGAGAGGCAGAGATACTTTTAGGAAACTAGTTGGAGTAATCCAGGAGAGAAGATAGTGCCCTGAAATGAGGTAGCAACTGTGGAATTGGCATTCAGTGATGCAAGAAACGTTTAAGACATAGAACAGGCCAGCAATGGTGGCCAAGTGGATTCAGGGGGTAAGAGAGAGAGAGGATAATCAGAGATGAGGGTTAGGTTTCTGGTTTTACTGATTGTGCAGATGGTGAAACCATTCACAAGGATTTGGAGTTTGAAATAGCTGGGTTGAGGTGGGTGGCAGATAAAGTGATCAGGTTTGGATGGGTTGAATCTGAGTTTAAGTGCCAGTGGGACATGCAACTGGTAACATTCAGAAGTCAGTTGGAGATTATTTGACACTCCAGGGAGCAACCTGAGCTGGACAGACAAATTGTAAGTGCTAGATAGTAGTGGGAAGTAGGGACGAGGATGAGTTGGCCACAGCAGGGTATGCACTAACAAAAGCACAGTTGCTCTGAGAGTATTAGTATAGTTCCGGACACTGTGAGTTGCTCAAGGCAGCTCTCATCAGGGTTTCTTGGTGCCCTGGCAGGATTTCACTATGGAAAGATGGAATAGCACCACCATGGTTCAGAATTTATCTCCCAAGAGGAAATTTAGGCAAGTTGAGAAGCATTGCTCCCTAAATAACCCACACTCTCTTCTGAAAATGTATCCTTTGAGCTTATCTCAATAAAAGGTAGTGCCTCCACAATTAGGTGACGGAGTGTTGACATTCAAACCCAGTATTCTGTTGGACCACTTCAAGAGATTAAGTAAATTGATCAAGGTTACGTGATAGGATTTGAACCCAGGTCTCTAGGTCTTGATTTTATCCCACAACCAGCTGTGTATCTTGATCCCGGTGAGTGGGGAGACATCCCTCTAAGGCCAGCTATCTGCTATGGAAGAGCAGATTTATGGAGTGCATTGGTGCATAACCTAGTCCACGGCCAATAAAGGAGGTCAAGGCCTCTGGCTGACTGAGGTGCACCCCCATCATCTTCCTTTCACTTCCTTTCACTTGACATTTCCTCTGCTAGGAATAAAAAACTCTGCCAGGGATGTAAGCAATACTCTGAACTTCGCATCCTCAGAATTGGAGTTGATTTATCTTAAACATCCCTGTTTAAGTGGGACAAATGTGCTTGGACTTTTACGGAGCATCTGCAAGTCAGCGAGAAAGATAGAGAAATTAACTAAAAGTAATTGATCCAAAACTATATTTGAATTGTAAATCAATCAAAAATTTACTTCTAACTTCTGTATTTAAGTACCAGTTAAAAGGTACTGGGCGATAATGCTTCACTATATGCACTTAATTACTATAAAAACTTGGTAGGAAACATGATTACTTTTCTCTCATACTAACATTCCATTAAGCTTTAGCTATTTGAACTGATAAAAGCCATCACCTTGCAAAGAAGAATTGATTGTGGAAGTGCTTGCACACAAGCAGACATTTTTTAGATTACCTCTGTTGGGTTCTTATTAGCAATGTTTATGTTCCATTTAACGTTTTCCATATGCTGTTGCTGTTTGAAAGTTGGGTCCGTACGTTTATTCCCATCACCAGCTGTGGAAGTTTAGACCTCAGGCAGGAGCTTCAAACCAAATGTCTGGATATTCTGGTATCCTGACCACCAGACCTATTTATTTTATTTTGTTTTAGTTTCATTTTTCATGGAATGAGGGTTTGGGTGACATATTTGTGAATATAATCACCAGCTTCAGATGTCTTTTATCTTTATGATGGGGCCATCTTGTCGTATGCTTAGCTGACTTGCAATCTGAGGAATACTGGCATGTTTCATAGCTCTAAAGATAAAGCTAAATATTCTAGAAAATTCACATGAAATGAATTATACTGTGACTTTTTCAAAATCGCTTCATTATTTTTGTAAACGTGATGTGTGCCCAATGACTGAAAGGAAAGCCAATTAATAAAAGTATGAACAGATAAAAAAAAAAAAGTCACCTGAAATTTTATCACCTGGGCAGAAACATAGTTCAATGACCATCCTTCCCAGATCTCTGGGTGAATATATTGCCATGTCTTTTAATAATTAATTAATTTATTTTAATATTAATTAATTTATTAATAAGGCCGTAAGCATACCTTGCATGTTGACTCATAGACAGTGACCAAGTAATTTATTGTCCACACCTGGACACACTGGAGAGTGAAAAGGAGTGCTGCGAACTGTGAGGCTGGGACCGCAGACGTGTACCTGGACTGTCCCAGGCACCTTGAAGCAGGATTACTTTCCTCATAGACCTTTTACCATATACGTAGGTGTTCATTTATTACACTTTCATTGAACATTTATTATATGCAGGCATTAATCAATAAAGTAAACAAAACACAGACTGCTTTCAAGGGCTCCTGGTCCAGCAACAGTTAAAATGCCACGCACTGGGCTGTCTGGTAGAAGGGCGCTTGTCCCATGGCGAGAACACGTATGAACCTTCAGCGAAGGTGGAGGTAGGTTTCAAGGATGAGTGTGGTTAGCCTGGCAAAGGAGGAAGCAAGGGACATTCCTCCTAAGAAGGAGTGATTTGTGCAAAGACTAGAGGGAACAAAGCCTATGGGATTTGGGGAAACTGCAGAAGGTGCAGGATGATTAGAATGTTTGGTGAGAAGAAGGGGAGTGGCTGAAGACGAGACTGGAGGTGAAGGCAGAGACCGGATTATGAACCGCCTTGTGTGTAATGCTAGCGAGACTGGGTTTTACCCTAAGAACATTGGTGTATTTTAAGCAGGAAAGTCATCAGTCTTGCATTTTAAATTCTGGATGAAGATGCTATTCATGGGAAAGATTGAGGTGCATCTGATGAAATTAAGGAGTTTGTGTCAACGGTGTTTGGAGCAAGGGAGGGGAGCTCATTGTGGATTCACATTCGGGCACTGGGAATGGAAACATTCACAGAAACACAGGCGCTCAGGGAGGAGCTGGCCCGGGTGAAAGGACAGAGGGTGATGTAGTTTCAGTGTGTTCAGTTCGAGGCCCCAGTAGCGCGTGCAGGTGGATATGTCTAGCTGTGTGATTTGGCTGGAACTCTGTAGGGAGATCTAGGTTGTAGAGAGAGATTTTGGAGTTGGTAGCTTATAGGCGGTATTCGAAGCCATGGGAATTTGAAGCCAGTTGGATTTTTATTACTTATCATGAATTTCTATTAACTCTGGTTCAAGGTTATTGAATTTGTAATAAAGTAGAATAAACGGTAGCTAAAATTATGACATTTTGAAACTTATTCATCCCCGCCCATTTTCATGAAAGAAACATTTGTCTGGGAGATATAAAATACTACTATTCAGAATTTATCATACAAAGGAATTGGCAAAGAGAGTTTTAGCCAAAAATCAAATTTAGAAAAGTTCCCATTCTTTTTCGTTCGTAAGAAAGAGAAGTGATTAAAGGTCTCTAGTTAAAAATAGCAAATGATTACAGTCCAGCCTGCATTGCAGGAACAGGAAGCCTTTGGTTCATTGAGGGTTCCAAACAATCCTCATATATTGTAGCCACCACAGCTTTCTCCATTGCTAACTCTTTAACGTGATTTTCCCTCAGAGAGCTGCTTGTCTTGCTAGTTGCTATGGTCTCAATGTTTGTGTCTCCTCCGAGTTCCTATGTTGAAATCCTAACCCCCAAAGTGATGGTATTAAGAGGCCGGACATTTTGGGAGGTGATTAGGTCATGAGGGCAGAGCCCTATGAATGGGATTAATGCTCTTGTAAAAAAGGCCCGCGGGAAGGAGTTCATCACCCTTTACGTCATGTGAGGACACAGTGAGAAGGTGGTCGTCTGCAACCTGGAAGTAGAGGCCCTCGCCATGCTGGCACCCTGGTCTCTGACCTCTCAGCCTTCAGATCTGGGAGAAACACATTTCTTTTGTTGATAAACCACCTAGTCTAAGATATTTTGTTATAGCCGCCCAAACAAAGACACTAGTATACGACTTTTACATAAAGAACAAAATCAAATGGGAATGAGAATAATCAGAGACTATGGGAGCTGTGCGTCACCTTAGAGATTATCCACTGTGTCATTTTTTAAGACAAGGCAAGAAGACTGGAGCCATCCAGTGCCTTTCCCCAGGACCATACCCGTGCCGGGCAAGGCAGGGGTGGAGAAAGTCCTGCAGCTCCACTGTCCTGTCTGTCCCCTCCCAGCCAGGGGCCCTGTGGACATTTTTTTGCCATTTAAAAGTCATTTTGTGTTTTGAAATAGTGATTGATAAAAGCATGTAATAATAACATCTTAATTGGCCAAAATGCAGAGACATGAAATGAACGGAAACAAAGGAGAATTTCTTACACAGGTGACTTTTCTATTTTTCCCCTTAACTGTGCATGTACAAAGTGTGCATCTTTCTGGTTACATGTCCTTTACTTAATTGCACTAAAGGCTGTGTGGTTTCATCAGAAGGTCCAAATATTGCCTCTGGTTTAATAAGTAAGGTTTTTCTTTTTTGAAAGTGGCTTTTCAAGCCATATTGTAAACGTTTTATAATAATTGCCGTTCTCCTCTCAACCTAGCAGAAACGTATAGATATAAAAGGAGAGTGAAGGAGAGATTCTGAGGTCCTCTGTTATTTTCTCCCATTAATTTTCTAAAATGCTATTGATCAAAAGCTCAAGGACGGTGAGATGCAGGGGTTCAGCAGCTATAGTGCAGGAGGCAGGACACTGGACCGGTTGGTCAAGTGACCTTCTAGGGCCCCTCAACTCCCTGACCCCGATTTACTTGCTCCGGAATACGCGAGTGTCGGACTGGATTGTTGTTAAGACTCCTCGCAACTCGAATGGTTTATTATCCTACAGTCGAGACATACATTTTCATTTTCTCACAGTTTTTGACTCTTCACATTTTTTTCTTATCCTATCTAATGAATGTGTTGCTGAATCCTGTCACTTTACTCGGTCAACATTAATTTACTATTTATTATTTATTGGCTTGGTGCCAGCAACTGCCTAAGATGCCTTTTTTCTCCTGTCATTTCTTACATTCATTAGACCTTCCTCCGCTGAGCGCTGAGAACACCCAATTCCAGCAACTTCTGTTTGGTAGCCCCCCAGAGATTACACATGCCTTCCTATTTGCACAGAGAACGCTCCTACTTAAACACACGCCCTGCCATATTCCTTTTGAAAGTATGAATACACCTTCAGTGTAGTCCAAGATGTTAATGTTTTGTCATCTTGATTTAGACTTAGAGAATGATAAGCAAGTTGAACAAATTATGACCCATGTTTACAATCCACATATTTCCTAGAAATGTATCACATTTTGATCTAAGTAGGCAAAAAGGTGGTTTCAGAAATAAATAAATAATACTCCAAAAGGTACTTTAATAGACTTGCCCTATGCTTAAAAATTCAAATGAGAAAATTATCTAAAGCTTGGTTGCATTGTTATCTGTTTTTAATTCCATTTTCATTTGATTGGGCTCATTTACAAAATGGCAGCCAAAGGCATTTAGGAGAGTGGAAGTGTGTGTCTCCACTGTGCATATCACAGACATAAAGTGTGTACATCAGAAGACTTCACACATCCATATGCATGTTATCCATGGCTCCATCGAGCATCCTCTTAATTACGCTTTATATATGCTTTGTGCAGCCAGGCATTGATCTTTCAAGTACTGTTGTCTGGTTCAAAGACTTGTAATTAGGCAGAAAGATCTGGTAAAATGGATTCTATGGAATTATTCAAATGCTCTGTGTGTATGAAATTGTTCATCTAGAATTATTTATCTGGAAAAAGACACTTTCGGATATGCATGAAGCCTATTTTAAATTTTTTATTCCTTTTCATTATTTACTGGTATTTCATGCACTTCTTGGACATTTGCAAATTGCAGGGCTTCTTTTCTGTTTTGATATGAAACTGCTTTGTTCTTTCCTGCGGGCCTGTTAATTGGGGAGCTCTTTATCCAGGAGATCAAGAATCAGGGGCTTCTTTATTAACCCACTGTGAGAGCTGAGATATTCCCATGGGTGTGGAGAAAGGGAGAAGTTGCCTTTGAGACTTCATGCTTCTCCTAGTCTTTTACAACACTGGTCACAGCCTGGAAGATGCGATCAAGAATGACAAGAAGAATTTAATCAACTGTTTAGAATTAGAATCCCCCGATCCTGGGGATTCTATAATGAGCCTTTTTGTCTTTTTTCCTTTTTTGTTAGCATTTACGATTCCTTTTACTTGTGCAAGCTTTCTCCTGCAGGATAAAATCCTGTTAGGGATTTTAAAATAAATAATTGAATTCTGCATTCCAGTTCTGAAAACCATGAAAAGAACAATGTTTATTTTTCTGGAAGGCATTGTCCTGATTCATAGGTGGTGATGTGAAAATTCTTAGAATTTTCTCCCTTGAAAATGGAGAGACTGGTAGATTCCTCTTTCCTCTTTCTCACATAAATGCACCATCATCACATACTTTTCTGTCTATGTCGTCTGAGAAATTATCTCTGCACAAAGAGCTCCCTTGGGGATTCACAAGGTGTGGAACTAGAGGAGCGAGGAGACACAGCCCCTGAACAATTTCAGTGACCCTTAGGAATTTAAATTCTCCGTTGCTATATGGCTTATTTTTTGACCGAAACATGTGACACCCCTCTCTAGGACACTACTGTTGCTCCATTTTAGCATTTTCAAAGAATAGTTTTTCTTCCTTTTGATTACCCTCTGTTTTCTGCTGCTGCTGCTGCTGCTATTCTGATGTAAGTGCCTGTGAGTAAGCAGCAAGCTTCAGTGTGCAGGACAGATTTTTTTCTTCTCTGTGATTCTTAACAGCTTTTATACCAGAATGATTTTCTGCCTGGCTGGTTTGACTATTTTTTTTAGATCATACATATATAAAATTATATATATATGTGTGTGTGTGTGTGTGTGTGTATATATATATATATATATGTATGTGTGTGCATGTGTGTGTATATATCCTAAAACAAAGTCCAAAAGCATTCTGGAGACCCCATATACCTTCCTAACACTTTAGAAATCCGCTTGTTGTTAGTTTGCTCTTTATCCTCCTGCCTAAGTCAGTGGGGACGTGTATGTCAGCCTGGGCACTGGTGGCAGTCATATTCTCGCTTCTTTAGGTTGACAAGCGTAACAATCCCAAGTGGCCAGGACCATGAGTGACCACTCATCATGTGTGTGTTTAGTCATCATTATTGTGTGCACCTAGCTATTTTACTTTCAGGAACGCAAATCTATTTTTACTCTTTCCCTCTGTCTTTTCCTTGCTCTTCCCACATTTTTTTCCTGAAGAATATGTTGGTTTTCTTTAATGTTTCATTTCTCATATAAATGGCTGGTGGAGAAAAAGATAAAACAAGTGCTTTGTGTGTCCCATAGGCTTGTTTGAGCACATAAGTTTTCTATTTCCCAAGGTATTGTCAAAGTGAAGAAGGCACTCTGGTGCACACACAGAAATAGGCTTAATATGTAAGTGTGAAAAGAACACTTGACTAGCCATTAAGCAACCCATGTGGTAGGAGTGATTTTGCACTAACTTGCTATCTGATTTTAGGCACGTCGCTTTACCTCACTGGCTTTCATTTTTGTCACATATATGTGTTTTTCAAAATGAAAATTATTTTTATTTATATAAATTTCCTCTTCTGAAACAATAATTAATCATGCATATCTACTTTGTCCTAGTTCTCTCATAATATCTTTAAGTGTCTCACAGCCAGAATGTTACTGAATGGACAGAATAACAAATCTCTACACAAAGACATTCAGAGTGACTTTATTAACCAGAATCTGTGTAACAGAATCAGCTCTTGCAGTACATAATTACAGCCAGCACAACAAATGCAAAGGAACATTTGTGTAATTTATTAATTGCAATATTTGCTTGATTCTTTAGAATTGCAATGTCAGGTAAACAGAGAGGTTGCAAACTCTCCACATCTTACGTCCAATTAATTACTTTTCATTGTACTTTTCTAGTACAGAGCTGTGCTGGTCATGGAAAAAAGTGTGTTAATCATAGAATACAATAAATGTGACATTTAAAATCATGTAAATGCAAAAGTCATATAGGTTTTCAGAAAAAGTGGACCCAAGCCAAAAAAACATTAAATAAGAGAAAGAATAATAATAACATTATAAACATTGTACAATCTACAATGATGTTGTAACAGTTAAGAATATCTATTAGGTTGGTGCAAAAGTAATTGCGGTATTAGCATTGTTCACATTTGCCCTTTGATATTTGAATATATTCTTACATAAATGTGGTTGTGTTATACATCATTTTAATGTGCATTTCTCACCTTATGTTTTTTTGCTAATGACTTATTACTTGCTGTTTATTTTATATTTATTTTAGACTATGGAAATGATGTTAGACAAAAAGCAAATTCGAGCAATTTTCTTATTCGAGTTCAAAATGGGTCGTAAAGCAGCAGAGACAACTCGCAACATCAACAACACATTTGGCCCAGGAACTGCTAACCAATGTACAATGCAGTGGTGATTCAAGAAGTTTTGCAAAGGAGACGAGAGCCTTGAAGATGAGGAGTGCAGTGGCTGGCCATTGGAAGTTGACAACGACCAATTGAGAGCAGTCATCAAGCTGATCCCCTTACAACTACACGAGAAGTTGCTGAAGAACTCAAAGTCAACCATTCTATGGTTGTTCAGCATTTGAAGCAAATTGGAAAGTTGAAAAAGCTTGATAAACGGGTTCCTCATGGGCTGACCGAAAATCAAAAAAATCGTCGTTTTTGAGGTGTCGTCTTCTCTTATTGTATACAACAACAACGAACCATTTCTCTATGGGATTGTGATGTGTGACCAAAAGTGCATTTTATACAACAACCAGCAATGACCAGCTCAGTGGTAGGACTGAACAGAAGCTCCAAAGCACTTCCCAAAGCCAAACTTGCACCAAAAAAGAATCATGGTCACTGTTTGGTGGTCTGTTATGGGTCTGATCCACTACAGCTTTCTGAATCCCTGTGAAACAATTATATGTGAGAAGTCTGCTCAGCAAATTGATGAGATCCACTGAAAACTGCAACACCTGCAGCCAGCATTGGTCAACAGAAAGGGCCCAATTCTTCTCCATGACAATGGCCCCGACCTCACATGGCACAACCAACACTTCCAAAGTTGAACAAATTGGGCTACGAAGTTTTGCCTCATCTGCCATAATCACCTGACCTCTCACCAACGACTACCACTTCTTCAAGCATCTCAACAACTTTTTGCAGGGAAAACGCTTCCACAACCAGCAGGATGCAGAAAATGCTTTCCAAGAGTTCATCAAATCCCAAAGCACGGATTTTTACGCTACAGGAATAAACAAACTTATTTTCTCGTTGGCAAAAATGTGTTGATTGTAATGGTTCCTATTTTCATTAATAAAGATGTGTTTGATCCTAGTTATAATGATTTAAAATTCACAGTCCAAAACCACAATTACTTTTGCACCTACCTAATATGTACCAATGACACAGCAACCACCTACATGAAACACAACCAATGGAATTGAATGCAAACTCCAGAGTAATCCAATTATATATAAAAATCCAGTAAAATATAAGATAGTATCTCAAAATACAAGGTAGAGATGGTCTTTTTATAATAAATGGCATTGGGACAACTGTAAAGCAATTTTGAAAAAGGTAAAATTAGATCTATTCTTCACACCACATACAAAAATAGACTCCAAATGCATCAGAGACCTAAAGTGAAAAAATAAAAGTATGCAGACTGGAAGAAAGCATGACGAATCCCTCTGTACTAAAGCATAGAGAAAGTCTTTCTAATTACTAAAAATCCTGATATAACAAAACAAAAGATAAATTTGGCTACAGAAAAATAAAACTTTTGCATGTTTAAAGCAAAAACCAAACCCAACAAACACATAAACCACTCAAAGAGGTAAACACAATAAGCAAAGATGTTAAAAGACAAATGACTATTGGGAGAAAATATTTTTCAGCAGTTATTGTCAATAAAGAGCTAGTACCCCTAAGCTATAAGCATCTTTTAAAAATTAAGAGAAAAATGAACAAAAATCTTGTAGACAAATGGGCAAAGACACGAAGCAACAATTCACAAAAAGAGAAGCTATGTAAAGATGTTCACATCCACTCATCGTAAGAGAAATTCAAATTGAAACAACACTGGTAGTATTTCTCATCCATCAGATGGACAAACTTAAAAGTTTGACAATACATTCTATTGGAGAAGCTGTAGAGAAATAGACACTCTCCTACATTGCTGGTGGGAATAGCAAATGGTACCATCCCTATGGAGGAGGATTTGGCAATATGTAACAAAACTATATGTGCATTTGCTTTAATCCTGGCAATCCCACTTCTAAGAATTTACTCATAGTTGGAGATAAACCTCCAATAATACTACATATATGTGTGTGTGCATGTGTGTGTATATATACGTAATGCAGAAAGTGTTCGTTGAAGTATTTGTTGTAATTGCAAAATATTAGAAACTACTTAAATGTCCAAGGATAGAGACTGATTGCATAAATTATAGTATATAAACACCCTATGTATTATGCAGCTGTAAAAAATTATGAGGAATTTTCAGCCCTATAATGGAGTGATTTCCAGGATATATACTTAAGTGAAAAAAGCTAGGTGTAAGAGAATATATTAGTATGCTTCCTTATATGTATGAAATAAAGAAAAATTAGAGAAAATACGTATATATATATATATACACACACATATATATATATGCTTATTTTTACTAAAAGGTATGTAGGAAGAATAAACCAGAAAACAATGAAATTGTTTACCTATAAGGAGTGGATGGAGAATAGTGTAGAAGGGATATGAAAGGGAGAGACAGTTCTCTGAATCTATCTTTGTGCATAGTTTTGACTTCTGAAAGCATGTTTATGTGTACAAATTCAAAAAATATGATTAAATCAATAAGAATGGGAAGCAACTAAAACAAATGAACTATATTAAGGAAGGAAGGAAGGTGGGAAGGAAGGAAGGAAGGGAGGGAGGGAGAAAGGATCAATCCATGTAACACAGAATTTGACTCTGTATCCTCAGTGTGAGGAAGGGTGGAGTGAGAGTTGCAAACAAATCCTCAAGTCCCTTTAGTAGGTTTGTTTATGGACTGGGCAAAGCAATTTTCAAGCTATTTTAGATATAGAAGAGAATTGAGCAAATAAGTAAATGTGTTGATGTTGTTGGAATCCAGAGTTCTCACTGTGAAACAGACACATCAATCATGGAATGGGAGAAAGGAAAGAACCCTATGATGAGACACAGGAACTGGAGGTATCTGGGTGAACTCATGATGGATTGAATACAAGATAAGTATTTTTATATATGCATGCATATGTGCATTTGTGTATATGTATAGTTATACTTATGTATGTTTATAATTGTATGTGTGTATATAATTTTTTATATTTCTAAGCTCTGTTTACTGAACAGGCCAAGAAGGAAAGACACCTAGTAGCAATGACTCTCCCTAGCATCTGTGTCTTGGTCTCTCATGCCATACACCATTCTAAAAGGAACCAGAGATCCACAGAAAAATGGCTGAGTTCAGGACAGGGGCAGGGTAGGTGAAAGGTCCTGGACCTTCTTGTTATGCCACAAAGAAAGAAAGTACTAAAAAAAGGAAAAATGATGGGAGCCTGCTGCAAGGACACAGAAGTCAGCATGAAGGGGCTTCTCCTGGCCGAATCTTGAGCAGTTGGAGCACCAAAATAATTCGTTGTAGTAATGAATTATAATCCATTGAAAACAAGCTGAATTCATGAGTCCACATCAGTTAACAAAAAGGTAAAAATGATAAGAAATGGGGACAAAGGAGGGCCCTGCCTCCAGGAGAATGCCGACGGCTGACTGGAGAATGTGGAGGGCAGGGGGTGGTGCAGGAGTCGGAAAAGCTACAGCGAAGGTTGGATCAGGCAGGAATCATCGATCGATACTGAATCTGGAGGGAAATTTTGAGGATAATGAGTAGGGTATCTGGATGGTCTTAAAGTGTTTCCCCATGCACTGTTTGTCAGTGGTGAGGGAGAAAATCTATAGCAATTTCACGGTGAGCAAATTAGGCCACACCTTGACCAAATGATGAAAAGTGACATCACTGATGAGGGACAGATAAACATGGTGGCCCTCTGTGTTACCCTGAGAGGGACACATGACCTATGCAGTGTTCTGGCCTGAAATGACCCCTGAATCTAATCATGAGGAACTTCAGGCAAATTTGAAATGAGAAATGTTCTATTAAAATAAATAATAAATGAGGGTGTGGGAAACTATATTCTTCAAAGATGTCAGTTTTGTAAAAGACATTGAAAGCTACTGTAAAAGACTATGGAATTTTCCAGATTAAATGCTGTAGAGACCATGACAAATAAGGGAAATAACTGAATCAGACCAGATTCTGTGCTGAAGGGAAGAAAAATGGTATAAAAGACACATCTAGGATAACTGATGAAACTTGAAATACTAATTGCAGATTAGATAAAAGTACTGCATTAATGTTAAATTTACTAAAGTTGATATCTCTGCTGTGGCCATGTAAGAGAATACACTATTCTTGGAGGATAAAGAGCTTGCTTATGTAACTTATTTTATGGATAGTAGGTAATGGGGTATGTAACCTACTTTCAAATAGTCCAGGAAAAAATGAAAGAGAGAGAAAAATGATAAAGCAATAGGGTAAAATGTTAAAAATAGGTGAATCTGGTTGCCTTTGTCAGCTTAGGCTGCTATCACAAAATATCATGAACCGGGTGACTTATAAACAACAGAAATGATTCCTCTCAGTTCTGGAGCCTGGGAAGTCCAAGATCAAGGACTTTGCAGCAGATGTGGTGTCTGGCGAGGGCATCTTGCTGGTTCATAGATGGCACCTTCTTGCTGTGTCCTCACATGGTAGAAGGGGCAAGGCAGCTCTCTGAAGTCTCTTGTTTTTGTTTTGTTTTGTTTTGTTTTTGAGAGATGGAGTCTCGCTTTGTCACCCAGGCTGTATAGCTCACTGAAGCCTCAAGCTCCTGGGCTCAAGCAGTCCTCCTACCTCAACCTCCTAAGCAGCTGGGATTATACGCACACTGTGCCACACCAAGCTAATTTTTACTTTATTTTATTTTTTGTAGAGATGGGGTCATGCTATGTTGCCCAGGCTGGTCTTGAGCTCCTTGCCTCAAGCCATCTTCCCGCCTAAGCCTCCCAAAGTGCTGGGATTACAGGCGTGAGCCACGGCGCCCAGCCTGAAGTCTTTTATAAGGACACCAGTCCCATTCATGAGGGGACCTTATGTCCTATTCACCACTCAAAAGCTCCACCTAACATCATCACTTGGGCTGTTAGGATTCCAATATCTGAATTTTGGGGGAACACAAACATTCGGTCTATAGCACTGGAAAAAGATAGATGAGTATTCTTTGTATTTATTTTTGCATTTTTTTAAAAGTTTGAAATTATTTCCAAATAACAGGTCTTTTAAAATGGGATAAAAACAGACTTCTCACATGCATCCAAAGGGGGCTTACAGTGTGGTTAAAAGTTGATTCTTGTCACCTTGTTCAAAGGCATCATATAAACCTTTCAGGTTGGTCCCGTGACCTCTGGGGTTAGTTAAGGGCTCCTTCCAGAAGCCTCTCCAGTGCCCCAGCTCAGTCCAGAAGGTGTTAATAAGATAGTCTGGGAATCAGTATTATTTTATAGTTCTTTTCATAAGCTGTAGAGGCTGTAGGCTCTACTTAGAGCCGCCAAAACCAGTAGTGGCCAAGAGGGAAGCTCACAGTTAGATGTGGAGTTGTGTCTAGTGACTGTTTCCCACAAGATGATGGTTGGTTTAGCCACTGAAGTAATTGATACGATTCATCTCAAAATGTAGAAAACCTTAGTGAGAAAGTGAAACAGTGGTTATTAAAGGACTTAGCATTTCTGCCCATGTATGTACTTAAAAATGATTTACTAATTGAGATGATATGAGAGGCATTAAAGAAATCAAGGGCCAGATTGTTATCTCCTACTGGATTTTTTTCCATGTTTGAGTCAGAATATGGGTGGAAGAGAGAGTTCTTTAAGGAATTAAGGTAAGAATTGGGCTAAAGATGGATGAGGATCATGTTTATTTTGTGAGGATTGATTTCAATTTTCCTTGGATATGTAATAATGATACTAGTAATGATAGCTAACATTTATTTAATGTTCTGGGACCACATTGTGCTAAACCCTGTATGGATCAGCTAATTTGATCTGTGTTCGTTTTAGAGATGAGGAAACAGGCACAGAGATATAATTTACTCAGTTAATGAGTGATAATTACTCCTGAACAACTAAAGCCAATTGACTCTGACATTAAGGGCATTTAATGCAGAGTAAAAGAATGAGTTTAGAAGATACCTTCTCAAAGGTAAACTTTCTTATAGCAGACACTGAAGATTATGGTTCTGTAACAGAATGGGCTGAAACATTGAGACCACTGTGTTCCTAACAGCTTTATAATTGGCAGGTGACAGTTGGTGTGCTGTGAATTGCTAATAGGTTAATAGGTATTCTTTGGGGAAATGAGCTTCCTAATCAGATAAGACTGGGAAACAGAGCATGTTCTCAGACCATTTAAAAAAATAACTTCCACATTATTGAATATGGCTGGGAAATTTTTTTCCCATCTCCCTGGTTCTGCGATTTTCTTTACCAGCAATTGTTTTGCTATCAGCAAAGCTTATCAATGATGGCCTGTAAAGTTCCCTAAAGGATCATGCAGTCAGGAGAAGAGTACAAATACAACAGGATTTGTATTGGTATTTGTATTTTTGGACATCAACTTCAGTCTTCTATACTAGCTCCATTTCTGCCTGGTCAAATGAAATGGTTTGGATGGTGGAGAGGTTGTTCATTAGCAAGATTCTTCGATGTTATTAGGAGGAGAAGGAAGGGTAATTTTACCTGGTCTTCTCCCAAAGTGTAGAAGAATGAGCGTATTCCATTTAGGAATTTCTGTTACATTGCTTTCATTAAACAAAAAGTGTGAGAAGTAGCAGCTAGAGTATAAGTGATAAGCTATATCAAGTAATTCTTTGGAAATATCTAGCAATAGGGTATATATTTGTAGCATTAAGGTGTATTTTCCATTGCACCCCCTCCCCTAGGTTAGGTTTTCATAACTTGTAGTCACTGGAAATAGAACTAGGGGAGGCTATAGTAAATCTCCTGTAGTTCACCACCGTGTTGTGCCTGTGGAAAGAAAGCAGCTCCGTGGGGAGGGGAGGGAGATGGCCAGGACGTCCTAATAGGCCATTTTCTGTCTTCTCTCTATGATTGTTCTCAATCACTTGGCAATCACGATGCTATTAGGAGCACCCTGACCGAAGACACTCACGTGCTTAGCTTTGCCATTAACAACATTGACAGGAAGCTTTGAGGTTGCTGCAGAGCTGATGGGTCTTGAGAGCCTTGAATTAGAAGTCTGCCTGTCCTTATGACATGCCAAAATGGCCCAGCTCTTTCTGCAGAAGGATGCTCAAGCAGGAATTGGCACTGTACAAGTGTGAATGTCTAGATTATTCCATCTCCTGTATCTCTTCATATTCTACAATTTATTACATGGAAGCACAGTAAGTCATGGAGGTTGTCTGTAATTATGGTAATGGCTTGTACTAAAACAGAAGTTCAGCATGCCCTGGGAAACAGGATTTATAGAGTGACTTGCAGAACTCCTTCCCCAGTCCTTGCCCTCTGGCCACTCTGCTTCTCTACCATGGTTAGCCAGTGTTGGACAAGACAGACATCGCCAGGGTTTAACTCCTCATCATGGTTCTTTAGGCTCTTAAGAGTTCATGATCTGGTAGGAATTGGGAAGTCAGGTGCAGGTTTCTTTGAGAAAATGTTTCAACACTGATCTGCCTAGTTTCATTTTTAGAGCACCCTTCCTGCCTGCCAAGGTACTCCATGAGGTTATGGACAGATTTGTCCCTAACATATGGGACCATGAGGAGATAAATCTCCAAATCGGCCACCAGTGCTAAAGTTCTGGCTGGCAGTAGACAGTTACATGTATATATTCCCTTTACAAGCAAAATTTGCCAATCTTTTTTTTTTCTTTTCCTGGGAAAAGAACAACCGTGAAAAATAAAATAGAACCTTGAGATTCCTAATAATTGTCACCCTTAAAAGGCATTTACATTTGAGACTTCACCTTTAGACTTTTAATCGAAGAATATAATTTAAAAATATATCAAATAAAAAAATGAAAGTGCTGTTTTTCAGTTGGAAGAAGTAAATGCATAAAATATTTGGGAAAACACACCTGATATAATTTCAGAATAAAATCAGACATCGTAATGTGATGTGAAGAACAATATCTTTTAAATTATAAGATGAGGATTTTCTCTAAAAGTTCTCTTACAGAAACATCTTAGAAGCGTGGGGGCATCATATGATCTCTGAAGAAATTGTCAGTCCCCAAATTATTAATATTAATCAATATAAAATGAATACCTATCATGTAGGAAACTGACTTGCTGGAAGGAGCAATACTAAGATTAACCACTGCATGTTCATTCTTTAGGAGGACCTTGATCACTTTAAAACTGTTCGTTTAACTAAGATGCTTGCCACCCATGTGAGTTTATAGTTGCCCGCTTCTCTAGCCCATGAATGGCCTTCCTTGACTTATTCCTTCCCCTTCTTTATGCCCACATCCTCAAAGAACAGGAAGAAACAGCCTCAAAGAGTGGATGATGCATCTGCTATTCGGAGAGAAAGAGAACGGCTAACAGCTAACCATGCTTATTGGTGACTGTGTTTCTTTGGTGTAATGATCTGCATTAAGTACAAGATGAAAGAAGCATAATAGTATTTTATGGACCGCATACCTTTCTCAATCACACAGCTGAAGTTCATCCCATTTGTAGTCTGTCAAACTTTGGGAGCAGACAGCAAATGAGGTTGTAAGTCTCCCCTTTCTGAGATGGATGCTCCAGGCAGACCTCTGGGGACACACTAGTCCTCTTGGCAATTATCATTCTAAGCTAGTAAACTGGCGCTCTGGTTTATTTTGGAAATGGAAATAAATGAGGAAGCAAAATCTTAGAAACAGAGAAAAAAGGCTAATTTCCATTTCAATATGTAAGAAAATTATGTGAATTAGGGAAGGATTTAAAAATTAAATATGAAACTGAGGAACTGGTCACTGAACTGTGCAGTAAATTGCAGAATAAATGAAATCCCTCTGGGAATACCGATATCCTTCACTTCGTTGATGAATGAACATCAATGTTTCAGGATCCTTCACTCCAGGCTCTCTACTGTGGGTGAGAATGCGCAGGTGAAAAGGCTTGGGTTAAGTATCACTGATGGAATATTTCCAGTTTGAAGCTCATTCTGTTGTCTTTGATTCTCCTAGAACAACAATTCCAGAGAATTCTCCTCTTTTGCTACATCACTCTTTTGCATGCATTTAATCATTTCAATCTGCTGTCAGATCCTCTCTAAACCATGTGCATAATTGGATACATGTTCTACAACAAAAAGATCCACTTTGACACCTGCCACTTCAAAAAACAAGTGCAAGTAAAGAAACAAGGATATTATAATAGACAAATGTATTTATTTTGACAAGTGTGATTTGTTTTTAATTATTAATATTTCACAGTATACTAGTAGCTGTCTTGCAGGATATTTTGCAAAAGCAATGACATCTGATAATGTGTCATTACAACATTAGCATACCTCTATGCAATTAAGGCTTTAGTCACAAGAGGGGTTGACTTTCATTTTTAGTGTGAATTACCATGAAGCTAGAGAAAAATATGAATATGAGAATTAATAATAGTTCTGCATTTGTGTTAAGCTTTTCATCAGTAACTTGAAAATACTGCATTGTTTCAGCCACTGTGAAATCCTGAAACCTTAACACAAGAATCTCTGATACTTGGTGTAAAATTCTATAATTGTTACTGTTGTCCATTTGTCTGAGTTTTTTACATGTGAAATTCTCCTTTTTCTAGAAATTTGCACACTTAGTCTTTTGAAAATGTGTAACAGAGCATCACATTTTTAATTCTAATAGATTAAGTTGTGAGAACAAATTTCGGCTGAGAAGGACTGAGTTGATCTTTTTTGTTTTTGTAATGGTTAGAGAAATCTTAAGGACCTTTGGCAATTTCTCAGCAGTGAGTGTCTCCTTCCATCTTCACTCAACAAAACACCTTCCCCATTCAGTCTATATGATCTCGATTTAAATTTTCTGGTGCTGAGTTTCCTTGATAAACTTGAAACAGTCAGAAGAAAGATAGGGAAGGAAAGATTCTGCCCCTCCTCCATTTCTGCCACTCTTTCAGAGACTAAAAAATCTGATTTTGCTTTAATTTGTACTCAGCAGTGTCAGCTCTGTCAGAGGAAAGGGCATCCCTGCTGACAGCAATCATTATAACTCCAGGAGACCAGCAGAGATAAATATACTATAAGCCATCTTCTGAGTGGGTCAAACTTGTCTTTACACTTTTGAGGTCCAGGTTCTTTGCAGAGAGATTTCCTCCATCAGAACAGTTCTGACTGATACCCAAAGTTGTGGTTGTTTTTGATCCTTTCATAGAAAAATGTTAATATGTCACACACCAAAATATGGCAGTTGTGTTGATTGAAGGACTCTTTTTTATGTGAGAATTTATGCTAATATTCAGCAAATAACAATCTCCATAAAATGAAAATAAATAAAAACACAAATCCGGAAACACTGAACACCATATGTAAATTTAACTGGCATTTCTTTCTAATCTCTCACGATGAAATTGGATATTTACAGAATTAATTGAAAATCAAATACATATTTGCTATGTATATCAAATTCAGAAGCATGAAATATCTAGGTTTTTGGTTGTTTTTCACAATTAGAAAGAAATTCCTAAATCCTGCAAAAGGTAAAATAAATAGCACCAAGCAAGCATCTGCTGGGGGAATTAAACTATGTTGCTTTTCACTGCTGCTTTGAATATTATTGTTATTTTTTTTTCCCTTTGTTCTCTGTGTTTGGCCTACTGTAACCTTTATAAAATTTACTTAGGTAGCAATTTCTTTATGCTGTCCCAAGATTGTAGAGAAACAAGTAGGGAACCACTCAACCTTGTTTAACTAGAATGGGCAATTGCTCTGTAACGGTGGAACATGTTTCTGGAAATGAAGATCTTCCCTTGAAAGAATGTTTTTATTGTATTTTCTACGGTATTGCCTTCATTGCATTTAGAGTTAAAATGTAAGCAACTGAATCTACAAACACGTTTAATGTAGTTTATATGATTCTGCAAGGGTGCTTTTTTTTTTTCATTTTGCATGGAGAGGTCTCTTTCCTTTTTATATACATCAGTCAGATAAATCCTCTGAGATACCTTATCAGTGGATGTTTTGAAAGTGTTGGAATAAGAGAAAAAACAGGGGGAAACATCAAAATGAAAAGTTATATCTGCATGGTATGATTATGGATGAGTTTTATTTTCTTTTGAATTTTTGAATTTTTTCTGTACCTTATAAAAGTTTATCATTGACAATTAAGTAAGTTTATAATCAGAAGAGAAAAAGACTCCTGGACAGCAGGAATGGACAGCAGATCAGTGAATATCAGGCTGCCAACAAGCTCTGTGGAATTCCTACTGTGTACCTTTCACTAATCAACTCCATGGTCAAGATTTGTGCCTGATATAATTAGAGGGTGACTTCCCACAGCTTTTGGAATCTGCCCCTTCAACCAGCCACTAAAACCATTTCCACAACTGGATCCCCTTAAATGTCCACTGACATAATTTTTGCCAAGATAATCCTTCATGCGATACCATCTTTCCATGAAGGAGATGTCTCTGGTGTGACAGCCTTTGCAAAATCCAGTAAGACAGTTGTTCTTTTTTCTTTTTCTGTGAAAGTCTTAGAAATTAATTCAAGGGTGTTTTTAACATTCTGTATTGTTTTTTTTTCCTCCCAGGCTGCTTATTTAAGAAAATGTGAAAAGATTATCATTTTTCCTCATTTAAGAAATACCTTATTGCTCTCAATGATTGTATGTTTGTTTTCTATTTTTGCTTTTACTGCAAAATGATTTGATAAATATGTCTTACTGTGACATGAAAGCAAAGACTTGTGTAGGATGTATTCGTACCAGCTCATTACAATGCATATGTGTATTTTGAGAAGAGGGCTTTAAATAAAAATATTTTCCAGAGAGTCAAAAATGTCTTCATTCACACTCTGCTCCTAAGACCAGGGTGCGTCCGACAGCCCGTTTCTGCTTTTGTCCTGGCTGTCAAAGCTCCGGGCCCTTCCTCCCTGTCAGGGAGCTTGCCTCCCCTCCCAGTTGCTCAAACTGCTTTAGAAAGCAGATGAGGACTGGCATACAGTCTTCCCTGGTGGCCCCAGCAAGCCACACTCTCCCTCTGCGTCTGAGGTGGCGGTAACCTTTCTTTTTGTGATTGGATTAGAAATGAAGTGATTTGGGAATAAAAACGTTTTGTATTTGATTCAGAATGCCCAGTTTTGTAAATACAGTGATATCCAGGGGAGTCCTCACGTCACCTGCCTCGAATAGACAAGAAATAAATCCCACGCCAGAAAAAAACCCATAGGATCCTCAAGTAAGAGTAGAGACTGGGATGCCCTGGGTAACTCCTGCCCTAGGTTTCTTTTCACGTTTATTCCCCTAAGCGCATCTGCCGCCCTTTTCCCTGCCCCTCTCCCGCCCGTCCAGCTTCGTCACCACCTTACTGGCAGTTCTCACCCTTAACCCTTTCGTCACGTGGCTCTTTCCTGGAATACCCTTCTCCCCCATTTTCTCAAGGTCCAGATGACGTGTCATTTCCCACGTGATGCTCTCTAGAGCCAGCTGGTTGGGAATCACCCTCCTCCCGCTGAGCTGCGCCATCGTTAAAGTCTCCATCGCGTTCAGCCCGGTATTAATGTGGTTGTTTACGTCTCGGTCCTCACTGTCACATTATTAGGCTTTTGAAAGAGAAGAGTGAGGCTTATGTCTTATTCATCTCTCGTTTTCCCGCAGTTTGTTGTTCCGAGTTTTGCGCATGTTAGGCACTAGGTAAGGTGTTATTGTTGTTGTTTAATTTGAATTCCCAACATTTGTTTATTTTTATGGTGAGGTGTTGATTAGAGAAAAAAAGAAAGAAAGGCAATAAAAAAGTAATTTGCAGGAATTGGTAATAATCACATCTAACAACTTGGGTAGCGATTTGCAGTTTTATAAAAAGGCGTTGGCATATCATAACAAGGAAGACTCAATGGCAAAGCCTGGCCTGGAGCATCTTTTTAGACAAAATCTAAAAGGGGCCAAGAAAAAGCCGTGAGTGGAGCAGTTTACTCTTGTCCTGCCTGCATCTTCCACATGCAAGGAAGGCTGTTAGGGGCTTTTCATTCATTGGTCCCTGCACCAGCTCAAATTCCTGTCTGTTTTGTTTGTTTGTTTGTTTGTTTTGCATGGGGTGTGTTCTGGTGGAAACTGGAAAATCTACTAGACAAATTCTGAAAGAGCTGTAGCACTCCTGTCTGTTTTTATTATGATAATAAAAGGGCTATTTTTGAGGCTGTTAATGTTTTGTCGCGCTGAGGTAGGTGACTATCAACTTTACGATGTCAGAATACACTTGGGCTTTTCACATATCTTCCAGAATTAGTCGATTTTGTCGTATTTTCTTCTCTCTCTGTCTTCTCTTCCCATTCTCTTTTTTTCCACAGAAACTTTAAATATCGGAGTGAAAAAAAGAGAAAAATAAAAGATGATGAAATAATGATGAAACTGAAAATTAAACATATAATTTCAAATTTTGTATTGCTTGTAATTTTTTTTCTTACAAAAAGGCCAGGTGATAAAATTAATGTTTCAAGTTAAACATGAAATGATAAAAATATACTTGCCATAGGCTTTTCTTCTTTGGTAGACTAGTTTAAAACATTTTTAATATTACATTATAAAAATTACATCTAACTACAAATGGAATACAAGAATTACTGCCTGAAGCAAAAACCTCAAATTTATACTAGAATATATGAAGTAAAACGTGAATTTCTACCTTTATCTTTTTGCTCAATCCCACTTTCTCTTTTAAAAGGAAACTTTGTTAAACATTTTATGTACATTCTTGCAAACCTTCTATGCATCTATGCATATATGCACATACATATGTAGATCAAAAATAACTAGTGTCATACTATGCATATTCCTATGCAATTTGATTTTTTCAGTTTGAATATAACTTCGGAGATCTTCCTGTATAAAAATATAAGGCTCTACCACGTTGTTTTTATAGCCACATAGTTTGTGATCTTTTCCATAATGATTGACACTTAGGTAATTTTCAGGATTTTTTGGCAGTAATTTTTATTGTACATATACAGGTATACCTTGGAGTTATTGCAACCTAGGTTTTGTTCCAGACAATTGCAATAAAGTGATAATCGCAAAATTCACATGTATTATTTGCTTTTCTGGGGCATATAAAAGTTACGTTTATATCGTACTGTAGTCTATTAAGTGTGTAGTAGCATAATGTCTAAAAAAATACACAGACCTTAATTAAAAATCCTTTATTGCTAAAAAATGCTAACAAATATTTGAGCCCTCAGCAAGTCATAAACTTTTTGCTGGTGGAGGGTCTTGTCTTGATGTTGATGGCTGCTGGCTGATCAGGGTGGTGGTTGCCGACGGCTGGGTTGGATGTGGCAATTTCTTAAAATAAGACAACAATGCAGTTTGTGCATCAATTGACTTTTCCTTTCACAAAAGACTTCTCTGCATTTTACCCACAGTAGAACTTCTTTCAAGATTGGAGTCAGTCCTCTCCAACCTTGCTGCTGCTTTATCAACTATAAGTGTATGGAATATTCCACATCCTTTGTTGTCATTTCAACAATGTCCACAGCATGTTCACCAGGAGTAAATTCCATCTCAAGAAACTACTTTTTTTGCTCATCTGTAAGAAGCAACTCCTCCTCATCCATTCAAGTTTGATCATGAGATTGCAGCAATTCAGTCACACCTTCGGGCTCCACTGTTTCTGCCACATCTGCAGTTACTTCTTCCACTGAAGTCTTGAATCCCTCAAAGTCACTCATAAGTGTTGGAATCAACTTCTTTGAAACTCCTGTCAATGTTGATATTTTGACCTCCTCCAATGAATCACAAATGTTCTTAGTGGCATCTAGGATGGTGGATCCTTTCCAGAAGGTTTTCAATGTACTTTGCCGAGATCCATCAGAGGAATCACTATTTATGGCAGCTGTAGCCTTACAAAATGTATTTCTTAAAAAGTAAGACCTGAAAGTAGAAATTACTCCTCAATCCATGGGCTGTAGAATGTATGTTGTCTTAGCAGACAAGAAAACAACATTCATCTCCATCAGAGCTGTTGGGTGACCAGGTGCATTGTCAAGGAGTAGTAATATTTTGAAAGGAAACTTTTTTTTTCTGAGCAGAGGGTCTCAACAGTGGGTTTAAAATATTCAGTAAATAGTGGTGTAAACAAATGTGCTGTCATCCAGGCTTTGTTGTTCTATTTGTAGAGCAGAGGCAGGGTAGATTTGGCATACTCCTTAATGGCCCTACGATCTTTGGAATGATAAATGAGCATTGGCTTCATTTAAAGTCACCAACTACATTAGCCCCTGAGTCAGCTTGTCCTTCGAAACTTTGAAGCCAGGCATTGATTTCTCCTCTCTAGCTATGAAAGTCCTAGATATGATCTTCTTCCAGTAGAAGTCTGTTCCATCTACATGGAAAATCTGTTGTTGAGTGGAGCCACCTTCATCAGTGATCTTAGCTAGATCTTCTGGGTGACTTGCTGCAGCTTCTCCCTCAGCACTTGCCACTTCACCTTGCACTGTCATGTTATGGAGATGGCTTCTTTCCTTTAAACGCCATGAACCAACCTCTGCTAGCTTCAGACTTTTCTTCTGGAGGTTCCTCACCTCTCCCAGCCTTCACAGAATTGAAGAGAGGTAGAACCTTGCTGTGGACTAGGCTTTGGAAATGTTGTGGCTGGTGTGATCTTTTATCCACACCACTCAAATTTTTTCCACATCTGCAATAAGGCTGTTTTGCTTTCTTATCATCTGTGTGCTCACTGGAGTAGCATTTCTAATTTCCTTTAAGGACTTTCCCTTTGCATTCACAACTAGGCTAACTGTTTGGCACAAAAGGCCCAACTTGTGGCCTATCTTGGCTTTTGACATAACTTCCTCACAAAGCTTCATTATTTGTAGCCTTGAATTTAAAAAAATGTGCAACTCTTACTTTCACTTGAATAGTTAGAAACCATTCCAGAGTAACTAGTTGGCCTACTTTCAAAACTGTTGCGTCTCAGGAGATAGGGTGCCCAGAGGACAGGGAGAGAGACGGGGAATGGCTGGTTGGTGGAGCAGTCAGAACACAGAACACAACAAATGTATTGATTAAGTTCATTGTCTTACATGGGTGCGCTTTGTGGCACCCCAAAACAATTGCAATGGTAACACCAAAAATCACTTAGATCACCATGACAGATATAATAATAATAACGAAAAAGTTTGAAATATTGGGATAATTACCACAATGTGACACAGAGACACGAAGTGATCCCGTGCTGTTGGAAAAAGGGCACCAACAGACTTGCATGATGCAGGGTTGTCACAAACTTTCAATCTGTAAAAATCACAAAATATGCAAAACATGATCAAGTGAAGCACAGTCAAATGTAGTATGCTGTATATTTTTTTCATTTGTATGAATACATCTCTAGGATAGAGTTCCAAAAGTAGAA